>NC_056588.1:14261063-14861063 GCF_018340385.1 Cyprinus carpio | reverse complement strand
AGAAAGGTAAAAGTGCAAGTTCATTAATGCTCTTAAAATCCCACAGCTGGCCATCAGTGGAAAAAGATGCTTCAAATTGTGCAGTTCTTTCTCTGCAAATTCACACAGTCAAAAGGGTTTATAGTATTAGGGGTTTAAATGAAGCGTTCGTCTTCTGGCAAGATAACATAGGTCTAGACTGCAGAATGATATTCATTATATTTTACAGACACCTACATTTTTTTATCCATACAACTGCTATTTCATATTGCAATAATTTCTCACTAAATCACAGTTTTACTAAGTGCTGCCACAGAATGATATTTGTTATCTTATAAAGAGCTCAAATGTGCAGTAGAAAGTAACATACTGTACACAATCTCTAGAATAGCTTCTGTTTGTATGGATGTTGATTTGTGGCATGTCTGCTCAATTGTGAAGACAAATATTATACTGAATTGTTTGTCTTTGTGTCTCTCTGTTGACTGGGCTTTAGATAACCGTTACTGGGAGTTTCTGTTTTGTGCATCACTTATTGATTTATGCGCTCTGTCGAAAGAGATTTATGTCTATGAAAAACATAGTCTTCCTCTTAATTTCACTCTTGCTTCTATAAATCTCACAGCTTGTTGGATTGAAATATTTTAGCAATTAATTGGTGCTGCAGTACATATGGATAACAGCAGCCTCAAAGAATATTGCCACAGCACACAAATGCTGATGCAAGAATGCATTTTGCCCATGATTAAAAGTGCCTTCCTAAAAGCCATATGTTATGTAAGAGCAGATAAGTGACATTTCAGAGGGGAGACTTGAAGCAAGGCCTACTCTGAGCAGTTCATAAACTGACTTCTCTAAAACATCACTGAGGAGAGAAAACTAGTGGATGCAAAGGTCTCTGTCTGTGTAACGCTAATTTATTCTGACACTGTTTTGAAACACTTGCCAGTCCATTTTTACTGAACGTTTTTTTTCTCCTTAAAAAGGTGTGGGGCTGTTCACACAGAACCTGTTTTTGCATTTTATTGTGCTGTTTTTGCATGGTTTTTCTATGTAAACATGCTCTAGATGGACATCTTTGACCATTACTATTGAGTTATGAACATTACAGCTTTCTAAAAATGTGGAACTCAAGTTTATATTCACATTTGTGGATTATCATTTGCTCAAATTCATGTCGTTTCAAGCCTCTATGATGCTATTTCTTCTGTGGAAAAAGAAAAAACATATATATATATATATATATTATATATATATATATATATATAAATAAAATAAACACCATTATTGAATTTTATTGTTTAAAAAAAATGAAAGATTAAATAACCCTATAAAAAAATGCTCATTTGGTGGAAGAATTTATGCAAACAATGTGTTAAAGGGATACTGCACCCCAAAATGAACATTTTATCATTAATCACTTACCCCCATGTCGTTCCAAACCCGTAAAAACTCCGTTTGTCTTCGGAACACAATTTAAGATGTTTTTGATGAAAACTTGGAGCCTTGGGACTGTCCCATAGACTGCCAAGTAAATAACAGTGTCAAGGTCCATAAAAGGATGCGCTGTTTTATTTCAAATCAAAGCTAAATACAAATAGAAACAGCGCATCCTTGTGGCGCGGATGATACAGAAGAGCATACACAGCATACGGTGATATGGAGAGACACAGAGGAGACTGGTGACAAAGGAATTATTGTATTAAGTCGTTATTTTTGTTTTCTCCACTTACAAAAATGTTCCCGTCATTCATATAACCCAGATTGCACGTCTGATGGCAGATGGAGTATTCTGACGATGATTTAATACCTTTTATGGACCTTAACACTGTTATTTACTTGGCAGTCTATGAGACAGTCTCAAGCCTCCAGGTTTTCATCAAAAATATCTTAAATTGTGTTCCGAAGACGAACGGAGCTTTTACGGGTTTGGAACGACATAGGGGTAAGTGATTAATGACAAAATTTTCATTCTGGGGTGGAGTATCCCTTTAAATTTAATTTTTCCTCACATAAAGCTATCATAAGGCTTCAAAAGAACATAGCTTATGGACCACACTTATGGTATTTTATGGTGCATTTCCAGAGCTTGGCAGCACCAGTTCCTTTTCACTTTTATTATACTGAGCTGTCAGGATATTTTTCAATTTTCACCTTTCATGTTCCACAGAAGAAATGATTTGGAACAACATGAGGGAGTAAAAAAAAAAAATGGGTGAGCTACTTCTTTAACAGCAGATTTCCTGTTCACAGAGTTGCCCATAAACTCTATTTGACTTATTTAGGTTGTCCTCCTACATGAGCCATACCATTGCTAATGCATTTGATTACAAGAAGTCTGTAAATGCATAGTTATGTGCATCATATGTGCATCATTAGCCAATAAGGTGAACTTTACGTACGTCAGTGGCAGCCCAGCATTAATAGATCTTGCATAAATTGTTAAAAAATGACCAGCTTGTTCTCTTGATGTAGATGACACACACCCACACCGTTTGAACATCACTAATGTATTGAATTATCAATTATGATCTAGAGACCTTGCCTGGACATAGAGTGAGTTTGAATCCAAATGTGCTGCAGCTTCTCTCTCCCTCTGTAGTTTGTGGTGTTTTCATTATTTATCAAGTAGCTAACGAGTATGATGCTTTTTAAGTCTGTTCTACAAAGACTGCACTGTCATTTGGCCTTTGGATCAACTCAAAAGAGATGAGCATGCTGTGTGAAAGATCGCCATTTATTCTTTCACTGATTATAATTGTAGAAAATGGAGTTCACACTGACCTAATAAAATGCACGTAGATCCCATCAGCAAGTCTAAAAATGGAAGGTTTTACTTGACACAACCATCTCATTCAGTACTGACTTCGTGCAAACTGGCTGGATCTTTTGCTGAGGTTGAGCTTGTTAATTTTTAATATCAACCTGTCATCATTAACTTATCAAGAAATCCTTTACTGTGCTCCTGAACAACATTAATTCTTCAAATATTCTTCAGATTTACTTTCACAGCACCTCTCTGCCAAATGGAAATTTCGTCAATAGCTGTACTCCTCCGTCAGGCTAAATCTTCTTAATGCTTTAGGATGGGTTTTTGTGTAGCTGATCCTACTATTTATTATGCAAAATCACTCAGTCTCTTTTATCTCCAGGCTTTTATTGCAATTTAAAACATTTTTGTGTGTAACTGCATACACTAATGTTGTGTAAAATGCTTGATTTTTTGGGAACATTAAGATGAAGTATGGAAGGCTTTCTGTGTTAGAGAAATGACAGCGTGGAGTGGAATTTTCTTTTTGTAAAACTAATCCCATGTCAAAGTGAACAGCGTATAGATTCAGGTTTGTTGGAGTGCACAGGCAGAATGTAACAAAGCTTGAGAGAAGCTAAGTTGAGAACACTCATGGTTTATATCTGCTGTTCTGAAAGTGAAAAAGGAAAAGAAAAAAAAAATTGGTAGACCTTTCATGAATCATATTTTCTTTTTGCCTGTTTTATCCATGAACCCTGGACATCCATTAACCCTTTTAGCTCTTTTAAGTGGGAGCAAAGGGTGTAAAAAATAATGAAATAGCATCTGTTCAGCACGATTCAACAGATGTCTCAGAGATTCAATGTTTGCATCAAGTGACCATCCAAATGTCAAAATTAGCCAAGAATGATGAATTTCAATCACTTACATGAAAGGTCAGAGTTTTCCATTTAATAATTTAAGTTTCCTCTGTATGGAGCATATGCTCCAACAATGTAATGACCCATTAAGTTCATCAGTACATGGCCAATCTTTTAGGGAAAAAGCCTTTTAATTGGATAATTGTTTAGCACCATTTTCCTTTTGTTATTCTCCTCTATCCTCAGGCTGGAGGCTAATGTGGGCTAATGAAAAGGAAAAATGGCATCAGATAGATATAACGATCAAGGTCCTCGGCCAGCCAGTGCATCTCTAGGCAACCAGTATTGATCTTGTACGTAAGCTCATGTTTATCAGGGTTGCTCAGGGGAAGATCATGCCTGTGGAATTAGTGGACCGAGGTTTCCAATTAGTGGGTCCGCCTGGCTGGTCTCCGATCGGCCCCTCTAAGTTTCTGGGCTAATCAGAGCTGACTATAGGGCTGAAGAGAGCTGTAAATCTGTAATATACCTCAGATAGACAGATACTGTAGGACACTGGCTAGTAGTGGTGAATGAAGATCAGGTTATTTTAAATGTTCTGAACAGGGATGTTTATGATTTGTCTCAGAAAAAATTTATTTCTTGCTATTAGGTACCTTGAGAAAAGGTCTTGTATGTAGGCAGATTTATCATGGAAAAATAAATTATAAGCCAGATGATCATGCTTATACAAGTAAAATAAGATGCCTACATGTTTATAATTTCCTATTATTAGAAAAATATTATATTAAATATTACATTTAATAATCGAATAAATAAATAAATTCTTTAACTGTATTTATTTTATGCTGAAATATTGTAGTACAGGGACCAATTCTCACTATTAACTATGCTTATTAGCATGTATATTATTAACATATTGGCTGCTTATTAGCATTTATAAAGCATTTATTCTACATGATTCTACATCCCTAATCCTTATACTTAAATGTAACAACTACCTTACTAATTATTAATTTGTTCATTGAAGCAAAAGTCGTAGTTAATAGCTTAATGGTTTGTTAATAGCGAGAATTGTACCTTAAAATAAAGTGTGACCATGACTGATAATAAATATTATTAATTTATTTAATTGTTCTTGATAATGTACATAATATATCCTGAAATCTTGAAATTTGAGCATTTTGTTTTTGTAATCAGTCTTACAAAATGTTGATTGATATCTAAAATCTTCAAAATGTCAAAATGTGGTGCATTATAATCATTATCCTCTTGAAAGAACACAGGCTGAAGCTTTAATTGCTGCATTTTGTTATAATAATTGTCCGATAATTGCACTTCCTTTTTGTTTTTCATTTTGGATAAACTTCTGCTTTAAATCAGTAAAAGTGGAGAAAGAAAATTTAACTTTTTATGTTTGCTCAGGTGCTACTTGGAGCTTGCCCAGTCCAAGAGAAATCCGAGGGCCTGTCCTCTCTCATCTGGGCCGTAGTGGGTGAACTTACTCTGAAAAGGGTCATGAGTTGAATGTTCTGACAGCACAGTGTATTTTGACAGGGCCAAGTAATGAAGCATGGTGTGACGGAAGACCTTTTTTTCCCTGTCTCTCTCAATTGTCCTCTCTCTCACTTTTTCCCAGATGCTGGCTGTGGCTGTTATTCCAGCTGTGCTGCATCCCAGGGTGCCTCAAAATCTCTCGTTCCATAATGCTAATGATTGAGTTCTTTGTGTAAACTTGAAACCAAGAAAAGCCACTGTTATCTGATCACTTCACAGCATCAAGGGGAAAAAATGATGAATGAATTGTATGAATGGAGATGTAGGACTTATGTAGAACACAACAGTGTTGCTTTTTTATTTGCCTTATATGATTGCAAAGTTTTCAGTCTTTCCTGTGATACAGACCCCTTTTATAACCTTTTTTTTGTAATACACAAAAAATGTTTTGGCTTTAGAAGGCTTAAAATGACATGCATGTGAGTAATTATTGACAAAATTTAAATTTTAGGGTGAACTATTCCTTAAAAGATGAAGTGTGGAATTTCTGCACCACTAGCATCACCAAACAGAATGCAAAATGGCTATTATCAAACAGGTTTCCTGCCATTGGCCACATAATTGGTCAGATAAACTAACAGCCCTGTCTCACATTCAACACAGGCCCTTTGCAAAAAGATGCCTAATGAAAAATAATATTATTTGACTTGTTGCATGTTTCACCAAATTTTCAAAGTGAACTTTCCAGTGATTGTAACTATTGTAAATATGCATTTAGTTTTAATGTGAAACTGGCAACATTTGTTGCTTTGGTTGTTGTATGTAACAGTTTAGAAATTAAATGCCCTGAAAGCAGAATGCTCTATCGTGTTTGAAAATAATGCACCTACACTTAACAATACCTTAAACCTAACTGAAAGAGCTGACAAAAGCAAATGTGAGATAAAAATGCACTTGTTGAACACATTTGAGCTTGCTTCTACTAGAAGTCTAGAGTTCTTTTTATCCTGAGCAATATGCTTATTGTAGTTGATTGCTCTGATACCAGGTGAGCTACAAAGCAAGTTTACTATGTCAGAAAAGCCATACAGTACATATGGAGCTGGTTATGTGATGCAAACGTCAAAATGAGTTTACAAATCATACAATATGGTAAAAGTGTTTTGAGGTGTTAACACAGTATTACTACGCAAAAATGACTATTAATGTGTAATCTGCCACCAACAAAAAGTTGTTGGTGTTTTACCATCTCTAGTTGTCGTTTCAGCTGTAAACTGTATTGAATTGTATGTACCTTATTTGAGTTGAGCAAAAATGTAGGTAAAAGCATGTTTTTTTTTTTTCCAATGAGACTGAGTTGCCCAAATTGACATGGTTCGTTGTGACACTGTTGCTATGTTAGGCGTGTCAGAATGCTTAAAGAAACAAAGGGAAATTTGGGGAAATCTGCAAATTAATTAATTAGTTGTCTCTGCATATTAAGCTGAGATATAAATATTTTAAATGGAACAATCACACAATTCACATTTATCCACACACAAACAAAATCTTAGCTAACATCTGATAATTCAGTATTTGTGCCTGTTTTCAATAACGATATACAAGGAAAGACAGACTCAGGGAGAGTCATGATTTATATCATGTACTAAATATGTTTATTGTTCCACATTTATTCCAAAAATATATGCGTTGACAGGCTAAAGCTAAACAAGTTTAAAGCTCTACTCCCAGGAGAATTATGACATCTAGAACATAACTAGATCTCATCCAAGATGTGTTTGAGATGTCTTGCAGCATGAATGCCAGGATCTTGTGCAAGGAGCATGTCAAAAGAGAAAGTCATACAACACTCAAAGTCTTCTGCACATACCAGACAAAGCCTGTTTAATGTGTGTGATACACCAGAGACCCAGATATAACTCACTTGCTAGCATTAACACCCGCTGCATATTCTTTCCAGGCTGCTGAAATAATGCACTCACCTAATTACATATCAAGACACACCTGTTTCTCTTCCCAAATACTTCCATGAGCAGTCCCACAAAGCCTGTAAAAATCCTCCAAACTTGCAGCAGCACATTATTGGCAAGCTTGGAATATGGCAGACTTATTAGCTTTAGCGCCACAACGTTGATAAGTATAATTCACTCTATCTCCTCTCTGCGACTGCCCCAGTTTTTACTTTGCCAGTAAAAATACACAATAATGTGCAGTGAGAATATATCTTCTTCTGTGGGAGATTTGAAAATACTCTGATTACTGTGATAATATCCCTCACCGTGAATGTTGTTAGGCTTTTTAATATCATTCCTCATTATTTCATACATTTTATCGCAGTAAATGTCAGCTTTGTGGAACACAACAAGTGTTGCAATAGAATTCGAGACAGAGGAAAATCATGTTCCTTCACAGTTTGAAAATGACATTTACAAATAATAATAACTTATATCTTTAGCTAATTATAAATGAACTGAAACTTTGGGTCCTCAGAATTGTTAGTACTTGAGCATTTAGTATGTAAGTATAAGTGTTTTCTTAGGACTGGTCTAATAAACAAGACTGAAATGTAGACTTTCAGTTACTCAACACAGGGAAAGGATATTTTTGTTTTATGTAATATCACTGCATGACCATTTTCAAATATAACAGATCATGATATACAAAAAAAAAACATGTTTTTACTTCTCATTTAGCAGGTGCAATTCATAGCAGGCTCTATAGCAAATACAGTCTGGGTTTCAGTCTAGATCAAAGTAATTCATCATGCAAAAACAACAACACAAAAAAAAAACAACACAACTACACTCGTGTCACCTCCCTGGTCAACTTTACCTGAATACTTAAAGTCATGAAATAAGGAATAAACAAATGAGTTAACTTCAGATGTCTATAATATATATATATATATATATCAAAAACAAATTATTTATATATATATATATATATATATATATATATATACAAAAACAAATTATTTCCAGATTCTTTGCTGAGGTGATTCAAGGGGCTATTTGATAAATTTCAGGTTTAATACCCTTCAAGGCATGCTGAATCAATTAACTGTTAATAATACTTGATAATATTTGAAACTGTCAAAGAGGAAGCCGGTGTTCTGCTGATTGGTATTACTGAAAACAGCTCACATATGAATTTAATTTGCACAGGCCCTATGAAAAAAAGCATTTTTAGCGTTGTTCAGTCATTAAGTCAGTTCGTAGACCAACTTGGAAGGCTAATTTGCCATGGTTTTCAGTTTATGAGGAAATTAAGGTGTAGGAATGTGTAGCAATATGTGGTTACTTATAATTCAGTTAAAGCTTCTGCTATTTTGGGAACTTTAATACAGGGGTCGGCAACCTTTTTGTCATAAAGTGTCATTTAATTTCATAAGTATATATGACAAAAAGGTAGTCATATATGTATATATATATATATATATATATATATATATATATATATATATATATATATATATATATTTATATTATATATATATATATATATATGTATCATTTCTGATACACACAAGGATCATACTAAAAGAGTGACAAAGCCTTAGCTTATCCAAGTCACTTATTTCATTATTTAAGTCTTCAATGCATATTTTATTTATATTATATATATATATTTATATATATATATATATATATTTTTTTTTCATAAGTATATATATATTTTAAATGGTCACAAACGTTATATAGAAAAATGAAAAAAATTAATTACTGAAAAAAATAAATATATAATATCCCAGCATAACATGTTCAATCACAAACCTTCTTGTTTGATTATTAACACAGAAATAGTGCAGAATATTACACATTTCTGAAGTAAAATCTGTATAAAACAAATAGTATGGAATTAGGTTTAAATTAGACTTTAAATCACAGATTTCTAATATGACCCTGCTGAACCTCACTGTATGTATGTGTAATCTTACTACATTCATTTCTGATACACACAAGGATCATACTAAAAGAGTGACAAAGCCTTAGCTTATCCAATTCACTTATTTCATTATTTAAGTCTTCAATGCATTAGACCTCACAGAAGCTCATTTACTCTTATCATTTATGATAACTTCCTGTTGAGTCATAAACATATGGGTCTACAGATACGCATCACAATAATGAAGCATCATGCTGGATATGGTTCACTTAATGTTTTTCCCATTTAACTCATTTTTAACAGGTCATTGCACTGCACAGCATGGCACTAACCACTAATTACCAGTTATTGATGTAAATGTCCAGCTTAATTAAAATGAGGTAAATTGATCTATTGATCATGTCTTCCATGAGGAAAATGGTGAATGAAACCTGCAGTACAAAGGGTTTCTACCAAACTTAGTCATTACACAACACTTTATAATGTTATCAGTTAGTCCTAGTTTATCTCTAAACTCTTTATTGGAATCGTAAGAAATCAGATGGCAACAGATAGAATATCAGCAAAACCTTTTCACTGAGAAAGTGTTCCTGTGACATTTATTAACATGCAGCTGGAGTATAGAGCTATATATTTAATAAGTGTATATAGTCCAGATGAATTTGATGGGAAATGAGTTTCTATTGATTGCAGACTGACTGATATCATGACAGATCTGAACATAAATGTGATATTGTGTAGACTGCTAGTACTGGGGAAAAGTGTACTGCAGGCTTAACAAATGTTTGCACATGCTCTCCATTTATTTTCATTGCTGTTTAGGAGATAACATTTTGATTTTTGATATTTATATTAAATGGGAAGATATCTGTATTATATACCTTTTCTGCATGGATTTTTCAAAGCCTACTTCAGTGGTGATTAGGGTTATATACATAGCATTTATTTCAACAACAAAAGGTAATGCTGTCTTTATGCAAATTAATAGCTAGGAGTGACTCTTGTGCAGCCTGTTCAAACACAAAGTGCTTTCTGACACCAGTTCTCTTGAGAAAGTATAGCACTTGAATACTTAAGCAATGAAAAAAGAGCACAATTTTTTATAAAATGCTTGAATGGAGGACTTTCCGATCTATTTTTGCTCAGTGTTGCTCGGCAAAAAGGTATATAGTTGTTTCATAATGTAATTTATCATCACTGCATTATTTTTTATTCATACAGTTTTTAATCTGTGCCTTTGTGTGTAGTTTGTGTGCATTTTATGTCTCCAGAAATAGGCACACTTTACTGACTTTTTTAATCCTCGTGCTGTGCTCCAGTCATTTTGACCTGGAGAGGATTTTTATTTATCCTGAAAATACTTGTTATTGTTATTGCATATGACTAATACCTACTGACTTGGCTCACACAGGGTATAACAACTTTCCAAAAAAATGGTTATAACTGTTGTAGTTTTTGGGAATTTTTTCCACTATGTTACACTTTGTGTTGTTCGTGGTCAAAAACGACCAGCCTATAAATATCTTAGAAATGTACTTATAAAATTTCTTGTTATGCAATATTATTACCAAATACTGGATTCAATCTTTTGCATCTCCTTTTGGAAGTGATTCCACTCAGTTTCTGAGTGAACATTGCCAAAATTATCCACAATAATGTTTTTTTTTTTTTTCACACACTGAGGTGCATAAGCTCAGATCAATGAGACCTACGATCAATCACTTCCAATAAGAAATACAAAAGCTGTGCTAATTGAAAGAAAACAAGTTGCTAAACAGATTGAATCCAAGATTTGGTGATAATATTGCATAATAAGAGATTTACAAGCAAGTTTTAAAAGGCCGGTCATTTTTGACTGCAAGGGTTTTCAGCACAGCATGGGTTAATTTTACTTTTACTTTCTTTTATGGTCAGATGGTCACTATAATATATGAATGGATAATATGATAGCACTATAAAAAAGCTCAATTTGCTTCATGGCTCGGTGCCGAGTTCAGGCAGTGTAATATGTGGCCTCCTCCTATGCATGATTGTTGTTTTCCATCTGATTGTTGGTGCCAGCGCCTCAGCCTATTCCAAATGCAAGTGGAAAGTGAGTTGGTGGATTCTTTATTGAAGTGAATTCAAAGTTTGGGAGCAACTTAAAACAGTTTTCTTTTAATCATATTTTGGATTTAAAAAATGTGTCTTCCTTTCTTCTCTTGATGACCTAATGAAATCCACAGTCATTTTTCTTTCTAATAGTGTATGATAGACAGTGAGGAATCGTTTGAATGGTATAACACATGATTTTTAAGTGATGATGTAATGTTCAGGTCAAGTAGTGCTCCAAGATAATAATTTCTAGAGGCTTTTGTATGCATCCAGTTGTCACATTCCTACCATAAGAGCACATCTATCTCATTCTAACTAGACAACGATTGTGCACTCTCCAAAGCCTCCTTAATTGAGAATATGAGGTCCCATCATGACAACAAAATGAACATTTTCAATCATTCGTTTTCAATTATCCGAATAAACAGTTATCCCCAAAAGTAATATATTTCATTATAGTAACTATTGGCTGTTTTTAAAAACAATGGTGCACTAATAAGTCACTTTATTATGGCTTTCATCTAATCAGAAGTTATTATTTTATTAATCTGCATGTTTAAACACAAGTCAGCTGCACTCTAATACCTTTTTTTTCATACTCCAAAACAGTTCTCATCATTGCCATATGCAGACATCAATACAAGGATAAGGAAGGGATCATATATCAAAATTAAGATCTTGTAGTTTCATTATTAAAGTTTATTTTAATTCAGTACACGAGTAACATTTGGATTGTCACTGGTGGTGTTACATTTCTGAACATCTATTTCTGAACATCTATTTCTGAACATCTATTTCTGAACATCTATTTCATTCACGTATTGTATTACAACTTGTGCAGTGACAGGAGAAGTTATTTGTACATTAAAACTAATTAGCACTGCATCCACAGTTAAAGTGGCAGTTTTGTTTTGGTTGTTTTTAAAATTATATTGACCTTGCATATATGTGTCCACATTATTCATGTCCTACATTATATGCTTAAGTTTGTAAGGTGCTGAGTAAAATCTAACTTTATAAAGTGCTGAATTAGCATGTGCACATGTTCTTAAGGTCAATGAAGGCGATGTTAACACACACCTGCAGCTACTCATGAGATCAACTTTAAATTATACATAATAAGCTGAACCGACAAAGACAATCTCTGAAGCCTGTGACAATTTCTTTTTTTAGCCTTGCAGAAGTTAAGGTAAGAACGTCCAGCATGAAACCACAGGAAATTGTTCTTCATGAGAGCAAATATATTGCAGAAATTAAACTTACAAATATAAGCAGACACATGCTGTGTGTGTCAACCCTCTGTTTATTGCTGAATGCTGAATATAGAATTTTAGACTTTTTTTTAAGTTATCAGTATTCAAATTCCATGTGAATGCTTGGTCAATACTTAGTGTCAATAATATTGTTTATCATCAGTAACATGAAAAAATAGTACACTGAGGTGTTTTTACAGAACTATCTAATGATATTTAGAATTATGCATTTGGCAGATTATTTTATTCAAACATACATTGCATTCAATTTATACATCTTTTGAGTTCATGCATAACCTGGGAATTTAACCCAATGCACTGGTGTTGCTAGCACCATGTTCTATTTGACCTACAGGAGCATGTTATTATGTTGTGTTGGCTGTCTTTCTATTCTTTATCTCTGTCCTTTCTTGGAATTTTACCATTCTCTTTATTTTTCCTATAAAGAACAGAGGCCAGTGATAAGTGAGTAAGGTTGAATAGCTGAGGCTTTACAAAGTGTAATGAAAAAAAAAAAAAAACATGTATCTGCTGCTGATTCATCCATTGTCTGACAAATCATGCCGTTTTAATTAGAGCAATCAAACTTTAAAACAGACCTCAGTATACAGGCTGGACTGCTGACAGACATTACATTTTCAATCCTCTCTGTGTGTTGTAAAAGACTGTTTGAGTGGAAGACACAAACCTTTGTTTTTGGCTTAATTTAATATTTGAATTAATTTACATAATGATGCTGTGCTAATGTCATTACACTGTAAATAATTATTATTTTAACTGTAAGAGACTGTTAAAAGGCTACAGTAAAAACCTTTTAACTGTAAGTTCCCTTACATAAAACAGTAATAGATCTAATGGGACATTTCGCGAATGACTCTGCAGGACACTAATGTACAGTATCATGTAACTACATTATTTATTTATTTACATGCTTTTATGTTCATTTTTCTAAGTGGTATGCCTAAATAATATTTGCTTTGTCACATACAGAGATGAGGACATAATGAACATATTTTTGTGCATTACATCTACAAAACATCTCGAAATGTATATTTGTGTGTTCCACAGAAATATGGAAACACACAAGAATTTGGACAAAAACTGTTTTTTTTTTTTTTTTTTTTTTTGAGAGTCAGTGCCTTGATGTCTTTGATAAGTCAGGTATCTGCAGAACTTCTACATCAGGAAGTGAACTATTTCCTGAAATGTTAAATGCCAGACGTCTCATCATTATTCTGGAGTGATGACAGGCGAATCTAATCTCTATATTAGAAACTCATGTCAAACACATGCTCCATCACATGACAAAGAAACACACAAACCCCCAATTCTGGCAACAGCACTTGCTGTGATGCTCTAAAGCTGTGATGTCTCAATTAGAAAAGGATGGTCGATTAATTTATACTTGCATAATACTGCCAGTTATATGACACAACTGCTCATGTGACGTCAATATGACGGTCCCAATGAAAGAGTGAGACCTGCCCCGAGTAAAATCAATTGACTTTGTCTAGAACACTGGTACCATATTTACTGTCACCTCATGAGAATATACATCATTTTAGTGATATTTTTCCTAAAACCCTGTTCATTTATTTATATGGAAAGCCTGACTTGTAAAACAAATGTGTCATTTGTAAAAAATTACCAAGTTTACCTTTGAGATTACCTTTGACCCAGAAGAGCGCATGAGACTGACCTACCGTGACAAACCAGCATTAGGACCGAGCGTCAGTTCTTTAGGAACAGTAGCGAGAGAGAGAGAGAGAGAGAGAGAGAGAGAGAGAGAGAGCGAGCGAGAGAGAGAGAGAGAGAGAGAGAGAGAGAGAGGCGCTGCAGCATCAGCATCATAATGAATCACAGCGGCTCTGAAGCGCGAGAAGCTGGAGCTGTCTGACGGAATTGGATAGTTACGGAAAGACTCTTTGTTTGTTGATATTGAGCTTTTTTTTCTATTTTTATTTTTTTTCACGCCAGTAATAAAAGTGGACAGATATTAGGCTAACAGTGCTTTATCTCCAGGATCCTTCTTTAAGGAGCCATGGATTATTTTACTCGTCAAACTTTTTTAAAATGTGCTTTTTTCATCTTCACAGGTAAGTGTTTGCAAACTAATTCTGACCTGCTGGTTTCTGGGGATGATAAACATGTTCATATGAAACACTGATAGAAATGTATTCAGACCTTGATGGTTTCAAATGAAATCCACTTGATCTAATGAGAAACAGAATTATGAAACCCCAAATTTCACTTCAAATAGAATTGGCAAACACGTGTAAATAGATTTCTCAGTTCCACATAGTGATTTTTAAGGATGCTAAACATTTCAGATTTCAGCAGCACTTTGACATTAAATAAATGTATCTCAGAATATGCTTGCCAAGTGTATGGTGTCATACTTAAAGTACTCTAAGTGTTAGAGTATATAGGCAAAAACTAACAGTCCTCAGACATGAGCCAGCTTGGGGAGATTCAACCGCTCTTGAGTTAAAGACAAACTCTCTGCAGTGCAAGTTTCATGTCAGCCCACTTTAAAAAATACTTTAAAAGGAGCTTTATAGTGAGGATAAATAGCTATTGGCTTTCCAAAATATCTTTTATTATTGTTTCTTATTTGTTTTTAATTAATGCTCTGCATGAGACTAAAGAGGCCATATAAACATTCAGTCTGAAGTCAGAACAGATGTGTAGAATGCATTTCATGTGCAGATTATTGTTCAAAAAATATTAGAGAGTCGGGGGCTAGTTTATTCCACAAAATATTTTTAAGGGTGAGTTTATTGCTGTAAGTCTATTTCTGAATGCTCAAGAAAAAAAAAGATACAGTTGATTTAATACACTTAGCCTAATGATTGATTTCAGATATGTTTTACTTTTATGGGCTATGTTAACCTGTCATTAAACAGCCTTTATATATAGGCTTTTTAGCTAAATTAAAACTGTGAAACTTTATGAAACAATTAATTTTGGCCAACACATATTGTGATTAATAAATTTAATAGTCAAATCATATAACATCTTTCCTGACCTTGCGTTCATGAAAAATAGAGATCCCAGTTTAACTTTTCAGTTAATTCATTTTGTCCACTTATTCAGCCAATATTTTGAAGGACAGAATTCACAAAATTATTCTAATTTAAGAGGGCTTTGCATATGCTAATGTGTCTTTTGGTTTTTGTCTATGAGATGTGATATTTAATCTAATCCTTCTCATTAGTGCCTCGTCTGTCCTGCTTAGACAAAATGACCTCATCAGCATCACAGATTATCAACTCATGTTTGTTGTCCATTAGGCACAAGTATGGCCAGAGTATGTATGATTTATGTAATGAGCGTTTTGCTTTTATAAGGTCATTTTTATGTAATAGCAAACAAACTTCACCTTTAATTAGGAATCTGAGGAAAGAGTGGTCCACATATGCAGTTTCTATTTATGATGAAATTGGAAAGTAAATTTAGTATTCAATACATACATTATGTGTCTAACATATTTATTTATGGATTTATTTGTTAATTAATATTTTTGGCACACATTTTATTTGATCTTATATTAAAACAAAATTCAAACACAACAATCAGTTGTGTATAATTACACTATCTTTTGTTGAGCTGAGCTTTTAGCAAAATTGAATGCACAGATGTCAGGCTGAAAAAAAACAACAAAACAAGCACAACAAACAACAAACAACTACTGTATATATATGAAAACACCCCCTCTATAATAACAGTTTACATTCCCTTTCTTTTTCTCTAGTGGTTTAGCTATTCTCTTTCCAATTTTCATCCATTTATGTTTTTTCCAAGCCAAATGAAATAACTTCTGACCCACTCAGGAATGACCCAGAGTACTATCAGTATATAACTACAGTATGTAATATTACTAAAATGTTCTGCTTTTTTATGAACATTAAAGAGAGAAAGCAGCGCTCTGATATAATGTATTATGAGTCCCTGTCAGCTTACATTCAGCTTTGAGGTATTTAACCATCTAGGGAATGTGAATGTCAGAGCTTTAGAGAAGAAGTAAGAGTTATGATCCAGATTCAGTCTTGTTCAGATGCATTGTCATTTATTTTACATTTGTTCTGTTGCCAGATTTTCTAACCACATTGAATTAGACGATAGATGATTATTTTGATAGCAAGAACCACCCTAAAGACAGACAACATGAAAAAGCAGAGTTCTTAGCAGATGTTTTACCCATTTCGCAGTGGATTTATGTGAAAGAGTTCACATGAAAGAATAATGTAATAGTAAAAAAAATGGTGCAGCAGTGTCGGTCTTTGACCATTTCTATACAAAACATCCTAAAAATGAATGGAAATGTGTGGAAACTGACTGTATAATCACAATTTTCATCCAACTAAAATTAATAAGTGTTGATTATTTAATAGGCATAAATAAAGGGAGACAGACTGGTAGAAGCCAAAGCTAGAATAAAGCTAGCCAATCACATTACAGCTTGCCAGATCAAGCAGCATGAAATATGCATTAGGTCGTCTCACATTTCTGGCGAGGTCGCACCTTAGTTTTACTACATTTGTATTCTTACCAGCACTTTAATTAAGGTATACAGTATGGTATAAAAGTGTTTTATAAGGGCAAATTGTAGCTGACTATTTTAGGAGGTCATTTGAACTAAATGGGACGTGAATTTAGAGAGGTGGCTGCATAAGTGGATGCAGCTGATTGAAATCAAAATTCTTATTTTTTGTATTGAAATATTGCAGTATTTATAATATTTTTACCTTTGCACATCATTATCTGCTTTTAATTCACATGCACTCATAACCTTAAAATCAAAATTTAACATAAAATCAAAAAAAGTACCCTCCCCCCTTCACCCCAGCAGCCTATCACTCGCTGAAGATCCAGCAATAGCAAATGACAGCGATCCATTGATCCAATCAATTCCCAATTAACCAAATTAAATCCCACCCCATGTTTTTTGTCTTGTTCAAGACGCCATTTCCCTCAGATAGCCTATATGTCACAATAGGCAAGAAAAGACGATCGCAACTTCCATTTCATGCACACTTTAAAAATTAACATAGCATTAATTAACATATGTTAGGTAAAGGAGGGCAGAAATAACATGTTAAATCTGTTCCTCACTGTTCTGGGAAGCCAATTGAGGAACAAAAGCAGCAAACAATTTGGATAGGATTTACCTAGTAAATGTGAGGAGAATTACATGTGGAGTCTTTGATGGTTCATGAAGTAGATTTTATGTTATTGGGCATTACATTGCAGCACCAGGTAAATTGTGTTGTTGATTTGATCATTGTATTCAAGTATTAAATTTTTTTTTTTTTCATATATAGGTAAAGAGGGCTTTGGGCAAAAATGGCATCACCCAAATTCAAGATACATTTAAACTAAATCTTTTACAGCTGTCACAATTACAGTGAAATGTGAAAATTGTGTTGATTGCGGCATTAAATTTAGATCTGCTTGTGTTTCATCAGATTTCTTTTTACATGTTTTTGCAGCGTTGAGTATTATAACCAATCGCACATTAACTTTCTGTTAAGCTTATGAATACAATGGCCAATTAGTGAAGTTTATATTATCACAGCAGAAAAGGAGTTTTGTTTCAGTGTGCTCTTGCTGAATGAATTCTGTACTCTCGCCAATTCTGTCATCATAAACAATACATTCCTGATGTAAGTGATTCATTTTGTAGTGTAGACAGCTTTAGTGATTATAAAAGGTGTTTTTGTGGGACCACTTCATGGGATTATTTGCTTTCTTTCTGTATATAATATGTTCCAGTATGAATAACTGTTTTGTTTTTCAGGCTATTAAAATAACTCTTGATTTTTTTTAATACATAAAAAGCAATAAACTTCTTCATATTTGGTTCTTAACTTGTCTGTGTAGCCAGAATATAACATGCTGTTTTCCCAAACACAAAACAAATTAATCATTATTACATTATCAAGAGTAAATGTCATAATATTGCAGCCCTACCCTTACTGTTATGTAGTTGGATGTATTCGACCACTGCGCTCACGTCTCATGTCCTTGACACAACTTGGCATGGCATAACATTCTAAAATCGTGGCATTCATGTTAAAAGTAGTTTAACTTTTTAATAAACACTTATCTAGACTTGCTTTTATTATTATTTTTATTTTTGTTCCACTGCACTACGTCTGTGTGAATGGCCACTGAATAAATGTAGATGCCAGGTCAGATGCAGCTTCTGTTCCAACTTTGCAATCTAAAAATGGCTGTTGTTGTTGATAAAATTTGATTGGAAACAGTCTATAGTATTCTAGTTGATTGAAGCCACTGGTTATATTTAAGAATGTAACATAAAAGAACAGATACATTTAATAAGGTCATTATAAAAATTGCCCTCACAAAGGTAAAAATGTCCCAGGAAATCAATTCCAGAGGGCAAATATTGTCCCTTAATTGAAGGGTTAATTTCTGACCCTAATGGAAACACGCGTCTTGTGCAAACTCTCGTGCAAGCAGTTAACCTCTCTACAACCTTAAACCAAGGCACTTACTCAAAAAAAAACAACAACAAAAAAAAAACAAAAAACAAAATTCCTGCTCTCTGCACTAACCTATTTCACAATCTAGCCTTTAAAAAAACCTCTGCCCTTTTATGCTTTGACTATTTTTGGTTCTGTGATGAATTGCTGTTATGTTCCTAATTTGTAAGTAGCTTTGGATTTGGTTAAATGAAAAAAAGTACATTTAAATGTTATTTACGTCTTTTTAAGTATCTGTTTTGTCTTGTGTTTCTCATAAAACGCATTATAAGAAAATTAAAACAAACACAGCTGAGACAATTGTTGACATAGAGTGATGAGATGAGAAATGTTTGAGTCAGTACTGAATCTCTGACTTTCAGCTGCAGACTTGACAAATCTGAGCATTGAATTAGACACCGATGAGATCACTAAAAGACAAAGTTAAAAAAAAAAATACATACAAAAGGTCTGAGATTAAAGGGAAAGTTCTCCCAAAAATGAAAATTCTCACCCTCAAGTTGTTCCAAACCTGTATGAGTTTCTTTTTTCTGTTGAACACAAAAGATAATATTTTAAAGAATTTGGGTAACAGTTGACGGCAGCCAATGACAAAAGTCTCCATTTATTTTGCAATTAATCTTATCACTGTTTAGGAGGCTCAACTGACATGTTATATGTATTTATTTTTTAGTTTCCTATGAGTGAGCACTCCCTGAATTTGTGATGATTGTCATATTTATCACATCAGTTTCTCACGTTTTGAATGAACAATTTTTCTCTTTACTTTTGGCTGTTTGCTATTTGACATATAAGACACACAATACCATAGTAACAGTGACAACATAGCCTAAGGTGGCATCATTGTGACCGTATTTGTGAAATGCTCCAGCATTGTTTTGTTGAATGTATGCTACTGTATAGATACAGTGTTAAATGTCTGCACCATGGTTTCCGGGGAAACTGCATTCCATTCTTCCCACCCCATGAATTACTGAAATGACAATACATGTATGTCGACTTTAACTTAAAGAAGTTTTTAGTTGTGAAAGTGGGTGCTTGCACTTATAAGTGGTGCTCAGCATGACTGTGTCTGCTGAAATGGACTTCCATTGCCAAGGTACCTGGATAATCGTCCAGTAATTACAGGTCTGAATCTCTAAACACAGATCAAAGTGTTTGCTTTTAGCATCAAACATTACAGAGGCACAATAAGTGTGTTGTAATGTGCATCACTGCAACGTCACTTGCAAGCAGAGCCTTTGTACTCAGCCTATACATGCACATATATATATATAATACAAAGAGGGGTCTGAAACTCTTGAAATATGGTGTTTAATGTTTTATTTTCTATTTATTTTTACAATAATAGAATATATTATGTATTTATTGTCCATTTTTAATCTGCAATTTTTTTTAACTGTGTTAACAAAATGTTTAATTAATATTTTATTAATGTATAATACTGAACTTCTTTGTAGGAAATCAACAAAACGTATTAAATAAAAAACAAAAGGCATTATATATATATATACTTTTAAATATATACACATTTAAATAACTATAAAAGTTAATAGAGAAAAAAAAGTCTGAAAAAATGTTAGAATGCGGATGCAAATTTAACCTAAATTAAGCCTGCTTGGTAGGTTCTAGCTAGTTTGTGACTTTTGTGTATTATATGTTTTCTATAAGCGAGCAAACAAAAAAAAACTTTTGTTTGATCATTTCTTTCTTGCCATATTTAGGGAAACAGGTTTGAATGGTTGCCCTTAGCAAATTCGGTCAATGTTACAATGTAAAAAAAATAAATAAATAGAATTGTGATTATTTATGCCCTTTATGCTGTACAATTTTGTTGAATGTTACATTTTTATAAGGGGAGAAAATCATGCTTTCATATCAGGCTGTTCTGAGATTCCTGTCAGAATGATGGCATTCTGCACAGGCCCCTCCCACGATAGTTGATTGACTATTCCGTCTTACCTTAAGACCCGCCCTGAGTGAGCAGAGAGCTGTCCACCATTGTGTTGACTCCGAAGCAGGGGAAGACAAGAATGTCTCTGATTAAGTGATTGAGGTGTTTTGTTGTTGATCCAATAATGAACATAGCAGTCGTCATTTACTCCCGACATCTGAGCTGCTAAGGACGCAGAGGATTAACGTTATTTTCGTTTTTGCAAGAAATGCACCGATCCCCGATCTGTCTAAATGCGTTTAAGTTCGTGCAAATCATTCATGATCCAGAAGAAGTGAGTATAAGGGCTTTTTATGAATCTTTGCAAATCGCCTTTCCTAATATGTGCAAGTTTCGCGGCTAAAGTTTGCAGTCTGCTCGTCACCCCACAGAAGAGAGGGGCGGGGTGAGCAGAGCTCATTAGCATTTAAAGCATCATGGACTAGAACAGCGTGCTGAAAACAGAGCTGATTTTGACAGGGTAAAAAGGGTGTTTTTTACACTACCATTGAGGAATTTTAACCAAAGTATGTTATGAACTATTCATTAAGACCCTAAAAAATCATATCAACTTGTGGAAAATGGGCATACGATGACCCCTTTAAGGGGGGTTAAAAGGGGGTTTGTTGACAACAACCTTCTATCCATATTTTTGTTAACTTTGCAATGAACAATAGTATAAACATAGTTCTCACTGAACAACAAGATGTGATTTCTGCCTCAAAAAATGAATGGGTCACAAGTGTGCTGTGAAAAGTGCCAGATACTTTTACAAGTACTTATTAGATTTAAACAAGATGCAACTAAACAGTCTCATGAGGGCCAGCCACACAAAATTAGTCTGTAATTATTTTGTTCCCTCTTAATGTCTGTCACACCTACTACATAATAATGAAGCACTTTGATTCCTGTGGAGCAGCGAACCAGATGGGCTTGTGTTTGTAGACAACTCTGTCTCAACCTCTGACGCTGTCACAAGACTGTTCTGACTTGTCATGTTGTTGACATTTAGTTTATGACATTCACTGAATCATTGTTAAGGTGGTTTTAGAGACCTGTGGCTCCTTAAGAGCAGGAACTGACCTAAATTATTGTTGTTGCATCACTCCTGGTCAGTGAAGATGTGTTGAATACACAGAAAGAACAGTGAATTCTTTTTTTTTGGCTTGACACAGACATGGTAACCTTAAACGATTATCTCATGAATCACTTTATGTTTTTGACATCCTACAGTGTAGATTGTTATCAGCAGCTCAGATATGGTCTAGTTAATGATTGAATGATTATAAGGAACATTCTGTGTCAAGCGATATTCTCTCAATGGCATTAAATCTGATAAGGATCCCAAAAGTAATTAACAAGAACTTTTTATAGAGTTGTGAAAAGAACTGCAGTTTTATCTAATAATTGCACCAGGTTGGAGGTTGTAAGTAACAAACGTAACAGCATATAAAATTTAATTGCACATGGCAAATAAAATATGGTCCATATGCATAACAGGAACCTATAGAATATTTTACCTATGAATGAACTGATAATAAATAATTATTATAAGTATTTTATGCCAGATATAGGTCTGATGTGATGCACAAATATACATTGTTATGATATACGTACACTAGCGTTCAAACGTCACTTATGCTTACCAAGGCCACATTTATTTGATCAAAAATAAAGTAAAAACTGTAATATTGTGAAATATTATTGCAATTTAAAATAACTGTTTTCTATTTTCTATTAATATATTTCAAATATAATTTATTCCTGTGATGGCAAAGGTGAATTTTCAGCAGCCATTACTCCCGTCATGTCAGTATTATTAGAATAAAAAGTTTAAAAGAACAGCATTTATTTGAAACACGAATCTTTTTTAACATTATAAATGTCTTTACTGTCACTTTTGATTAGTTTAATGCATCCTTGCTGAAAAAAAAAACATGCTTAAAATCACAGTTGTGACAATTGTCAGTCTTGCATCCAGTGATCAAAACCTAATGTTAGCAACTTACTATCTGTATGCTCCTTGCAATAACAAACAATTTATACAGTCAGAATAAAGGCTTGAATTTTGATGGATCTTCCCTCATATATAGTAGAGAGATTCTTCTGCAGTGGTCTGGAAACAAGACAAAAGACTGAATAAAAACAGACTCTCTCCAAAACAAAGGGACACAGCTGCTGTCATGTGTGTATAATCCCGCTATTTTTTTTAATCTTATAATTGATTTTAGTCCAAGCAGATCTGAATCCCATGATAGACAGTGTAGGCCTGAACTGAATTATTTCGGAAAAACTAAATTAATGCTACATTCAGTTAGTCAGCATCAATGTCAGATTCGTGTTGTTCCTTACTATGTCATCAGGTTCACAGACAGAAAATGACTTTCTTTTTCGAAGAATTCCTAGTAGAACTAAGCTTTTAACATTTGGTGAGCTACAGCATTCATTCTAACTCAATCACTGCTCCAGCTGTGCTGATCCGTCATTGCGAAGCCTACAATGATCTTTTGTGCCTTGCTTTGCTGAGGTATCATATTTCTATTTTTTACTAATAAATCTATTAAATGAATTTCAAAGGTACTCTGTGGAATAGATGCAGAGTAGGCCAATACAAAAAAGAAAACATCCTGCTTTCTATCAGTGTCCCCTTTATAATGGAACTGTACAGACAGGAAGTGAATGCTGAGGGTTTGAGCATGGATAGGATGTTTTTTTTTTCACTATGAAATATATCTTAAAATCCCTCACTTCTGATAATTTGACACTAGCTGCAACCAATTACAAGAAAAATTAAATTATGTGAGTAATGATTTTGCAAATGCCAAAAGCCTGATTCATGAAGGGGGGCTCAGATAAGTGGGCTTGCATACTCTCACTCTTCATTCTTTATTATAGCTGTCTATATTTTTTTGTTAAACGTCAAATGCTGTTCATTGTAGGGCTTAGTTTGAAAATAATACACATCTTCATCAGCTAATTTTCTTTAGGGATGCAGAACGAAACAAAATCTGTGACTAAAAGTCAGGGCTATGAATGTTTCATATTGTTTGCAGAAGTGGATGGAGAGTTCATTCGGGCTTTTAACATTGATAATAAGTGAGAAATGTTTCTCGAGGAGTAAATCAGCATATTAGAATGATTATGAAAATCTAATAAAGGATTTTAAGTTTTAAATTAAAAATCGATCAGATAGTGAGTCAAACAGTGAAATCTTTCCATTATTAGTTGAATTTGTGTCTCTTCTACTCATCTAAATGGCGACACATCATTCTACACTCTCAACACTGCCTCAAAGTCCCAGACAAACCCAAAAGCATGTTCTGTGATCTTCGCTAAGTGCTACAATTAAGCTACATTTATGGTGAAAATATGTGCTGACAGTCTGGTTTAGTGTTGCAGTTAGTGACTTGTGAACATTGAGGCAGACAGTTACTGCAAACTTAAAGCATTCTGCAAACTCTTCAGTTTTAATATATGAAATTTTCTTTGCAACCTTTTAGAAAAAAATCTTCTGCCTCTGGCTCAAACATATATGGCTGTACGGCATTTACTATCTCTAGCATAAAAACACTTCATACATGCAGTGCGTGGATACGGTGCAATGAAGTTCGCCAATCACAGAAGTGGCCGTTTACTTGCATTTCTCAAAGAGGTAACACCCCACTTTTTAAGTTCAAAACATACTAACTTAAAAAGCTAACCCCTAGAAACATGATATCAGTATCTGAAAATGCATGACCCCTTTAAACCCACATTGAATGTCTCAGCTCCTTCACAGTATCAGCCTTTATTGGTGAGGATTGCGTGTGTGCCTCTGAACTGAAATACAGAGTATTAAGAGTCGACATTATCCTCTCAGAGGAAGAAACAGTAGGATAAGGCTTGGACAGACTTGGACACTCTCTCAGCAGATGAGTCAGCTGGGCAAGCTGTGCTGTGTATCATGTTGGTGAGGAGTGACAGCTCTCTTCTGAGAGTGTGCGCTTAACGAAGCCCAGCTGTCAGATGTTCCTCTTTTGCCCTAAACTGGGTGGAACAGGTAGGCCAGATGCCATGCTTCACCACTTGGATATGAATCAGAGGACTGTCACATATGCAAATCAAGCACTGAGTGCTCTCTTGGCAGAGAGAAATAAGTGCAAATAAGTTGCTCCTGCTGAAGGACGGACCACCTAGATGAAAGCAGGTTAACTTGAGGTTACAACCCTTGAGACAACTCTATCAAATCTTGAGCCATTAGAAATGTGTATAGAAATACACATGAGAGATTCCTTAGTCTGGGGATTTCCATGTAATGACTTTGGATTTCTTAGTATTGACCTTCACTGAAAAGCCAACATGGTTTACTGTTTATGGTTTATCGGGGTTATCACAGAAGTGGAGACATATTTATATTTTTTATATTCATACTTCAGGGTCATTCCGTGTCAACTCAACAAAAGGTTGAGTCATATTGGGCTCCCCATATCTCTGGGGCTGAAGCACATACCGTAGGGCCTTGAAAATGAATATTCCAAAAGAAAGGTTTATTAAGAATCAGAATCTAAAATCATATTTAGATATCTTTAATACTTCTTGAGTTACAAACATGCAAACTTTGGAAAAATAATATTTATGGCACTCAGACAGGTATGTTCTATGCAGATGTTTTGATAGAGGGAAACAAGATACATTTCTAGTTTTAACATTATTTGTTCTTCAGACCTTCATCTATCAGCTGAATGCAAAGTGACCCACATTTGGTTTTTGACCACTGAAAATGTGTACAATTTAATGATTTAGCCCTGGAGCCATATTGCGATTGCAATATCTCTGGGACGGAACTTTATGGGGCCTTACAAATGAAGATGCCAAAAGGAAGGTTTGTTAAGACCCAATATAGGACATTAAGGTATCTTTAATACTTCTTGAGTTACAGACAAGCAAACTTTGGAGAAAAAACTTGAAAAGTGCTTTCCCCCCATGTTTCAATGGTCACCACTGGCATACACTGAAACAAATATTGCTAAAGTCAACAGATTTCACTAACAGACCTACCAATCTCTGTGTAAAAATAATATAATGTTGCTGCAATCTTTCTAAAGTCATATTTACACCTCTGTAATTTGGCTCCGAATCTCAGGTGAAATATTACACTTTGACCACCCTCTACAAAATAGTGGATTACTCAGTGAATATTCATCCATGACATTTCATATTTTTGCTTTCATCACCATACATGTTTATCTTCTTTCGGAAAAAATATTGACAAAATCAAAAATTTGAACCGGGGAAATTTCTGAAATTTGGTTGATTTGACACAGAATGACCCTTCAATAAATCAGCAAACTGCTTGGAAATTCATCTCACAGAGCCAGATGTTTGAGTCCAGGCATATCAGCATAAATCTGGTCCACATTGTATTTGACAAATCAAACCAAGAACAAAGACAAAAAGTGTTGTTGCCTTGTGTTGCATGTGTCTGGGCTAAAAAGTTGCACTTGAATACACTGCAGCCAGTGGCCAACTAGCACATTCTGCGGCTGCAGAAGAGGTTAGAGGAAGTATCAGCAGGTGTCGTTATTGAAACCAGCGGTGGGGAGCACACTGAAAACTATGCTGACAGACACTCATTGATGGCTTAACATTAACCAACAGCCGTCTGTTGACTTCATGTGTTACGGCCATTAGTCTGACTTAAAACTGACTTTATGAGTCTGTCTGATTTCTGTCTGTCCTAAAGAAAGTGTCAAAATCATCTATTCACCCATATTCAAAAAAATTTTTTTTTTGCTGTTTAATGAATTGTTTTACTGTTTGAATATTGGTGAAATGGCTATTATAAGGTTCTACTGTGGCAAATTTAATATTGTATTGTAACAACATGCCACACTATTGCATGTTAAGTAAAGTAGGCCTAGCCAATTGTAGAAATGTTCAATACTGTTTTTTGTAGTGAAGACTTTATACAGGAATTGAAAAAAAGAAACCCAGCTGTGTACAGATGTGCTTGAACTAAACACTAGAATATCTTTTGAAGATTTAGTGTGACTGACATGGCAGAACTTGGCAATTCTAGCAACTATTTCTTTATCTGAACTGCTCATTGTACAGTGGCATCCTAGAACTTGTAAATTATTTTTTTTAAGTACTAATAGAAACTTTTGCACTTATACAGTCAATTTTTATTGACTTATCATATGTTAAGTTTAAAGTTTTTGGGGATTTTTCGGATCTTTCTTAAGCAGCCTGTACTTATTTTATTAAAACATATTTCATTTATTTCTGATAGTGTGATTAATACATCTGATGAATATAGACCCTTTTTTTGTGCAAGATCTCTGGTGTCATTTACTGGAAATAGGATATTCATTTGCAGTTAATTTTATAAGGCTTGAAATTAAGCTAACTTGCCCATAATGATCCCTTCTGGCAGCTGCAGTCTGTTTGTATATTTTAGCAGTAAGTCACATGATTTTGTCACATGATAAATTTCCCATTGGCTATACAGTTATTTGTGAATCTTGACCTATTGACCATTTGTGTCGATGCTAAAATTTGCCTCGTTGATTCTTTGTTTAAGAGTCTTCCCAGGCAGTTTATTTCCATACTTGAAACTTTCAGATGAAAAGGAAGCCATTGTTTCAATCATGCCATTGGTTATAACGTCATGTTTGATTTGGAATGGCACTTTTTTTTGTAAGTGGTTTGCTCTCGTTGCTCTTTGCTCTTCCAAAGCCTTTTTGAAACAGCTCTGTTGTTTTAGGAGGGCAAACTTTAGACTAAACTAAAGACTAAAGTAAGATCCTAAGGTCCTATGCAAAACAAAAAGTTGTGTATAACTTATAAAAACAAACATGAACATGTATCTAATATTAATGTGTATTGCTAAATGTTTAACTTTATTTATTTATTTTACACATAAGTGTAGCCATGGGTGCTGATGATGAATGTTAGCTGATAAAATGAATGTTTGCTGATTGTTAGAACACTTAGCACTGCATTCAGCTGTTCTAAATAAATGCTTCATTGATAAAACACAAGAACTGGGCATAATGTTGCCTTTGGGCAAAACCACTATGCAGATCATAAAATGTCATAAAGCTCCCTGGGTCTTTTTTTGGCTGCGAGCATAGAGATAATCTAATCAAAATCAATGGTCTTCAGTCAAAGATGTTGGTTCATTCATCTCAAGGTTTCATTTGAAGCCACTGGTCTTAAAACTAACTGGTCCTATTATTTATTAAATCATATCATAAGAGAACAAGGACTTTCTCTGATGGTGCGTTTGACCTTTATTATTCTTGTCTTTCCTCAGTTGTCAGGAGCAGTTGTGCTCTGTTGGAAAGAGCAGTAGAAGATCCAGCACATCCAAATCCTCTCGACTCCAGTCCAGTAGAAGACAGTGAAAGTAAAACACTGATTATTTATTTGTTCCTTTTTCCTTCAGCAGTTGTTTTTTTCCTTTTTGTTTCATTCTATTTTTTTCCTAAATGGAGTTTGTCATTGCAAGTCACAACAATGAACAGAGAAGAAGAAATGATCTGGTTAAGTATTCCTCCCAGGGCACTTCCCATTGGGATGTTTCAGTTGAATGTTAGAGGGGCTTTGTGGTTTCCCTCATTGCGGTCTCTCTTCATCAATATCGTTACATGATTCCAAAGACAACTTTTCTGTGTTCTTCCACTGGAATGCCTGATGGCAAACAGAAAGCCCTCAAGATATTCCTTCTCTTGTCCAAACTGACATACCCTTGTCCTGATTATTTAATTTTATTATAAAGTGTAGCATTTTTGGATGTACTTTAGATGAATAGGGAGTAAAAAACAGTTTAATTACATTTAATTACATTACATTAATTACAGGCCATTTCAGTGTGATCCTACCACTGAATCCAATTTTCTTTCTGAATCTGTTTACAAACAAACTAGCTTTTTTCTTACCCATTTTAATTACTGACATACTGTATAATATTTGAAAGTGTAGTTTTAGGGAATTCAGTGTATACACACACACACACTCACACACACACACACCCTACAATACGTATTTTATTCTGCAAGGATACATTAAATTGGCCTAAAGTTACAGTAAACATGTATTTAACATTAATAATGCAACTAACTAACTTAAAATAAATAAATAAAACTATTTCAAACGCTGTCCTTTTGAACTTTGGATTCTTCACATAATCCTGAAAAAAAATTCACAGTTTCCACAAAAATATTTAGCAGAACAACTGTTCAGCATTGATAATAATACTGTAATGTTACCAAATCAGCATATAATAAAGATTTCTGAATGATTTTATATGTGTTGATGTGATTTTTAAAAAAATATTAATAATATATTAATAATATTAGAATATTATATTAATAATATTAATCATATTAACATATTTAATATTTTCATACATACTTCACATAATTTAAGTAACTACATACTTTATGCACAATGTAGCTAAATACTGTAAGAATAATTTTCCCTCTAGTCTTTCTGCAAAATAGTTTTGTTTTGTGTTTGCATGTACTGTAGTCTTATTCAGTGTTTATTTTTTCAAAGTTAGGCCAGATCTGCCTGTGTGTTGCTGATATATATGTTATTCTAACTTTAGAGTTCCACATATTCAGACTTATGAATCTTTTCTCTGTTTTGATTAGTACGTCTATTACAGCTGGTCCTTCATTTAAAGTTTAATTCATTATTGTGCCACTGCCGTTTGAGTCCCTTTAAACTCCTAATATATTTATACTTCATCCATCCTCAGTTTCCTTCTGTGATTTTGAATCTCCATGTTCTTGGACGTTATCCAATCACAGCGCTGGAGGGGACTGGTATGTCACATCACCACAGCAACACAGATCCAATAGACGGGGTGTCCAACCAATCAAAGATTATTCCACTGGAAAATCTGAAGGTATGATTAATAATTTCACTCAATTCAGATCAAACGCTGGTGGATCTTTTTTTTTCCGATTAATTGTCTGTATAATCATTGGCAGTTCAGTAAGAGCTTTCTGTCTTTCAACAGGCCATTTTCTGTTACTAAAGCCCAGCTTAACTCATTTCGCTGCTGGCAGATGTAGTTTCCACATGACCAGTCCTGTAGTGCACAGCAGTGGGCCACTTTGTCATCTTCGTCTCGCTCGTTTCCAACTGGAACCACATACAGGAAACATATCCGCCTTTGTGAAACACACTGACCACTCTGTCATCAAACCTATAGCCCTTACAGTCAAAGAACAAGGAACTGGCAGGTGAGATAGAGCTTCAGTTCTTCAACTATACATTCATTGAATTGCCTCAAACTTGAAGCAATTAGAAAAATACAGAAATGGAAAGTCAACAGTTACAGTGGTCCCCAGTTTTTTTTTTTTATTTTTCTTCTCATCAAGGCTGCATTTATTTAATCAAAAATACAGTAGGAACAGTAATATTGTGAAATATTATTACAATATAAAATAACCATTTTCTATTGGAATATATATAATTTATTTCTGTAATTGCAAAGCTGGATTTTCAGCAGTCATTACTCCATTCTTCAGTGTCACATGATTTGGAGCTCAAGAAACATTTCTTATTATCAACAATGTTGAAAACAGTGGTGCTGCTTTATATTTTTGTGGAAACCTTTATGTTTAAATATGTTTTCTTTGATTAATTACTTGATGAATAGAAAGCTCAAAAGAACTGTTTATTTGAAATATTTATTTTGTAACAACATGAAAGTCTTTACTGTCATTTTTTTTTATCTATTTAATGCATCCTTTCCTTGCTGAATAAAAGTGTTAATTTCTTTAAAAACAAATCTGACTCCAAATGTATGTATATGTATATTTATTATAACTGTGACCTTAATTGCCTGCCGCATGTAAACCTATCTTAATTACTGTTGAATAGGTGCATGTGTGAAAACTGATTATAGTTCATTGAACAAGTATGAAAAAATACTGTTTAAACCTTTTCAGTCTGTGAACTTGAAGCGTATTTGGATTTCACAAAATTATCTTTAAAACACAGCATCCTGAAAAGGGATGTTTCTTTATTGCTGAGTATATATATATATGGTGATGTCATAACAAATCTGAATGACATTTTCAGTGCCAGTTTTGAAAATAAATATAAGAGCAATGACTTATGCACTTTACTTTCACACAAAAGAGTATAAAGCAACATTCTGTACCCACAAGAAAAAAAATCTGAACCAAAATACTTTTGTTATGGAGATGTAGTTGGTATTGATTTTCTTATGCTGGGCACATCACATAGAAGATGGATGAACGCATTTCGTTTCTAAAAGTAGGACCTGATGTTTCTTTTGGAGTAATTGGTTCTGACAGAGAGCTAGGAATAGATGGTGATGCAATGCAATTTGGAACAAGCCAGTACGATCATGACGTAGCTAATATACTTTTACTTTCTCCATTTGGCTATATGGATCTGGGCCTAATTGGCGTATGATACAAATTAGTCATATACTTAATAATACCATCCATCTCAGAGATCTTGTCTAGTAAAGAATGCATTAGATTTCTGCTGTACTTAATTTCCTGTCCATCTAATGAAGCATTCTCACATGTACAGTAGCTGAGAGATTCATTTGTATTTTTTTTTAATGACGTACTGTAAGATCTCTCTCCTAGTTATTAAGCTTGTTGTTCAAACACCACTGAATTGATCTGAGGTTCGTGTACTCTAAGTGGCAATGTGAAGAAAGAATGAAACAAAGACAAACTGTACAAATGTTCTGGAAAATGTCAGCACGATGTTGTGACCTTGAGACATGGTGATACATGGAATCAAATATATTCTATATTCTCTTATATGCTTTTGAATATAGCCTTGCTTTTCTATTAAATGTGTGGCTGATTCTGATATCTGAACAGAGTTTATTTTGCCAGATGTACAGATGATTTCGACCTTGTGCATCCATTATATGTTGAATCCTTTGGGTTGATCTAAAATTGAAATGTTTGTTAAAAGCACTTCATTTTGTGTGTCCCAGGCCGCAGTGGGAGGTGCTGGAGGCTCTGATTGGCCAGTTAGATGAGCCTTTCCAGGTGACAGTGCAGTACTCTTCCTGCAGCAGCCATGAAGTCGGATTTCTGGCATTTGATTCGCTGGAGCTGAAGAATTGTGTCATGGGTAACAGCGTATTAATTATTCTCAAAAGTGTTTTGAAGTTACTGTATGGGTTACTTTCATCTGTAGAGCATTTCAACTTTATCACTATAAAGTTATGTATATATATTATGTGGCACATTTGAACAAGATCTTTATGGTTTTCTGTGGCTTTCTGCAGTTGATGATTATTTGGATTTGGGTTCAGACTGTGAGAAATACTCATCACTTCACTGTCATTCTGGAGGCTGCATTGAGAAGCGAAGAGTGTGTGATTTTCATACTGACTGTCCACAAGGGGAAGATGAGGGCTTAATATGCAGTGAGTAAAATAAAAGATTTAAAATATTTTATAAGCCATGAAGATGCGTTGTTTTTTCTGGTTATCAGTCTGTCAGTAATTGTGAGCTCCCCACACTTAAAATTTTGATGCAGTCACTGTTGCGCACATCAGACCATTTCATTTGCGTGGAGCTCTTTAGTCTTTAAAAAGGCAATATTTATTCATGTTTTGGTTATTTTTAAATGTAGAGGACAGGCTACATTTCACCAATCCATTCATTCAGTTTATGATAATCAAAACATTTCTTTGAAAGGTGGCCTTTAAGATATAAATCCGTAAGATTTGCAAGGTCATTCTTGCCAATTTGCATTTCGTTGAGAGTGTTCAATTAAAGTATGACTAGCAGTGTGACAGGGCGATATAAGAGGGTGCCGCTGAGTAACTGGCTGGCTGTGTGTCACTCACATTAACTGTATTAAATCTTAAGGATTTATTATTAAATCTTAATGATAAATTTCTAATCCTTTCACTGGAGGCGCTGGATTAGCAAACCTGCTCTGTCAAAGTTTTTCATGGAGTAAAGAGCTGCATAAAGGGCCTGAAATACATGAGTGTTTGCTTCCTCTAGGAAAACTATTTGCATATTTATTGATTTATTTAATCTCCATTAACATTTATGCTATGCTTAGATGATTTATAATTATTGTCTGTGTGTGTGCAAAGAACTTTGTAGATGGTGTTATTTGGCACACAGCACTTGCAGTGTAATCCACAAAGATAAAAAAAAAGGGCTAGAACAAAAAAATCCACATTTACAGCCAGTCTGTTAAAATGCATTAAAGATTTATCTGCTACACACATTGCAAAAATATTCTGGAATTAACAAAAGATAACTATATCCCGATAACTACATTTCAGTGGACTTATTGGATAAATGGAAGGAAGAAATGTTATATATCTCTGATGAGCTTTTAAAGCTCTGCTAATGTTTGTTGCATTTTGTGCATACAGATTTGTTAGACATTTTATAATTTGCTAAATGTCTTTGCAGACTCCTTACCTTTGGGCTCATACTGTTCATTTGAGTTGGGATCCTGTGGATGGTCAGTGGCTGATTCACAGTCCTCCTGGAGACTAGTTAGTGGACAACAGCTGACTGAAGACACAGATCTACTGAGCACAACTCTGCAAAACACTCAAGGTAAATGTGAAACAACATCTTCTTTCTTTTTATTGTATTGATTACCCATCAGAAGTAAAGAGTTTCCATTCTTAATGCTGAAATATTCTGACATGTCTTACATAATTATAAAAACAAATAATTTCCCAACAGACATATACTGTACACTACCATTTAAATATTTGGGGTCAGTAAGATTATTTTTAAAATAAATTAATATCTTTTTTCATCAAGGAATCATTAAATTGTTTAAAAGTGACAGTTAAAAATGTATAATATTAAAAAAGATTTCTATTTCTATTAAAGATTAGAGTAATGGCTGCTGAAAATTCTGTTTTGCCATTACATGAATAAATAAAATTTGAAATATATTAAAATAGAAAAAAAAAATATTTAAAATGATATATTTCACAATATATCAGCTTTCTTTAAGAAACAAAAAAAATTACAAAACACCAACAATAGTATATAAAAAATATGAATTAAAAAAACAAAACAAAATATTTGTGAACACATATACAGAACACATTTTGTAAACATAAAATTATTTACAAAATTTCAAGTAAAATGTGGAATTTGCCCTAAAGATTGCCTGCATAATGAAGTGTAAAATACAGAAACACTGCAATAAGTATTTTGTAGATAGAAATAATTTAAATTTATACAGGAATCAACTATTTTAAATTTACCTGTTACCTTAAAAAAAAAGTCTGAAATTTGTCACCAATTACTGAGTGACTCACAAAATACATTTCTAAATGGGCAGTCATTTGAGAATACTTGCTAATGTTGCTAATTAGGACGACAACAGGAAGTAAGTATGTTATCACACATATAGGTCACATCAAAGTTTTTTACATAACATAGAAAAATAAATAAATAGCATAGATTTGTGCTAGCAGTTCAAATAAGATAGACATTAGGTGATGTAATTGAACTAATATGTGGATTTAAGTGCTTTGCTTTCCATGTTTGGTCATAGACTTTTTTTGGCAAAAATGTTGTATTCTCATCAGATTAATATAACAGCTCTGAGACAGGGACAAATAGGAGCCCCGTGTATAAAAAGACTATCTTTAAATGTCTTTTCACAAACCTTTTAGTTATGAATGTCCCCAATGAGATTTTTCATGACATGGAAATCCAAAATATTTGAAGGAAAACTATTTTCATGACATGTTATTGGCACCTGTGATTTTAACATGATAGAAATGTTATCCTTGGAATGAGTCTTTCCTGATTTACAGGCTGCAGGAGAACAGTGATGTATTATAGTGTGATGTATTTGTAGAATGATTCAAGACAAATATCAAATCCACAGCACAGGTGTCCAAGTCTGCTTTATGGCTGATTAGTTGTATTCCGACTCGCTAAAGTGAAATGTACCCTTTAAAAAAACTGCACTGTGTTGGGAGACTTTAAAAGCCCATTTTGAAGATGTTTTCCATCTTTTTTTGTGTAAGCATATCCGAGCACTCTACTGAGTACTGATCCTTTCTCGCCTCAGGGCACTTTCTTTTCTTAAAGGCCAGAGGTCGCAGTGAGGAAAGTGAGGCGTTGGTTCAAACCCCAGCTCTCCCTGCAACTATATCCAATCAGGACTGTCAGGTAAGAGTTTATGTTGACAGTCAAAGACTATGACTTTTTAAGAGTCTGTCAGATTTAAAAAAAAAAGAAAAAAAAAGAGAAGTCTCTCATGCTCACCAAGGCTACATTTATATGGTCAAAATAGAGTAAAACTAGCAGTATTGTGAAATATTATTACAATTTAAAGTAACTGTTTTCTATTATAATATATTTTACCATGTTATTTATTCATGTGATGGCAAAGCTGAATTTTCAGCAGCCATTACTCCAATCTTCAGCATTTATTTGAAACAAAAATCTTCTTTAACATTATAAATCTCTTTACTGTTGCTTTTGATCAATTTAATGCATCCTTGCTGAAAGTATTAATTTCTTAAAGGGGTCATATGATGCGATTTCAAATTTTCCTTTCTCTTTGAAGTGTTACAAGCTCTTGGTGAATAAAAAAGATCTGTGAAGTTGCAAAGACTAAAGTCTCAAATCCAAAGAGATATTCTTTATAAAAGTTAACACTCGTCCGCACCCCCCTGAAACAGCTCGTTCTAACATGCGGGGGAAGATTTGCATAACGCTGCCCAGATGTTCACGCTAAGAAAGAAGGCGTACCTTTTATTCTCATTGTAGTATTGTTGTTGCCACCGCCGCCATGTCATATAAATGCGGTGTGTTTCACTGTGAAAACTCCAAACCGGCACCGGACTCAAGCCGGCTGCGGCTCACTCTAGACCCCGGCTCACTCTAGGCCACCAGCCTCCCAAAACAAAACACCACTATAAATCATATGTTGTTTTGTTGAGAAAGCAAAACTACTTTGTTTTTGCCTTCCAAAAGAAAACACGACTAGAAATCATGTTTATATCATGTTTATAATGGGTTTTATGTCAATGTCTCGTCGCTTCGGCCGTACAAGGCTTCACAATATGTTGAGAGGCGTAACATTTCTGTCTCATGCTTGAGGCATTCGGCCAATCACAATGCGCTGGACAGCTGGCCAATCACAGCACACCTCGCTTTTCAGAGAGATGAGCCTTGTGAAAATTGACACGTTTCAGAAGGCGGGGATAGAGGAAAAACAATAATGTACAGTATGTGGAAAATGTGTTTTTTTAACCTTGAACCGCATAAACATATTTCATTACACCAAGTACACAAAATAATGTTCTTTTTAGCAGCATCATATGACCCCTTTAAAAAAAAAGACTTACTGACTTTTTGAGCAGTAGTGTATGTATGACTGTTCACATAAAATCATAGTTTTGCTATGCCACAATATTTGCATACTGAGACTGCTTTATGGGCAGATTTCAAGTTAATTGTCCATGAAAAATGGGGACACATCTGTACAGCATGTCTACAAGATATCACAGCGTAACAATACATGCAGCCAAAGTTTCAATTTTACACTTGATTTTTCATGAATAAGATAATTTTATGAGACATCTGGTCTTGTAGCAGACGCTCAACTGCTAATTCTTCTGTGCAGTTGCAGTTCTCTCTGTATCTGTACGGGGACTTCAATGGAACGGTGCTCCTGTCAGTGCTGGAGAATGGAATGTCAGCATCTCCACTGATTTGGGAGCGATCTGGACACTGGAAGGATGCCTGGCAAGAGATCACTCTGCCAATTACTGAGATCTTAAAAGGGTGAGATGATTAGATGGATGTGTAAACAGACAGAAAAATACTTGTATTAATCCCCAAGAGGAAATTTTGAGTAAAGGAAGATGGGGTAAAACTTCCCCCTTATATATAATGCTAATTTTAACTGTAAAAATGCAACATACTTGGATATATTTAGCATGTACAGGATTGTTTTTGCACAAAAACATATAAAGAGACCATTCTGCCCCATTCTGGTTAAAGAAACCATCAGGGGCATCTTATCTCAGCTGTCATATGATTTTCATAGAATTTTAATTGAATCATTTCATTTTAAGATTTTCTTTAGATTTTTTTAAAAAGTGTATTGATGTAAAATTCCTAAATCAAATATGTGACCCTGGAGCACAAAACTCTTAAGTCGCTTGGGTATATTTGTAGCAATAGCCAAAAATACATTGTATGGGTCAAAATTATTGATTTTTCTTTTATGCCAAAAATCATTAGGACATTAAATAAAGATCATGTTCCATGAAGATATTTTGTAAATTTCCTACTGTAAATATATCAAAACTTAATTTTTGTTTAGTAATATGTATTACTAAGAACTTCATTTGGGCAACTTTAAAGGTGATTTTCTCAATATTTAGATTTTTTTGCACCCTCAGATTCCAGATGTTCAAATAGTTGTGTCTCAGCCAAATATTGTCCGATCCTAACAAACCATACATCAATGGAAAGCTTACTTATTCAGCTTTCAGGTGATGTATAAATCTCAATTTCGAGAAATTGACCCTTATGACTGGTTTTGTGGTCCGCAGTCATATATATGATTAAATTTTGCATTTTGACTATTTATTAACAAATGTATTTTCGTGAGGGAAATGCAAGGGGTTTATGAGTTGAGGATAAGCTAAAATGAATCATAAAAATGTACAATTAACATTGGAATTTTAAAATACAAACAATCAAAATAAAACATCTACTAAGTAGATGTGAATTCCTGACAATTAAATTTTAATTAGGAGGAGGCATCTTACCCAGAAGAACTTCTTACCCTGCTTAGAGTGGAATTGTTGACCTGTGTTTGAGTTATTTCATTAAATGTCTGTTTACATTAACAAATCTGATTTCCCTTTTGCTCTTATTCTAAAATAATTTGTAATTTGCTTTGAGCACAGCTTCCATCTTAAAGTGCAGGCCTTCTGGACTTCTGGATCTAAGGCGGACATTGCACTGGATGACATTTCATTAAGTGCAGCATGTTTTGACACAGGTACTCTTTCTGCCTCATACATGTACACATAAGTATGCACAAAAACACTAATTTCTGGCAGAATAATGGTCCATTTGTTCATCCTTGGTGCAAAATTTATTGGCCACAGCGTAGTTTTAAACTCACAATTGCATCCAAGCACTCAATGATAGGGCGTTTTCATAAAATTTTGTATTTAGTAAGACAGACAGAGAATTTAAGATGTGATGTGCACACATAATGTCTAACCGCTGTCTCCAGTAAGCAGTGGGAGATGGTTCTCATAACACGGTTGATATAGATTCTACTTGATTTGTTTTGAAGGATGAGAGAAATGATAAGAAGACCTCCTATCTCGCAATCCGCAAATGTCGTAAAAATGCCAACAATAGACTTTCTGCTTTTCTAACTAGCATTTATAGATCTTCAGAATCAAGTTTCTTTCCGTGCCACGGTTGACCGCAGGAACTGATGAGCCTGTTAATTGACGTTCTAGACTTGTTAAAGTCGAGATTTACTATCCTTGTTAACTTCATTTCCCATAATCTGTGATTTTGAGAAATTCCTGAGCCATCTGCTCACTAAATATCATCTTTAGTTTTCTATTTAGTCCTCCTCTTGCCGTCATATTGTCTTTGTCATGGTCTGTGGCCACTCAACACCTTCAAATCTGATCCAATAAAAGCCATGGACTTTGGAGGGCTTAAATTCTCTCTTTAACCTAAATGTTCTTTTTTGTTGATGTTTAGTTAATCTGAAATATAGGAGAAAGAATAAACTTGTAAATGGTTGAAATTGTAAGCGCTCTGGCTTAGTAGTAGTAGTAGTTTTGTAGGTAATGCCAATATGAATCTGTCTTATGACATTTCCTGCTCCCCTCTCATCACCCTGTTGAAAGGATTAGTTTAGAGCAGCAGGAATGTCCATGCTGGCCCAGGCGGTTTAATCTTGGTTTGTGCTGGCTTAGTGACTATCTAGTTCTATCTGACTGATAGACTAGCATACTGCCGTGCAAAGGCAAAAGACAATAACTTCGATTTTTGTCGAAAATAAGTTATTGATATTTTTGGGACATTCAAGACATCCTTTATTATGTGTATAAGTATCTTGAGTCAATTTCGTTGTTTTTCAGAGAAAATAATGGGTCGTCTCAACCGTAACTTCGAAAAGCCCTGGAGAAACCAAGGCAGAACACTGTATAACACCAGTTACCGCTCTTTCACTTTGTTTGGAACGCTCAAATTGAGTTACAGCGTTCTGACTTTGTTTAACCGCGCGTTAATATGAAGTTACGGTGCCGGTTTGGAGTTATTGTTTTATTGTCCATTAAAGTCTGCCGCATTTTAATTACGGTGTAGACAAATGAATTAGATAGATCGCAATCCACCAAACAGCTCCATATAACAAAGTACTGTAGACTAGATACCTTGGCATCAATACGTGATTGTGAATAACCTTTAAAGATTTTTCTTTTTCTTTTTGTAATGCAGATTATTCATCAGGCTATCACTTCTAGTTGGATGAGTGTGGACTCGAATGCCGTAGCTAGCGTGATCAATCATAAAATCAGTAGCCTACTAACAGTTCACAATTAAATCCATATCCTACCTTTTTTTGTAACCCGATAAAATCAATCCATGGCGATGAACATCATCGGAGATGTTTAATCCATAAACATTCTGAGCATTATTCCCATTTGCTGGCGTTCACATCAATCCACAAGTCGTTCTTTTAGGTTAGGCTATTTCATACAATATAAAAGCAATTATGCTATGTCTAGCATTCTTTTACGTTACTAAGCATAGGTATCCACTCATGTTTAACTTTTAGTCTGCTTGTTACAATCAAAAAAAAAAAAAAAAAAACTTCATAGTCACATTACTATATGCAATAGCCTATATAAGACAGCCCATGATCACTAGATTTTATACAGGTGTTACTATAGCGATTTTGTAAATGGTGATCAGATAATTTTCATTACTAAAACATCTAATTGTTAAATTTCCAGTGTCCTACCTACAACTTTAAAGTCATTTTTCTCAGTTTCACACTCTAGCGAGTTAAGGTCTTTTGCCTTTGTAGGGCAGCATAGCCATGTAGTTCACCAGCAAAAATTGTCTATCAACTAGCATTATTGTACTAGTGGAGATGGTTGCCCAGGTGAAAAAGAAGTACTCTTAAATACATTAAAAATGTACTTGAAATTCAGAAGTTTACTAGAAGTAATTTGGAATATATATAGTTACACTTTTAAGAAATATGCTAAAACACAAGCATACTTTTGTGGCATTTTAGTGTATTTACGGAAAAAAAAACTTTGTGTAAGAACATAGTAAAATGATACAGATTTTAGAGGGTTTAAAGTATATGTATCTTATTTTTAGAAACCATATGTAGACCTACTGCAATATATTTTAAATACTAATGAAATGAACATTAAGCTTTTCAAAATGAAGATATCTTGATTTTTTTTTTTTTTTACATTTTAATATATTTCATAAAGTATATTTATTCACTCACTCATAAATACACTATAGCTATAAAATAAGCAAATGTATTATTACATTGTACAAACATATATTATAAATATAATGTTGTTGCCTATGCCTTAGTAATAAGCATGCTTACAATCAATATATTGTTCGGCTTTTACTTGTTTGTACTTGTAAAAGAATACTAGGCTGTTTTGTAATACAATTCAAAGACATTTTAATTTCACTTTTAAATAGACTACATAGCATAATATATTAATAGGCTACTATTGAACTGTATTTTCCGCAAGCATTTCATCATCGGATCATTTGAAGTGCATCATAAATAATTTTTCCAAAGCTATGCTTAAAATAACTATTTACTTACTTGTTTATGTACCTAAATTCAAACAAGCTCAACCTCAACCGCATGATGCACGAAAACAAAACATCGTTGGCTTTTGTAGAAGCTCAGGTGTGCATGCGTAACACAAAACCTGATTGGTTCTCGACAGATTTCATTAAAATACATCCGTTTTTGTTTCGAAGATGAACGAAAGTTTTAAAGGGTTTGGAACAACATGAAGGTGAGTACTTGATTAGAGAATTTATATATATATGTGTGTACATACAGTATATACATAAATGTTTACATTTTTGGGTGAACTGTTACATTTAATAGAACATTCATTGTTATATCTTTATTTTTCCCAGCTTCTTAAAACGTCTATGTGTGTAGATTTGGAACCTCATGATTTTGTGACTCTAGGTAAGTATTTTATTTCTGTTACTTATCATTGCCAGTAGAAAGCTTCTTTTTAAGTGCAGTAGCTACATTCAGTTTGACCAATGAGAACCAAGCTTTTCAAATCAGCTTTGTAGGTAATAGTCCAATCACACTACTGTATGTTGTTGAGATGGTAATATGTTTTCAGCAGAAATCATCCCAGCTTTGCTTTATTTTATTTTCCTGACTAGAAAACCAGGTCAGCTCCCACCAGCCATGAGCAATTTAATAGGTGCCAAGCCCCCTCATGGAACAAGAAATTTACAGCTCTGACAAAGAGCACTTATCAGGATCAACTAAATGCTGGATTTTCAAAAGTATGTCAAATATTTACAGTTCGTGGCACAGAATCTTTCAAATAAGTCCAAGTGTTTTATATACCGGTCTGTTATTGTGGGGACATTTCCACACCCCAAACGAAACGTGATTGGTTGCTTTACCTGTCAGTTATATGGCCTCTTAGTCTGAAGTTTTGGGTCTCTTCTAACCTTATGTTCAATGTAACAGAGAGTGCTGTATGGTGACGACAGACAAGAGGATAAAAACGAACACTCATGTCAAGCTTGATGAGGATGTAGTGTAAGCTTTACCTTCGAACTGAGAAATTCTAATGCTTATCTATGCAAATTATAATACATATAGTATTCAACAACACTACTCAAATTAACTGCTCTGTTTCTTTGTTTGATTGATAAAAAAATCACTTTATTCACTCTCTTTATTGATTTTCAGTAACTTCTTTATGCATGTCTGAACAGAAAATTGCATTATGCATATTTTTTCAGTAATGGAATATTCATTCTACTTAGTACTTAGTACTTTCTGTTAATACAGGTGTAACAGAAATGTTCTACAAATTGATTAAAGTAGTTCAGTTATAGCATTTAACTGATCTTTATTTTAATTTTATAATTATTTTGGTCAAGAGTTTGTATTTGCTCTGCTGTATGTTTTAAATGTACTCAAGGAATTTATTGTTGTAATGTACACAGGATATAGTACATTAAACTACATTATAGTACATGAAAGTGTGTGTATGTGTGTGTCATTTTAATTTAATGATTTTTGTATTTTTTATTATTTTAGAATGCTGAAAAATAGCTTTATAACAAACTAATAGTGTAATGGTACTGCATTTCTAATGAGCTGAAATGCTATTGAAAAGGCTCTAGAAGCACATTAAAGTGAAGCTTGATGTTCTAACTGTAGTTTTAAAAGTATAAAAGTGTTTTTTAAATAATGCAAAGAAATACAATTAAATTACACTTAAGATACTTTAAGTGGTTCCATTTTAACAACTAATTTTTTTTTAAATATATTCCAATTAGCGTAAATTTATCTTAAAGCATATCTTAAAAAGCACTTAACATGCTCAAAGTTGTTCTAAAACAACACATTTATTATGCACTTAGTATAGTATAATAAAAATCTAATAAGTGCATCAATATTCATACAACTTAAGTGTATTTCTTTTTTTACTTGGGTGACCAAGGACGTCTTGGTGAATAAGCTAGTTTAGATGACTATTTGGGAAACCAACATCTAATACAATACTGCTCTTGACTACCCAAAATAAAAAGTTGAAAAAATATAATTGCACAAGGATTGATTGATTCCAACATTTCATTTTTTGTTCTTCTATTTACTGGTCATTCTTTCACATCTGGTTTATTAGAACTAAATGAACTGCTTCTTGGACAAGGACTACCTCATGATTTGGACTCCTTCAGTCCTCTCCCAGAACCCTCAGCGTCAGGTACGGTTTCTGTCCTGCACATTTTAAAAATACACTAGCTTTCGCAAGTTTGGAGTTGGTAAGTTTGTAAATGAAGTCTCTTATTACAATAATTACAATTTATTATTATTACAACTGTTTTCTATTTTAATACATTTTAAAATGCAGTTTATTACTGTGATGGCAAAACTGTAAGTAAAAACAACAAAAAAACAATGTCTTTTATTTTCAGAGGTGTCCCAAATAACATGGTGGTTTACTTCCTGTGGAGCAAGCGGACCTCTAGGTCCGACTCAAGCCCAGTGTGACAGTGCCTACCGCAACAGCAATGTCAGTGTGGTGGTGGGGAAGGAGGGCCCTCTCAGGGGGGTTCAGATGTGGAGGGTTCCAGCTACCAACATGTACAAGTAAGTTCAGAAGCTTGAAATCGTTCTGGTTTAGAGTCATTCCTGGATTCAGAAATGGGTACTACTCATGGACTTTTTGGAGAAGCTGTTTGGTAAAATAAGATACTATAAGTCTGGTGAAGATCATCCTATGCTTGTGAGCAACATCCAAAATGCATACAATTCAAATAAATATGTGTGCTCCTATAAACTAGTTTAACATTTTTGTGCTTTGTCAATGTAATCTTTGTAGTCTCAAAATCAGAGATTCTCCCTTCAAAATCCAATTGCAAGATGCATGTTAATACCAGGTGTAAACAGTTCCTTTCTCTCTCTCTCTTTCATTCACTCTTTTCTTTTTTATAAAGGCAGTGAGAGGCATGATTCACTGGCTGTAGGCACAGATAAATCTCTTCCTGTACTCTGCTTAATCTGGCCCCTGTGTAGTCAAGCCTTTGAACTGACTTACAGTGATTATAAAGGCTAGTTATGGGAGCTCATTAAAAACAACTCCAAAACTGTCTGCGAAAGAAGGGCATGTAGGAGAGGAGATGCAGGAGACAGGAAAATATGACAGATAACTATCAGATGAACTTATACAACACTATGTTGTGTTACTATTGAATTCAGGGTGCCAGACTGAAATATAGAGCTCTAACCCAGACTATCCCTCATTCACAAATGGAATTATTTTATATTGTATCCTTTTGTTTTGGTGCCCAAAGCACTGGCTGGCTTTAATAACAGAAAATTTATATTTGTCTTGAGATAGGAAGTTTTATCTTCCTTTGTGATGTGGGGGAATTAAAGTATTTCTGTTTACATTTTAGGATTAACTAAGGCTGAATATTCAGTATATTAAAATTATAGTATAATCACAAGCCTAATGGTGATCATTCTGGGTGCATTTATGGCTTAATAGCTTAGTATATTAACTGGCATATTAATATCAATTATCAAACTGTGTGATGACAAGGACCCTCAAGTATGTTGATCCCCTTGTGAGAGACCCCGTTTTAAAAAATATTAAGGCAGCTGTATTTTCATGTGTTAAGACCCATGAAATACGGTGTGAAATTAGTAATATTAGGCATGGTATAAAGATTTGTTTCCGAATTAAAATATTTTACTGTAATATTGACAGTGTACTAAAGTTAATGCAAATGACTATAATGAATATATTTACTTAGTTGACAACATTTTTTTTTTTTTTTCAAATTATTTTCTCTCTTTATGGGTATTAGTACTTTGGGATAGCAGGTGTGCCTTATATTTGTTAATTCAGTGCATTGGGAATACTAAGAGAACATCCTCATTTTCTAGGATTTCAGCCTATGGAGCCGCAGGAGGCAAAGGAGCAAAAAACCATAACAAGCGCTCACATGGTGTCATCATCTCAGCTATCTTCCCACTGGAGAAAGGTGACATACTCTACATCCTAATTGGACACCAAGGAGAAGATGCCTGTCCAGGAGTGAGTGAAGCAGGACATCAGAGTTGGCCATTGTGTTGCCATATTATTTTCAGTGTATTTATGTATAGATCTCTGTTTACATTTCTATGTTTTCTTCTTATATCTACAGAGGAACTCCCTGACCCATGAAATCTGTCTTGGGGAGTCTTCTGTGATAGAGGATGGTTTTGACAGCGATGGTTTGGTCTTGAAGTGGGCAGGGGGCGGAGGTGGTGGTGGGGGAGCCACATACATTTATCGGGTAAGATCTTTCTTTTCTTCCTGTTTTATTGTCTCAAACACATCTGTAAAAACATCCATCACAGACTTGTGAGTCCCCTTAAGGGGAGCCATGTGGACGGCAGTTGTCGCCTGATAGTGCCTGTGTAGACAAGCATTTTTGAGACATCCTGAAATAATTTGGAGTTGTCCGAATTGCAACACAGATGGAAGTGAAGGCCTGTCTGGAATCATTGGAGGCTTTCTGTTTTACTTGAATGAAAAGTAACTCTGATGTTGTTTTCGGGATGCACGGGGGCAGATGGAGAATGGGGAACCAGTGCCTTTGCTGATTGCAGCAGGAGGAGGAGGAAAGGCCTACCTGGAGGACCCTGAAAGCAGCCTGGACCAGATTTTTCTGGAACAATATGAGAATGACACATCCGCCCCTAGTGTCAATGGCAAATCCGGAGCAGCAGGTATTCGTCTAATGACAATAAAAAAACAAAATAATAATAATTATATATATTAGAGGTGTGCAATATGACGATTTTTAATAAAAATGATTTTGATAAAAATGTCTTCACGATCTGCTTTTGAAGAAACATATATCTTAGTCACTGCTTGTTAACTGTGATATGATACTGAAATTACTTTTTTTGAACACTAACAATTACTCTGTGGTTTAGATTTGGATGAAGGACAAGCATTATTCTAACAAATTCCAGCTAATCCTATATTTATGAATGTTTTATGGGCTTTCTAATTTCATTAACTACCACCTAGCTTTTTCACAGAAATACAATACTGTCAGTTTAGCCATCGGGATCACATTATCTTGTGACAATCCTAAAAGTTATGATGGATGTTTTGTGGGATTGGCATCTGGAGGATGCTTTTATGCAGAATTGTCATATGAAAGCAGTTCTGGGCTCTCACTAAATAGACATATATATCTGGCCAGTGTTTGGGAGTAACTAGTTGCATTAAACCCTTAATTACAAAATAAATATAACTGTAATCAGTTACAGTTATCTCTATTTCTGTGTGTGTTTATTTAGGTGGAGGAGGTGGATGGGGTGACCTGTCTTCACTCCCCTGGGCAGGGAAATCTCTTGTCGAAGGAGGTCAAGGAGGCTCATCCTGTCCTGAGGCTCTGTCTGTGCTGGGATGGGCTACATTTGGAGGGTTTGGGGGAGGAGGGGGCGCTTGCACTGCTGGCGGCGGTGGTGGAGGATACAGAGGTGAATGTTAGATTAAAAACACTTGCACATATGTCACAATCACAAACACAATTATGTGTTTAAGTCTGGAGTTACTCTCTTCTGGCTCAGGCCACAGTAAGCTGTCAGCCTTTAGTTGCGTTTTAAATCGTTTTTATTTCATTTTTGGGTCAGAAATATTTGTATGTTTTTTAAATAAATTCTAATATACTCATGTGTCTTACGCTCGCTGAGGCTGCATTTATATGTTAAAAAATACAGTAAAAAAACAGTAACATTATGAATTATTATCACAATTTAAAGTTATATATATGGAAATGTAATTTATTTCTATGATGCCAAGCTGAATTTTGTACTGTTGCAGTCATTACTCTGGTCACATGATTATTCAGAAGTCATTCTAATATTCTTATTTGGTGCTCAAGAAACATTTAAAGGGTCTAATATATGTCAAAACTAATAAGAATTAAAAAAATAATAATAATAATAATTGAAACAATAAATACAAAAATCCAAAGCGTCTTTAGTTTTATCAGATTTATAAAAGAAAGATACGGCTGTACCGCTTCTCTCCAAAAACAGTTGAGCTCCTGGAGGCGTGCCGTGGGCGGAGCTAAAGAGTCACGAGCATGAGCATGTAACATCCTTCTCGAGCAAGTCCTGTGCAGCACTGCCGACGGCTTTAGTAACCCGAATGAAGCACGCTGATGGGCTGCTCTTGCTCTCGCTCTGGTTGATGTGTGCACGTGGTATTCCGGGAGACGTCATACAGGGCCATACTCAAAAAAAAAAAACTTTCCGAAACTAATACGAACCCTGAAGGAGAGTCTTTGGCACAGAAATACTCTGTCATCCGTCTAACTCGTTGTCTCATGTTTAGCATGAGAATCCATCTGTTTAGCAGTGTAAATAAGTCAGAATGTATGAAATAGCATTAGACATCCCCTTTAAACAATTTAATATGTGCTTGCTGAATAAAATTAATAAATTTAATAAATATTTCTTTAAAAATCATTTAGATGGTAAAAATATTAAATTGTGTTATATACCTTTATTTATTATGTGATATACCGGTACATTGCATTTTTTATTTATTTTTTATTTTTATTTTTTTGTATTTATTGATTTTTACTACAAAAGCTAAATATTTTGACATTGTAATGGAAAATATAGGAGAAGCCTAAAGCTACAAGGTTTAGATCATAGTTCGTGTTCTGTTCAAAGTTACAGAATTATTGTGCGTGATAAGCGACCCCTTGCCCTGAGTTTTTTCTGACACATACTGTAAAAAAAGATCTGTTGTTAGTTATCACAAAGAATGATTTGCTTTGTGAGGCAGATGTTTCATTTAAAAAGAAGATTGTTGTACAGCTGTTGTTAAATCATCACATGTGCATTTGCAGCGTGAATCTTTTTTTTTAAATGTGGATTGTTTGATTTAATGATTCACTTTTTCTTTCTTTTTTTTTTGATGTCACCTTTGCCCAGGTGGTGATGTGCCCCTTCTTGATGGCATCACAGCAGATGGACAAGATGGTGTCTCTTTTGTTCACCCCATGGGAAAGATATTTCTACAGCCACTTGCAGGTCAGTTTTTATCTAATCCAGATTGTCTATAATAGTATACAGTTGTGCTCTTAAATTTACACACCCCTTACATCTGTAAGACGTTTAACATTTTATAAGAGCGAGATAACATCTTAAATAAAAAATGATAGTGTCTTAAAAAATAAGATAATAAAAAAGTTTTAGTTCTTATTAAAATGTGTCTTTAATTACACAAATACAGAAACAGTCACTTAATCTCACAGACTTTATGTATTTGCTGATATGTATACACAGACACATGTATGTCTCCTAGAAAAAACAATCTGAAATAAATCCACCAATTGTTTCAGTATTTTTCAATACACCCAATATGCACTAGCAATGATTGTTTTTCTCATAGAAGTTGGCTATATTGAGAAAACAGGCCACGCACACATCCTTACTGATTCAGTAATAAACATGAAAACTTGTGGTAGATAATAGAAGAACTTATGTGTCATTTATTGAAGTTGGCGCCACTGTTTATTACTGCAAGTGTGTTTCGAGTTAAAGGGCCAGAATTCAGACTGACTGTCGCTTGTGAGGCCAAGCACAAATTTTTGATATTACTTCATGATAATTTTCATTTAGTTTAAATTAGTTTAAAAGGTTCAGGGCAACTAGTTGCTAGTTAATTTACCAATTATTAATGCTATGATAAACTATAACCTTTTATCTTTAATTATGAACTGTATTTTTAAGTAGACATTGGCAATAATATTTATATTTCATATTAAATTTATTATTTTAAACTGCTGAAAGTTTATTATGGCAACTTTATATGTTAAAATACAGGCAAAAACACAAACCTTTTTTTTTTTTTTTTTTTAATAGGGGCTTTAAACTCATGATAATTTCGATGAATAGTTATCTTGTTTGTTTTTCCCCAGATTTCAAGATTCCCAATTTTTTACAAGAAGATGCCCTAGACTGAAGCACTAGGGTTTTGAAGCAGTGCTGTGCAGTACTGATGTATCTGTGTGTGTTCTAGCTATGGAGAGTCATGGGGAAGCTGAGATCGAGGTGTATCTAAATTGCAGCCACTGTCAGACCCAGAGCTGTAAGAGAGATGAAGATCCCAGACTCATCCTCTGCCTGTGCGACAGCGATGAGGTTCTTGCACCAGACAACGTCACCTGCCTAGGTACCTAAACAGCCGATGGCCATTTGCTCTTCAAAGTTTGTCTATAAAAACATTTGTTTGAAATATTTCTAATTCACCACTTTTTATGTCATCCAGCAGTTGTTCCATTGGGCTCCCTGGCAGATGGACCCCCATCCCTGATATTTATCCTGATGGTGATTGCGTCCACAGTAGTTACGGGTGTTGTTCTGACCTGTGCCAGCCTCACGCTCAGTAAGAGACTCTTCCAGTTCTGCATCAGCTCTGTGCCCTCCGCATTCCATCGTCTCTGACATGCTTCACTTATCTCCCTGTGACATATTTACAGTATGCTTGCAAAAACTGCATTAACAGCAGGAAGGAGAGTGGGAATTATAAGCAATGTTGGTGACTAGTATTTTTTTTTCTTTTTCATGCCCCACAATTATTTTATTATTTTAAGAACAAAAATTACTTTAAAATATTGGAGCCACTGGGCATTAGTGTTTCATCATTTAAAAAACCTAAAGAAAATGGATAAAAAAATGTGACATGAACAAAACTGTGACATGAAAAAAAAAAAACACTAGGGACAATTATGTGGGCAAATTTTATACAGCACTTTAATACAGTGGGAAAGGGCACAGGTAACAGTGACAATTGATATATACACTAGCTTTGGCTATCAGTTTGGCATCAGTAAGTTTTTCTTAATACTTTATTAATAATAATTAATTAATAATAATAATAATAATTAATACTTTTAGTCACCAAGGAGGCATTACATTGATCAAAAGTTACAGTAAAGACATTTATAATGCACTTAAATGCTGTTCTTTTGAACTTTGTTCATCAAGAGTGCTGAAAAAATGTATCAAGGTTACAAAAATATTAAGCAGCACAACTGTTAACACTGATAATTTTTACGACCCCAGAAGTTGTAAGAAGTGTTCCAAATCAGCATTTCTGGAGGACCATGTGACACTGAAGAGGCTTCTAAAAATTCAGCTTTGCCATTACAGGAATAAATTACATTGTAAAATATGTTCAAAAAGAAAACAGTTATTTTTAAAGTGGTTTTCACTGTATTTTTGTTCAAATAAATGCAGCCTTGGTGAGCATAAGAGAATTTAAAAAACATACCGACCCTAAACTTTTGAACCATAGTGCACACAAGCTAAATGTTTTTTTTTTTTTTTTATGAACTATCAAATATGTATTACAGAAGCTTTAAGTTAACTGCCAGTTAGGCCTCCTGCAATATTCACATATATTCACTTGTTTCCTAATTCCTAACATTTTGCGGTTGTTCTTGCTGTTATCTTGCTGTTAATTTCACACTCAGTGTAATGAATGAAATATTTTTTCTTTTAACATATCTTTAATGTTACATTTATAACAGTGTGTTTTTAATATTTGTACAAATTGCTTGCTTGTTTTTATCTAACTACTGTATGTAGTGTTGCACAATATCCCTTAAAGGAACAAGGAGGGAACTAAGACAGGGACTGCTATTAACCCTAAAACAGGCCTTTGAAATGAATGCATGTAAATAAACAATCAAGCCAAATTATTTTCAAAACTAACTGCAGTCTCACTGATGGGCTTTTTTGTAAATGCATGCTGACCAGTATCTTATAGTATTATAATTGCTGCTATTTAACTTGTGTGTTTTTACTTGCAACAACATTTTGTGCTTAAAAAATTATTATTTTCCAGTTCAGGACAGTGAGGGAATATTGAGAGTGTCATAATGCACTGTCTCTATAAATGTGAGCGTCTTGTGGAATTAATGTGGTTATCATTTTTTTCTTCAAAAATATTGGTCAAAATTGATAATACTTTCATCGCACTGGTGGCTGTCCAAAACGCAGACCTTTGAATTTAACTCTCATACAGGGAATCTAAAAAATTCCTTGTAGAAGATTTTTATATCAAAAGTCAAAAGCAGTGACTTTGGGATGCACCGAGATTTGTGATTATATTGATAATTACTTTATTACATATAATCACTCAGGATATTTTTTAAATAGATTTAAAAAACAAAAAAGATATGATAACATGTATGATGTCTGATATTATAAATAAATACTGTTTGGTTTTCCCCCTAACATTACAATTTAAAATGTTATGCTTAAATTAAAACTATAGGCATTAAAACATTATAATATGCAATAGAAACTTGGCATAGAAAGAGTTTATTGTTTGAATAGAAGAAAGTACTTGCTTTTAACACCACCTTAATCTGGTCAGTGTCAATGGCACTTTACAATAAGGTTCTATCGATTAACTAAAATTAACCAACAAAGAGCAATACATTTGTTATAATACATATTAAACTCTGTTACCTTTAGTTAACATTAAAAATAAAAATACAGCTGTTCATTGTTTGTTCATGTTAGCTCAGGTAATATTATACATCTTTTGATTTTAATAATGTATCAGTGAATGTTGAAATTAACATAAAATGTTAATAAAATGTTTTAGAATTATTTTTCATTGTTAGTTCATGCTGTTATTGTATAGTAGTTAACTAATGTTAACAAAAGGAGCCTTATTGTAAATTGTTACCGAAATATGTATTGTGCATTCCTAGAAATCACTATTTACTTTACATTTCTTGTAGAACCCATTTCTAGAACCCTTTAAATATGATCGAGATATGCCATAAACCAACAATCTGTCACAGTGCTCTAACTTTATGTATATGCAATGGACTCTTATCACTGTAAATGCTTTATTTTTATATTGACCATGCTTAATTTCATGTATCCTCCTTATGTTTGATTTAAAAACATATTGTTTGTTTGACTTGTGCACTAACTGTAAAATGCTGTGCCATGACTTGTTTTGTATGTATTTTTAAGATAAATAAAGACTTGTCATAACCCAAATTCCCAAAGAGAAGTGAAACAGACCTCTAAAAAGACAACTTAAAGGGATACTCCACCCCAAAATGAAGATTTTGTCATTAATCACTTACCCCAAATGTTGTTCCTAACCCGTAAATGCTCCGTTCGTCTTCAGAACACAATTTCAGATATTTTGGATGAAAACCGGGAGGCTTGTGACTGTCCCATAGACTGCCAAGCCAACCACTGATGGCAGATGGACAATTCTGATGATGCTTTTTATACTTTCCTGGACCTTGACAGTGTAATTTACTTGGCAGTCTATGGGACAGTCACAAGCCTACCGGTTTTCATCCAAAAAATCTGAAATTGTGTTCCAAAGATGAACAAAGCGTTTAAGGGTTTGGAATGACATGAGGGTAAGTGATTAATGACAAAATTCTCTTTAAAGCATGTTTCTTGAAAAGTTTTTTGCTTTGTATATTTTGAACATTATATTTAATTTTTGGCAATTTACATGTAATTTAAACTCAAATGCAAACAGCAGAGCGAGGTCTCTGGTCCTTAGTTAGCAGAGCTCCACTGGACGCTAATTGTGTTCTTCCCCTGAGCTCTCCCCCATGCAGGTTGGTAGTCTTTGCTCGGGTCCCCCCCTCACCCCTAATACCTGGTCAACTTCCAGCCGGCTTCGCTTCGCGCCACTGCGCCAGCAGCCCAACGGCAAAAGGGGACCCCTCACCTCCACGCAGTGCCCTCCCCAGCAGACTACCAACCTGCATCGGGGATATGGGCAGCCTCCACTGAGGGTGAGTCCACCCTGCCCGATCGCTTGCTGACAGGCCCAGAGCTTCAGTCCTCATCTGAGGGGCTTTTTTGATTTTATAATGCACAGTTTTGTCCTCTTGATAGAATTCCATGGGAGAAATAAGTGCACTTAGTGGTTCTTTTTCTTAGAGAAAATTACCATCATGCTGAAAGTCTGTTGACACTTTTAGGATGCATCACTTCATCTTGCACAAATTGTACCAATTGAGACCAATAATTATGCAAATCAAGCAGGTGGAAAAAAAAAGAACTTCGTAAAAGATGATCACTTTTGCTGATTCCTTGTGTGTTTTTGCCTTTTTGCAGTCTATTACCGTAAGAAGAACCACCTGCATGCAGTCAGGATTCGACTACAGAGCCCAGAGTACAAGCTTAGCAAAATCCGCTCGTCAACCATAATGACTGACTACAACCCCAACTACTGCTTTGCTGGCAAGGCGGCTTCACTGAGTGAGCTTAAGGAGGTTCCACGTAAGAACATCACCCTCCTCAGGTATCTTTAGCTGCTTCATACATGCTGTTTGAGGTCCCTAAGATTTTTGAAAAGTTTTTGAAAGAAGTCTCTTATACTCAGAAAGACTGAATTCATTTGATAAAAATACAGTAAGGACAGTAATATTGTGAAATATTATTGCAATTTAAAATAACTTTTTCCCCCTATTTTAATATACTTTAAAATGTAATATATTCCTATGATGACAAAGCTGAATTTTCAGCATCATTACTTCAGTCTTCAGTGTCACATGATCCTTCAGAAATAATTCTAAATATTATCATTTCTTAATATTATCAATGTTGAAAACAGTTTTCTGTGGAAACCATGATATGTTTTTAAGGATTATTTGATGAATAGAAAGTTCAAAAGGACAGCATTTATTTGAAACAAAATTTTTTTTGTAAATTTATAAATGTCTTTACTGTGACAATTAATATATCCTTGCTGAATGAAAGTATTATTTCTCAGACTATTGAACAGTAGTGCATAATAGATTATTCTGAGTCATATACTTTTTTATTTAAATTTCTTCTTTAATTTAATCATTCTTTGAGCTTAAGACTGAAAACAAAAATAATAATCTCTTTTATAACTTATTGATAAATTTTAAATCTATTTCAATAAAAATTCTTCAGTGTTTATTCATAATACATTAATGCTAATTTATATATAACACATAAAAAATAGAGTAGTTTATATAGAAGTTGACATTTACCTAGACTAACACACGTTGTAAAATATTTTTCATTTTTAGTTCTTGATACCTAATGCATTATCTAATGTTAACAAGGTTAAGGTGGCTAAGGCTCAAGGATGGTATCTGGAAGAATCTGCATGCACAGAATTTCTGTAAAAAGTCTTACACATCTACTGTGCATTGTATGTTTACATAATGTCTGTGCATTATGTTTTATTTTGTCTAATTTGTTTATTCCACCAGCCAACAATAAGAATGTAATTCTTTCAGCTCCATTCAACACATTTGATCACATTTGCATTCATTCTGTAAAATTTCACAAATTGAATTCAGAGTTAATGTAAATATAACCCAGGTTATGCTGGTCCTGATATTAGTTAAAATAATGTTCTGGGTTAAATACAAGTTGAGATCTGTTGACAGCATATGTGATGTGCTGTTAAATAACAACTAAAAGTAATGTTGACTTGTACATGGCTGCAGTATGTATCACACTCAACCCACAATATTCATTTGATATTCTGTGATGACATGTAAAAGTACTGGAAATTAGTTCCACATTTAAACATGTCAGTAATGAAATTTTTAACTATAGGGCGTTGGGACATGGTGCCTTTGGGGAAGTGTATGAGGGCCAGGTTTTGGGTATGAATGGAGAAAACACAGCCATGCAGGTTGCTATAAAGGTGAGTGTTCCCAGATCTGCCTTTCCCTTTGAAACGGGTTTCTGGCTTCTCTTAATTGATTCTGTGTTTTATCTCGCTCCATCCCTCTGACAGACTCTTCCAGAAATCTGTTCTGAGCAGGATGAGATGGATTTCCTAATGGAGGCTCTGATTATGAGGTATGCTTGGCTGCAGCACACACTCACAGCACTGCTGTGGCCGCACATGTGTGTGACAGACAGAACATGAGGGATGAGACATTGCCATTCCAGTCCTCTGCTCTCTGTTCTATGAAATCTGTTCCTTTCTTTTAAATCGTTTGTTGTGATTAGCAGGTTCACATCTGGTGTTTGTTTTTGAGGGTATGGCATCCTCTTTAGTCAAGCAGCAGATATTTTTGAATGATTCATAGTCTTCTGAGCAAAGCGTACTGTAGTTAATAAAAAACATCATATCCTTCATACTTTATTTGCACGGGCTAGATCAGTGGTTCCATACCAGCGGATATTTTCATTTTGACTTAGCTTTGTAAAATTTATCATGCAGAAATTTTAAAATAGGTGCATAATATAACATAAAATTTATATTATAAAAATTATATAAAATAAAAACTCATATAAATAACTTTACATAAACATTTTAATATAAAACATTAAAGCTGTCAAAAGGTTAAAATATTATTTTATTTATTGATTTCCATGAAGAATTATTATACTGGTACTAATAATTTACTAATGCAATATTGAGCTTTATTGATTATAGGGATATATTATGTAAGACAAAAATACAAAAAATTACTAGCATTAAAAAAATCAAAAATTCAAAAAATTTAAAAATTTATCAAAATAACAAAAGAAAAAAAATTCAAATTAATACAATGTGAAAATAATTAACTATTCTTTTTTTTCAAGATCTTTATAAGGATCCCATTGTTAAGTACAGTGGCTTAAAAATTTCTCAGAGATCTGTTGCCCTTCATTTCAAGATGCTTAAACCAAGATGAGCAAAATAAACTATAAACAAAATAAACATTTTACATTACAATAATTGGAATACAGTCAAATATTCATTTGAAATTACGTATTCAGTCAATATTATCATTGACATGGTGTGTGTGAGTCAAGTTGTCCGTTCTTCTGAATAGTTCAGTTGTTGTTGTTTTTTCCTTTACTCTTTTGTGTCTGCAGTAAGTTCAGCCATCAGAACATTGTGCGCTGTATTGGCGTCAGTCTGCAGATCCTGCCTCGCTTCATACTGCTGGAGCTCATGACAGGAGGAGACATGAAAACTTTCCTGAGACTGAACCGCCCCAGAACTGTGAGTATTTGAGTGTATAGACATCATACTGTTTATATATAACTCTGTTTCTCAGTTAGCAGTCATTTTTGCTTTCATGACGACTGTTTGCCAACATGTGTGGAACTTTGCATTAGAAAACAACATTAATTATTTCCATTTATTATGAAGAGAGGTAAGATAAGCACAATTTAAATACAAAACAATTCTCTAAAAGAACTTTGATATGTACAATCGAAGTACTGTGTAGTTCAGCAATATTAATATCGTGTTTTTCCACAGAATCAGCCGTCTTCTCTAAGTATGCTGGAGCTTCTACATATGGCCAGAGACATTGCACTTGGTTGTCGCTATCTAGAAGAGAACCACTTCATCCACAGGTGATTTCTCACAGTCAAACCTGACTGAAGTTTGTCCTAAAGTAGCATTAAATTGTCTCAATAAGTGGAAACTGCTCTTTAGTGAATATGTAGATGTTGTGAACTCATCACAGCCTGTGACCTTGATGTCTCACACAAATCAAGCAAGTATGTCTGGTGTGTGTTTCAGGGACATTGCAGCACGAAACTGCCTTTTGACCTGTCCTGGTCCAGAGAGAGTGGCTAAAATTGGAGATTTTGGGATGGCTCGAGACATTTATAGGTGATTTTATCAAACTTCTTATCTCACATCCTTTTTTTTTTTTGTGGTTTAGTACCTGTTAAGTGTAAGAACGAGCACAGGCATTGAGTTTTAACAATACTTTTGCATTGCAGGGCGAGTTACTATAGGAAGGGTGGCCGTGCCATGTTGCCGGTGAAGTGGATGCCACCTGAAGCCTTTCTAGAGGGCATTTTTACATGCAAGACTGACACCTGGTACATAACAGATCTGGTTTACTGAAAGACCTTCTTTTGTTAACATCTAAAAAGAGCTATAGTTTTTACATCAGTGTTTAGTGCACTGTTATGCCAAGATTCAGGTAAAATATATAGAAATACACTGTATGGGTGTAATATTTATTTAATTATTAATTGATATCAATCAGTTGTTATTAGATATTTTTATTATATATAAAAAGAGCAGAGACCTGAGGCCAGACATGGTCATTACATGCAATTTGTCTCCATCTGCAGGTCTTTTGGGGTACTGCTGTGGGAGATTTTCTCTCTTGGATACATGCCTTATCCATGCAAGACCAATCAGGAGGTATTGGAGTTTGTAACAGGTGGAGGTCGTATGGATCCGCCTAAGAGCTGCCCAGGCCCTGTGTAAGCAACAATAACAGCTTTGAGAATGGATTTCGGGCCTAACCTGAACTTAAAGGGATAGTTCTCCCAAAAATGAAAATTCTGTCATTAATCACTCACCCTCATGTTCTTATAAACCTGTAAGATGTTCATCAGATGTTCATGTGCATCTTTGGAACACAAATTAAGATATTTTTGATAAAATCTGAGAGCCTTCTGATCCTCCATAGACAACAACGCAACTACCATGTTCAAGGCCCAGAAATGTACTAAGGACGTTTATAAAACAACCAAAATAACATAAAACAAAAAAAATTAATTTAATCAAGCTAAGAGAATACAATCTCCTCTCAAACAAAACAAAAATAAACACTCAATCAAACAATATAATAGTTCTCTTGCTGTCTATACAGGGTCAGAAAGCTCTTGGATTTTATCAAAAATATCTTAATTTGTGTTCCAAAAATGAACGAAGGTCTTACAGGTTTGGAACGACATCAGGGTGAGTAATTAATGACAGAATTTTAATTTCTGGGTGAACTATCCCTTTAAAGGGGACATTGGACAATCTATTTTTTTTTACATGTTTTTATTATTCTTTAGGGTCTTCATGAAATGTCTGTAACCTCAATGGTCTTGTAAAACAACACCCTTTTTACCTTGTCAAAAACAGCTCTGTTCACAGAGAACATGTGAACATGGTGCACGTGTCTTTAAATGATAATGAGCTCTGCTCACCCTGCCCCTCTCTTCCATGAAAGAGGAAATGTGATTTGCAAATAATCATAAAAATATAAAGTGAGACTTACTTCTTCTGGAGGTGTAGCTGGATCACAAACAGTGGGTACTGATCCATCCTTGAGTTTGAACTTTTAGCAAAACCTGCCTTGAATTGTCCCTCATTCAGAAAGCAGTCTGGAGTAAAATGATTTGACAGACATAAATGTATTTAGGTATATTCGGTGGCGTATTACCATCAAAAACAAAATTAATCCACTGTGCCCTCAGTGTCTCTGATGTCGGGAGAAAATGAAGACTCTTATGTTCTCTTTTCATAAAATGGCGGACAGCGTACAACTGGCTGAGGGCGGAAATATGCTAATATGGGACCATCGGGTCCATCAGAGGTTGGGGGCGGGGCTTGAGCAGTATGACGTCATATTGCTCAGAAAATCAAAACAGCTTGATAATTGAGACTCTTCAGGTTTTTTGGGGATTAAAAAAAGAAGTGAATGTATTTTTATCACTGCAGGGTGGTTGTGTCCATACACTGCAAACACCTTGTAATTTTGAATTTTGCTTCCAATGTCCCCTTTAAGTAAATGTGAATGTAAAAAAAAAAAGGGGTTTAGAAGCTATGAAGAAGTATATGTCATTAGTGAAATGTGACTGATCTGTTTTAATGATTATAATTATCAGAGTAATCGTTATAATTATTATAATTGTTTTGGATTTTGTTCTGTTTTAGTTATCGGATCATGACACAGTGTTGGCAACACTGTCCAGAACACCGACCAAACTTCTCTACTATTTTAGAGAGGATCAACTACTGTACACAGGTATAACAGAGTCAGAATCTGACAGATTTAAATTTTAAATTATTTTTTTTTACTTCAAATGGTGTGTTACTGAGTTTTTTTCTTGGTCTCCACTTCCTAAAATATTTATATTATTGTGTACAAAGACCTATTTATACTTTATGAGAAAAATGTTAAGCAAGATGTAATAAAAACATTTCCAAAATTAAATCATTTCTTATTTAATTGTTAAAACATGTATTTCTGTAGCATCTTTTTCCCAAGTAGCTTGTATTTATACACTATTATGATTTTATTAATAATTTAAATGAGCTTTTTTTCATTTTAAAATTCAGTTTTCATTTTTTTATGCTTTATTTTATGTGCTTTTGTCGTTATTAATTTGTTAAATTTCTATTTATCTTTATTTCAGTTTTATTAATTTTAAAACTTTAACCTAAACTTATTCCTTTCAGGTAGTTACCGAGGCAACATTTTCTAAATTCCATTCAAGTTTCATTTAAATTGTGGTTTATTTCAGCATTATTTCAATTCTCCAAAACAATTTTAATAGTCTTAGTTTTAGTTAATGTTAACAACACTGCTTAAAACCACCAGTGGCAAAAAGAAACCATAAGGAGCACCTAAACTACTGGCAGATTTATTTTATTTCTTAATCTTAAAAAGTTGAGTCAACAAAATAAAATAATCCAGTAATAGTAATAATAATGAAAAACCCTGAATTGCATCACTTGTATTGACCCTTTTATTTCTTGCATCCTTTGATCTGTCAGGACCCTGATGTCATCAACACCCCTCTTCCAGTGGAGTATGGTCCAGCTGTCGAAGAAGAAGGTGGCACTGTGATCCGTCCTGAAGGATCAGGCAGTATGACTCCTCTTCTAGTGGCCCACTCTATGTCCCAGGATGCTTCCCCTCGAATGGGCATCACTGGTTCACCCCCACAAGCCCTCAAACCTACAAAGCTACAAAGACTGGCCCATCTTGCACAGGAGGTGGGCATGTACAGAGAAACATTAGAGCCATGTTGGGCTGAGCCAGTTCCTGCTCCAGAAGTTTGTCCAGGACAATGGCTTCAGGTCCCAGAGCACCGGCCGTGCTCCAGGAGCAGTTCGTCGTCAGGCAGCCAGAATCTAAAGAACAAGACTAAAAACCTTTGGAACCCCACCTACGGTTCCTGGATCCTGGAGAGCTTCGGAAGAGGGAAGACATCCTTATGTCACACCCAGTCCATGCCTCTGTCTTGCAACCCCACGTCCATGTCTGTCCCGTCCTCTACATCGGAGCGCATTGACCCTGGAGTAGAAGTTAACACAAATGTCTCGACATCCCCACCTTTGTCTGCAGGATCCTCCCAGACCACGTTCAGTCCTACAGGGCCTCCCTCTCGGAAGAGTCCAACAGGGGCTACGGGCAGCTCGCTCACTGCGGTTATGGATTTGCCAAAACTCCAGAGCTTCCCGTGTGGCAACGTAAACTATGCGTATGATGAGCAGAGCTACGAGACTGAGAGTTTGCCTGTAGTTGTGTCCAAATCTGTGGAGCCCAGCACCAGCTCTTCGGCTACATCTTCACTTGCTGCCCTCGGCCTGGCCACAACATTTACCCACAAACCACTGGTGAAACGCCCTGCTAGCTACGGACACGAGGATTTAAGGAGGCACACCCAGTCTGAGAAGCCCACGAGGGACAGGGATTCTGGTTTTTCCTTATCTGAAGACCTCAGTGTCACCCCTGTGTAGCATTGAAGAATAGTCCTAATTTTTTGGTGTTATTTTGTTTTTGGAACAAATGTATTTTACTGCAATATCTGCAGTGGATTATCTAGAGGCAGAATGGTAGGTTAAGGCTGGAATACACTTCACGACTTTTAAAATCTGTGTAATTTTAAAACACTAGGCATTGTACACTTGCCGAAACTAAGAACCACACACTAAATTACTAAGTTGCAGTCATTTGCAGGCTAAAAAGGTTGATTGTCAATAGTGTAGAGACGTATCACACCGCTCACACCGAAGTCACTTTCAAACCAAGTGGTTTTCTGTTGGTCAACATAGAGAATCCATGTGATCAACTTGAACCTGTTGCAAATCTGCAAGGGGAAATCTTTAGCCTTTGACTTTGAATTTCACCAGCTAAAAACTTTGCAGAACAACTTCAAGACAATTTGACCTCACCTTGAAGATCACACACTACCAGACTTTCAAGTCATTCTGAATGCAGCAAAGTCATGCAGAAACATGTGCCTCGTTGACGGAGACACATGACAAATAAAAACAATGTGTTCTAAAACTGGCTTAAAATATCAAACATGTTTGAAACTCTCAGAAACTAGATGGTATCATAGCCTGAAGCTAAAAAATCAGTCTTTATCCATTATACACTACACAATTTTCTGCAAAATTTGTGACCGCCAAAATCTTCAGACTTAGGTAATTTGCGTCATCCTCATCAAGACGGCAAATTGGGGCAAATATCTGAGGAAAAGTTTTGTAGTATATTCCAGTCTTTAATAACTGCGTGTTGGAAACTATGTGCAAGAGACTACATTATTGCTGTGTGGTACCAAAGACATGAGGAGTCGTAGCTAATTTGCCATTATGAGGCGGCAAATGGCTGATGGTTTCTATTGAAACTTCCACTTGGCTAATAGCAGCCCTTTTACACTGGATTCTCATCTACTGTCAACACTGTGAAAACATATGATGTTCACTTTAAGGACCACATGAAGTGAGAAGTCCTTTTCTACTGATTAGTCATAATTACCAATAAATACATACAGTATGTAGGTTTAGATGTCCTTTACGAATTTGCATTTTGCAGCTGGTTTTAAGTGTATTTTACAGGAAGATGCAAAGCATGTTCAGACCTCACACAAATGGAAAATCCTACTCCATGCCACATAATAATCAATCACCAAACCTAGTAATACTGAATTGATTTGTTAAAAGTAGTTATTTGAGTGACTTGACCAACTTTAAATGAAACACTAAAAAGTTGGTCTAAAAAAGGGACAGTTCACCAAAATAATACAATTGTCATTATTTACTTCAAGTTGGTCCAAACATATGACATTTTTTCTTCGATATTTTCAAAAATATCTGATTAAATGATTTTTAAAGCATTTTTTTTCTCCATACAACAAAAGTCAATATGTTGTTTTGGACTACCGTAGCCAGGGGCATCGGACTGGGGGTAAAACCAGTACTGATTACCAGGGCCCCAAAGGAAGAGAGGGCCCTTGAAAGTCCGGAATATATTTTATTTTACCTGGATATTTTTATGGGGGGGGGGTCTGAGTGGCTGCTGGGGGTCTTGTGCAACGCCCCTGGCCGTAGCCAACCTGTCTGTATTTTTTCCTCTTTTAGAAAGTTGTGGAAATGCTATCATGGATTTTTTTTATTTTGATATTCACTGCTATAGAAGGTTACTCAACTACTATATGATGACTTCCACTTATAAGAAACCCTGGAAATGTGAAAGAGGTCCATTGAAACACTCTTCAAAGTATCTTCTTTTGTGTTCTGCAGGAGAAAGTAAGTCATACAAATGTGTAACGACATGGAGATGAAAAAATTATGACAATTTTGTTCTTTTTGGGGGGTGGGGTGGGGTAAACTGCCCCTTTAGAGCTTAGTACTGTCACCAGTAACTCAGAGGTACAATAAAAAGTTGACAGTGTGTTGAAAGGTATTAGTAATAAAGAAATGCTGACAGAAAGCACCTTTGATCTCAGATCAGGTAAACCTCACAGGGTGTTTTGACTAGAAAGTAGCATTAAGGACCATTTATTTAGACTAGATTTAGTGTTTTGTCCTTTGTTTTGTCTGCTGTTGGCTTTGAAATATCAACACATTTATAAAACAGTATGTTGCCTTTTGTGTGTTTTGTGTGCGAAATGTTGAGATAATTGTGAGGGCTTCACAAAGGTGTTGCACTCGAATGTGTTAGAAGTAAATGAGGCATGTGATGCGGGATGTAATTGTCGTGGCTGCAGCAGAGATTATATTGATTTACATGTCAATGCACTCCTCTAGGGAGCTCTTTTTAAGTCATTCTCAAAAATAGTCCTCAAAAATAACTATTTTTATTAGTGCATTTCCCTCAAAAATAAATTAGTAAATAGAAGTGTGATTTATCTTTAGCTACCCTATGTGAATTGTGACAAATTCCCAGTATTACAGCAAACACAATCACAAACCGCATCACACCTCAGTGAGCGTAATGTGATGCATGAAAAGTTTGATTTTGAATTTATTCTTAGATATTATTACTAATTATTCTCAAATATTTTATTAGATATTGTAGTTATTAGGTGAATAATGTTTTTGTGTGGCAAGATTTATTTGTGTGTGCATTTATTAGTTATTTTAGTCAGGGACTGCTGAGTAAAGCCTTATGCAAATTTACAGACAGATGAGACTGAAGTGTATTAGCACAATCTTAAGTTTATTTTTGTTTTGTTTAACCATTTAAATGTTTCCTAATTTGACTGCCTTTTAAAGAGCTTACGCTTTTTGTAGGATACTGGATAGAAGGGTAGAAATAGTTTTACTTTAGCCAGGAAAATGAGTGCTGTATTCTTGGATTAATATTCCTTTCAAACTGAACTAACCCTTATGAAATGTAGCTGTAATATATAATCTCATTTTTATTGGCGTTTGTTTTATAATTATTATTTTTGTTGAGGTTATCACTGCCAATGTTCTGCATGCGTCTTGATTTTTAATAGAAGACTTTGCAGGGGATAATTTCTAACCAGCCAGATTAGAAATGTAACATCACATTAAGTGAATTTTAACGTACTTGTACCACCTGTATTTTTTATGTTAAAAGATAGATGTTGTTGTGTAATAGCAAACCTTAAATAAATTGTTTTTGACTATAATCCTGATATGAAAGACTTAAATGAACTTCAGAAATGCAGAATGATTTTTGAGCAGATGTTTTTTTATTTGTCATAAACATACTGCACAGGGAACACTGTAACAAAACTCACCTGCCCCCCTAAACAAAATAGTGTCACAAGGTTAAGTTTGTCTGATAATGAAACACTTTCAGTGGTGTGCAAGTAGAGAAAATGACAACCCAGGGTCTTAAAACCAATACAACATATCCAAGAAATGCATCCATATATACGTGAAAGAATTAATAAGTCCACCCTTGATTGATCACTACAGTCAAAGCGATTAATATCATTCTATTGTACAATAAATGCACTAGTGTTGTGCATCATTCACTTTGTATCACTGTATATTCATTCTACATAACACACTTCAATGCATGTGCTGCATCTACTATACGCTTTAGTTTGATGGTGCTTTGAGAATCAGTCAGTTGCGCAACGTCAATTGTTTGACTAGTGTTTGCAGGGCCTAGACATTGAACAAAATGTTGCTCACAACTAACCTTGATTATATGAAGTCTTATATGAAGTCTTATATGAAGTGCGCAGAAATAAACACTTGATTTTGATAGATTCCAGCATGCAAACCCAGCCAAAGAAACTGGACAAGCTTAACTGATTTTGTTCCTCATTATCTTAAAAACTTTGATTGAAAGGTCTATGCTTAAGTGATTGAAATTCATTTTATAGGCACATATAAATTGTGCCCTCATATGAATTTCTTTACAAACTACATTTTGTCTTCAACTTTTTTTTTATTGGACTGTGGGGAAGAGTAACTGTATAATGCATTATGACGACAGACATATATTCATGGTGCATTGATTAAAACCATGATCAGGGTGAAATGCTTTTACAGCCTAACACTGTAAAGTAATGGACTTTGTCACTGGTAGCCTCCCTATAATGCACTGCAGAAGGTTTAGAAATGTCTATCAGCATGCTGTTGCTGTCACTCGGACAGTGAGAAGTTCGCAGTAAGAAGGTCACTCCCTGGCCAATGAGGAAAGGGTTTGCAGCAGGTTGTCCAGGCCCCACAAGTATCCGTCTTCCCGGTTGCCCTCCTCCCAGGCTCTGTAGTGATCCAGGTTCTGACCGTCTGGGAGAGGTGTGGTCTTACCAAAATCAATGAGCCAGACTTCAGCTCTCTCTGTGTGATCGTGAATGAAGAGAAGCGAACTCCCAATTACCTTAAAGACATGAAATATTTTTGAGGTGGGCTGTATCATATGGGGGGGGGGGGATTGAAAAGTGCCAATTCAAACATTTGGGGTCAGTAAGATTTTTTATGTTTTTGATAGTAGTCCCTTATGCTCAGCAAGTCGGCATTTATTTGATCAAAAATACAGTAAAAATTGTACTAATGTGAAATATTATTAAAATTTACAATAACTGTTTTCTATTTTAATATATTTTAAAATATAATTTATTCCTCTAATGGCAAAGCTGAATTTTTAGTGTCATTACTAGTCTTCGGTGTCACATGACTCTTCACAAATCATTCTAACATACTGATTTTGTGCTCTCAAGAAACATTTCTTATTATTATCAATGTTGAAAACAGTTTTTTGCATAAACCATGACATTTTTCCCCCAAGATTCTTTAAAGAATAGAAAGTTCCAACAAACTTTTATGAAACATTAAAACAGTAAATGTATTTACTGACTTACATTTAATGTGTCCTTGCTGAATAACAGTATTCATTTATTTCCTTAAATCTTACTAACCCCAAATACTGCAGTACAGTACAGTCCAACCTTAATAATATGGCGCATAATGAATAAAATAAAAAATATATTCTTAGACATTAAGTAGCTAGATATTAATTCGAAAATTGTTAATAACTCAATTATAACTTTTGTATGTTAACTACTTAGATATTAATTGGAAGTGTATTGCAATACAGTACAGCATTAATATATAATATAGTAGAATATATAGTATAGACATTCATTTGATATTAATTGTAAAATGTTAATATTGCACAACTGAGAAAGAATCAAGGCAAAACGTATCACTAAAAAATATATATATATTTTACCTCGTGTTTCTTGAAGAACTCTGAGGCTTTCAGTGCCTGTTTAATATCTTCAAGCCTTGTAATATAGGAGTTCTGTTGGGTAGGCGAAGGAGAAGAGCACAGCATGAATCAGTAATTCAACTAAAATTATGCTGGGTAATAAGTTATTTTTCAGTATTCACTGGAGTGAGGCTCCAATTACACAAGCACACCTTATAAGTGCAGTTAATTTGTTTCTGTTTTTTTCTTTTGAGGCATTATATATTCCTGTGCTTGCCTGTTTTAAAATAAATATATCCTTTAAATATAATGACTTTAAACCATATAGACCCCTTACTGAACAGATGAGCTTTTATGATACTGTTTTAACTGCCTTATGGGAGCAATGATATCTGGCCTTTTTACTTCAGACATATATATCCTGGATACAGAGTGCTTAAGGTGTTCATTAAGCCACAAAGAGAATATCGTTCCATTGAAGTGTAGATGTGCATGCATTATATCACAGAACAGGTTGGTCTAGTTCTCAAGAACTCACTCACAGTTATGTTTTTATTGCCTTTGATGAAATCCTTAAAGACCTGAATGACATCTTCCTTTGACCGGGTCTTTTTAAAGTCTGTGTTGCAGGTTTCCCCCCTCTGAAATAAGAAAACAATGTAGTGTATTGAATGTAAAAGGAAAACAAGTCAGATGAAGAGCTGTTACTGACAAAAATAGCAGGTTGATGATAATACAGTGTTAAAAAAAGAAAGCTGTCACTGGGGCAGTATATACCTTTTCAAAAGGTACACTTTTGTACCTATTATGTACTAATATGTACATTTAGGTAGTAATATCTACTTTTAAGATACCAATATAGACCCTTTAGGTACAAATGTGTACATTAATTCTTGTAAACTTAAAAGTGTTTAAAATGATTTGTAAATGATCTGAAACTGATTTGTATTAGTGCCTAAAATAATAAATAAATAAAAATGATAATTATTACATTATTTTATATTTTAAACAGTTTTGTGTTATAGGACATTTATTAATTTTTTTTTTCAATTATTACTAAAATTATAGAATAATAATTAGTAATAATTGTATTTATTTATGTATTTAATAGTTTAATATGAAGTTGTATTATTATTCATTATTATAAATAATAATATAGAATATGAATAATTAATATTATAAGTTAATAGTAATTAATTAATATTATAAGTACAAGATTCAAAGTCCTGTTTTTGAGCTGAACTCCAATTCTGCTTGCTGTGAACAAGCAGGCTGTGATTTTTAGGCACTGTGGCTACCTTGATACCCTCAATGCGGAAGCCCAGAGTGTTAGTAGAGCTGAGACTTTCTCTCCACTGCATATAACGTGGTTTGGTAACAGCCTTCTGTTTCTTCTCCTCCACTGTAGGAGCCTCTCCGTCCACCTCCAGCATCTTATTATACAAGTCTTCACGCAGCTTTGGCTTCACCCTGGCCCGCACCAACTCGTCCTCCAGATATGTCCTGAAAAAAAAGAAAGAAAGAAGTAGATTTTTAAATAGTTTAATGGAAAGGTCAAATAATCATGCCAGTCATCTGCACTTTTTATTTTTTGCACGCTTGAACTTTACTTGACTTCCTGTTTGAGAAGAGGAAGTCACCAAGGGACTCCTTGCACAAAATCTCTCTCAGTGTGTAAAAAGAATGCGCAAAGTGTGTGTGTGTGTGAGAAGGAAGCCCTCAGGGACGCCCCGTGTCTGCCTCGCTAAGTGTGCATTTAAGTTTTGACTGCATGTGCACAGGAAGTGGTTATTATTGTTGTGTGAGGGCCTCTCTCTCTCCTCGTGAGCTCCACCCATCGCCCTGACAGGATGCAGGCCAACAACCAGAACAGGTGTTTCGGCAGGCAGAGTAAACCTGCCATGCACAATATATTAGCATGACTATATAAAGGAAAGAATTACACATTAGCAAAACAAGTAATATTTTCTGTGTTATATTTAATAACAATGATTTTAATAAAATGATTACTATATTTAAAAAATAACATATTAATATATTTAATAGTTAATATATTTAAATATTTGCACACCTCTTTCTATTTCAGATAAATGCTGTGAACGCTGTGACAAAATGTATCATGGTTTGCACAATATTAAGCTGCACAATTGTTTTCAGAAATGTTTCTTAAACACCAAATCAGCATATTAGAATGATTTCTGAAGGATCATGTGACACTGAAGACTGGAGTAATGATGCTGAAAATTCAGCTTTGCATCACAGGAATACATTTTTAAATATATTAAGCTAGAAAACAGGTAAAAAGCCATTTTAAACTGTAACAATATATATTACTATTTCAACATTTTACTGTATTTTTGAAAGAAAAAAATACAGCCTTGGTGACCATAAGAGACCTTAAAATGCTTAAAATCTTACCAACCCTACAGTATTGTATATCATTCGTTTTATTAATTAACATGAATATTATTTTTTAAATCTCAGGTAGTTTTCGCATAAAAATTTAATGAATGATTCAAACTTGTTTTGATTGATCATACAGAAAGAGTAAAACTCGTGAAGCTCTAAATGTGTTTTTTCCACATGCATTCCCTGTATCTCTTGTAAACATTATAATATACAAATACATCATAAAAAATAAAGTAGGGGAAAATTAACAAATGACACTCAAAATATAAAGTAAATTCCTTTCTTTGGCAATAAATAAACAGAGAAACAAAACAATTACTCTACCTCACTCCCATCTTGCAGTCCATGACGTTGGGCAAATCAAATTTGGCCAAAAGGTCTTTCATTTTGAGAAAAAGCTCTCCGTCTCTCTCGACCACTCCATAGTAGCTGGGCACGAAGGAATGTAAAGCATCCTCTTTCAGCCTCTCGAAACACAGCTTCTCATTCTCTGAGAACTTCTTCAGGATGGAGCCCTCATCCCCTGCTTTAAAGCTGCCTGGGCAGAAACACAAACACAGACTAAGGATGACTGGAGTCACTGGAGCACATATCATCAACACAGATCTTATTCAGGATCATCTGTTAGTGAATATGAACATTGCATGATGACTGTGCACACATTCATGGTGTAAATATTTTATGTTTGATATCTGCATGTGTTTAGCGACGCCTCAGATGTGTTGATGAATATGAGTTTATACGTACACTGTCATGGTTTTTGGCATGTGAATATGCATGAGTCCAGTGTCATCACATAACACCACTCATAACCGCTTCCCTAAAGTGGAATCAAATGACTGTACTTCCTCATGTCTTTTACAAAAAAAAAAAAATTGCTGTTTACAATACAACAGCCAGAGGACAATGACGTTTTTACCAAGGAAGCAATCAGTCTGCAAATAAATTTGATGGAGACGATTATTGATAGTACAGAAATAAATAATGTCCAAAAAGAAGTTAATAACTACAAATAAAAGCAAAGCTACATAAAATATGCTTTTTACCCTATTTGTGACTTTTAATTTACATACAAAATAACTGCTTTCAAGAATAATAATTACAGAGTAAAAAGCATATTCAAGTCTGATTTGGTTTTAATAATCGCTTTTTAAAACAATTAACCAAAATAACAGTGTAAAAACAATATTCATGTCTGAAGGTTGAGGTTAACAATAGAACAGTTATCATAAAATTTTGTTTAAAAAGTTATAATATAAATATTCAATTATTGGTTGCATGTTGATAGCCGCTGTCCTATATGCATTTACCCCGGAAACTGTGCAAACTGTGTAAATATGGAACTGAAACATGAATTTACATCGGACTAAAATGTGCAGCATAATACCTTTATGGCCTGCTAACTGAACCCAGGACAGTCGTCTTCGCTGTGAGGTCACTAATGGGCAACTGACAATAGTCTTCAGCTTCCACCAGGCATTGCTTTGCTGGAACACATTAAAACAATCATGCATGATTATGGAATAAGTGCATTAAATATTAAAAATACTCTGCTGTAAATAAAACTCAACCATTGAACATCTGACATTAAGTCTGAGATAAAAGAAGTGTGACCAGTGACCAAAGCCAGCTGACAGTGTTTTTTTCAACACTGCACAATGTTCCTCAAGTGTGTGAGACGAGTCATACACACATGATCTGAGTTGGAGCTGTGAAGCTCTGTAATCTTGCACTTCAGCCTATAACATAGACGTATGGTTTGCTGACCATTTCAAATAAGCATTCAGAAAACATGTCCGTTCATTTGAGGAGTAACACTTGCATAGCACACGATTTCTTGAAGTCAACGTGACGTTACAACACTGTGACATACTTTCAACTGAACCAGGAGATCCAATTGTATCCTCTTCCAAATAGAGTTAATTCTGATTTTATTTTGATTTTGCAGTCATGATATTACAGATGTAGAGACAGATCGTATTTTCTATATTGTGACATAAATCAGACTAAAAAATGCAGGGCAGGACGTGGCTCTATCTATCGCTTGTTGACTGGATAGAGGCAGATCTAAATAACACCTTCTAGTCATGATTGTAAAAGTAGTTTTACCGGAAGAGTCATGACATTCTGATTGAAAATTATGAGGTCAAAAAAAAAGAAAAGAAAAAGACATACATGGATGATTTGTTCACAATAATATCAATAACACAGGGCTGCTCGATTTTATATATATATATATATATATATACACACACACACACACACACACACACACACACACACACACACTGCCGTTCAAAGCTTTGGGGTCAGTAAGATTTTTCATTGGTCTTTTTTATGTATGTTTATTATGCTCATCAAGACTGCCTTTATTTGATCAAAAATACAGAAAAAAACAGTAATATTGTGAAACATTATTGCCATTTAAAACAAGCTTTCTATCTTAATTTCTAATTTAATATACTTTAAAATATAACTAATTCATGTGATGTAAAGCTGAAACAGTTATGCTGATTAATATATATATATATATTTGATTCTTTGATGAATAAAAATTTAAAAAGAACAGCATTTAATTCAAATTTATTTTTTCTGGAACAATATAGACTTCCGTTCAAAGGTTTTATTTGTTTTATTTTTTGAAAGAAATTAATAGGCTACTTCTGTTGTAAAAAAATAAAAATAACAAAAAAGACAAATAAATAAATAAATAAAAATAAAAAAAAAAACTAATTTACACAAAAAAATGTAATTATTTAAGTTTAATTAAAATGCAATTATTTTTCCCTAAACTGTAAAAATAAAATGTAAGAAAAAAAAACCCTTCAGGAAAAGGGTGCAGGCGTTGAAATGTTAAGGGTGTAGCTGAAGTGCAGTGTTTGTTCTTCCACTTGATATGGAAAGAAACATGTTTGTTACTTTCTGCCTCTGCTGATGAAGCAGATGAGTGAAGTTTGCCAACATATGTCGAATTGACCCTCAGGTACAAAAGCTGAATGGAAAACAATACAATACTTTACAATACAGCGTGCATCAATTATTACTAAGCATTTAAAATAGATGCGGTACATAAAACTTTGCTTTGGGGGTTGGACAAGATCCAGAGAGTACATCATATTTAAAGTCATGCAGACTGCGTACGGCCCTGTATAAATACAGAGAAAAGCCATAAACCAAAGGGTATGCCCTGCACTTTGTGAAGCTGTTCACACATTTTTAACACACCCATAACTAAATATTGAACTGGACAGTCATGCAGACAATTCAAACATTATGGTGCCAACTCTCAAACAACTACCAATCACGTTTTATGAAAATGTGACATGTTTCTAAGAAAATATGAAAAGCTTTACCTTCAATAAACATATCTACTGAATCACAAAAAACACTGTTTTGTCTCTTCGCTATAAAAAATTACATTTCAGCAGTAATTAGAAATTTTTACACAATTATAATAATTTATTATTAAAAACGAGGCATTTATGACTTGAAATTACATAAAAATCAAAGTGAAAATATAAAGCTAAAAGCTGAACATGACATCTTTGGTATCTTTTTACATGCCAATCCTTTTTTGAGGTGAAATGTGCTGCAGAAAAAAAGCAAGAAAAAAAGAATAATAAAAAGAATATTTTCAAATGTGAGTATTAAAATAGGTATCGTAATCACAAGAGTTTATAAAACTGACCTGAGCTGCTCTACCATCGAACTGCGGGTGGAAACTTGTTTGTGACACTGTGGCTTCTGCTTAAATGTCAAATGGCAATGAGTTTATGTTTTGATACAGGCTGATAAAATGAAGTGTTTGTCACTGTATGTGTTTTCCTTTTTCAGAATAGGTGTCTGCAACATCTCTGTGTAAACATTCAATTTATAAGCTTTAAATGGCTTTTTATAGTGTCATTGAGCTTGACTTTTATTGGGCCAAAGAAGATGAACATTGATCGGTTCATTCAGTGCAAGATGTGTAACTTTCCGAAAAAGAAAGAAAAGATACTACGCAGACACGGCTTCGAGATTTACAGAGGCAAAGTGTTTAAAGTACAATGACAGCGAAGGCCTTCTATGGCTGCGAATGAGCTTGAGGACCACCAAACATAAGCCATCCATTCAGAATAATCACATGGCAGAAGTGAGAAACAAAACAGAGATGATTGGTGAGATTTATTTATTAAGCACTGTGTTAAAAAATACTACTTCTACATTTTTATTTGCTCTTCTTTTTAAGACTTTCATAGTCCTTTAATTTACATTCACACTTACGTTCATGCATTTGGCAGATGCTTCAATCCAAATTGAGTTTTAATGTTTTCAAAGTAACTTTTCCATCCACTGACTGCAATATTTTCAAAAATAAAAAATTGCAAAGGTCATCACTTTCACCTCTATTTCAGAAATGATCAGCATGTATGAAAAAAGGCTTTAGCACATAGCGGTTAAGCCTGTTGAGCTTGTTATTTTAACACTTTTAAGTGCTGCCAGCTTATTAAAGCTGCACGCCTGTGATATTTGCCCAACTCAAACTACATTGAAGACACTTAATGCAAACAAAAATAAACAATTCCGGTAAAAACTCTGAGCAGCCTACTTTGTAAACAATGATGCAATGGATGGATGGATATTTCCGTTACATTTTTTAGCTATTTACTACTGCAAATATTTAATCAGAAAGAACACAGAAGAGCCACATGATACAATCTTGCCGCAAATACCATGTGTTGTTCTGAATTGGCATGCAGTGAACAGACATGCTTTCACAATTAGGAGCAAGTACAGACAAACAACACCCACACAAACGTACCATAATCATGGCCTTGCACGAGCTCTTTACAGCTAACGATTGAACACAAAGCTGTTATTGAATATGAAGATTTTAATCAAAAGTTTTCTAATGCCTCCGTTATAAGTATAAAAAATTAAATTCCTCAAGATACAATGACTGGTATCAGAAGCCTCACTGGCAACTCAAGAACAGATAAAAAAGATTTCATAACTTTCAACAAGACAGTTCCTCATTACTAGCTTCATGTTCTCATGATGGGTTTCAGATTGTCTGCTTTTATTTTAAAAGGGTCATATGACGTTGCTAAAAAGAACATTATTTTGTGTATTTGGTGTAATGCAATGTATCTGGTTTAAGGTTAAAAAACACATTATTTTCCATATAATGTACATTATTGTTTCTCCTCTATGCCCCGCCTTCTGAAACACGATTTTTACAAAGCTCATTGTTCTGAAAAAGCGAGGTGTATGCTGATTGGCCAGCTATCCAGTGCGTTGTGATTGGCTGAATGCCTCAAGCGTGTGACGGAAATGTTACACCCCTTAACATACTGTGATTCAGGACGAGACTCAGCTGCTCTGCTCGTGCACATCCCATCATCGAATCTCTTTTAGCAGTTCAGTCAATATACGGAGTAACTGAATAACTCGGGATATTCATTTATTTCGCGTCAGAGGGAGGGTCAGGCACGTTTACAAACTGAATAACTTAAGTAATTTGTGGATTAGTGCGTACTGGAGACGCGAACCGTTTCAAACAGTTAGTTCGATTTGGTGAACTGGTTCGACCGGTTTACTAAGAAGATCTGGTTAAATAGAACGATTTGTTCGCGATCCGGACATCACTAGACGAGACAAAAACAATAAAACCCATTACAAACGAGGCATTTGTTGCATCCAGTGGGGATATAATTACTGATTATAATGACTTATTCTGTGTTTTTACGCGTTGCGTTGCGTTGCGTATCGCGCTGCATAAACGAAACCATTTTCGCATTTATAATCAGAGGAACAACAAACAACAAGCCTACTCTACAGCTCAAAACTCGCGTTTGAATCATCATTGGCAAATTATTTAAATATAAAAAACGTACTTACAGGCTGTGAGTCAGAAGCGCCAGACTGTCCTTGTTAAGTTGGAATTGCCCTACTTTATAGAAACAGCCGTTGTGCCACAGACGCATTGTATGCTACTGGTTCAGGAAACAGTCCTCATCCTTCATAAAATGCGCTGCACACATCTGAATATTTGAGTTGAACTGTTCCGGAACAGTGTTGTAAATACTTAACCACTGATTTCTAGTTGTGTCCTCTTTAGTAAGGCCAAACAAAGTAGTTTCGCTTTCACAATGTGTTTCCACAACATGGAAGCGGCGGCAACAGAGAGAATCAAAGTCACGCCTTCTTTCTTTGCGTGAACATTTGGGCGGCGTAAAGCAAATCTTCCCACATAGTGACGTAAAGATGTGGGGGCGTGGTTGACTTAACTTTTATAAAGAATATCTATTTGGATTTAAGACTTTAGTCTGCAACTTTACAGATCTTCTTTATGCTTGTAACACTCCAAAGAGAAAGGAAACATTTAAATTGCATCATATGAGAAGAGGTCCCCTTTAATAAAGAGCCCATAGTTTACTTCAAGTCTCTCCAGAAGTCTATATATTTACTATATAATAAAGGAATCACAATAAAAATGTATGATTATTTCTTATATATCTTATAGTTGACACATATGTAAGCCTCAAAAACTATATCTCAGTAAGGTTTTGAGTCATTAGTCCACTTACACAAATATGTGTTGGTCTAGAAGTGGTTTTGTATGTGGGTTTTAAAGATCTATTTTAATTACCGTAGGTCAAAGCCCTAGTTTTGGTTGGAAAAAAAATTATATATATATATATATATATATATATATATATATATATATATATATATATATATATATATATATCCAAATGAAACTTACAAATTCACATAACAATATAAACATATAATATAAATAAATTATACAAAACATTTTTTTAAAATTGACCAATAAAATGTTTATATTTTTGGTGTTTCATTAAATCTGTTGTGTTTTTTAATTTGCTGAAAATCCCATTACAGGATGCTAAATGTCAGGTTCAAATGTGACAACTTGCCCCATATAGTTGGATAACATGACCCACTATTGCACCAGGTTATCACAAAAGATCAACATCTGTTTAATGAAAGGAATCGAGTTCATTAAACAGATGTTGATCTTTTGTGATAACCTGGTGCAATAGTGTAATAACGGTTAAAATATACAATAGCTTTTTGCAGCCAGAACTAGAAATTGAATGTTGACTCCATACTGAAAAATATTCGCACTTTTTACATAAGAGTAAAAAGTGCGACGACTAGCCCCTTTACAAACTACAACACCTACCTCTGTCTACCTAGTAGTTCGTGCCTTCTTTATAGATTATAGCACGTGAATGACTACATAACCTACCTCTCCAGAATCTACCGAGTCCCCCAAATGCTCGAGAGTCACGATGCCTTTGCTTTTGGTCTCGTTATCGCTGAGGATGTCATCCTCCGACTCGTCAAAGGCTGTGGAGGAGCCGTTGGAGGAGATGGAGGAGTTGGAGAGTTTGCGGCGCAGCCGTCCGTTCACCTCCTCCAGATCCTCCTCAGTGATCTCCCGTGAGTCCCCATCAGACGTGATGGTCACCTGCGGAACTAGGCACCCCCTCCCCGGGTTACCGTCGGAGAAAAAGCCTGCTTGCCCACTGTACTGTTCCGCCATCTGTGCTTGATCATCACAAATCTCTGTGGAAGAAAAGTTTTCTGCGCGTCCTCCTCCTCCTCCTCCTCCTCCTCTCCTTGATCCGTGGCAAACCGGAGACGAATGGGAGAACACCGCCTCTCTCAGCGACCTCCGCCTCTGTTTGGGCATCGAGGTGCCAGGAGGGCTCAGATTATCCCACCTCTGTCCGAGGGGCCACACGCTGCGATAGTGAGTGGGGGCCCCTAAAGTAAATCCAGCGTGTCAGAGGCTTTGTTTCCAGTAAGTTATGTAACAAACGATCTCCATCCAGATAACTTTGTTTGTCTTGGCGTGAGTCCGTGGACGCGCATTCACAGCCTGGGAGCCCCTGTAAACAGCGCTCGCGCTGCGTGAACACCACAGACTGTAGTGAACACACGTCTTCCGCGTTTTAAGCGTTTCCCCGCTCTTCCTGACTTTTAATTTGGCTTTTGCTTGGTAGCGCATTTCCTTATTTAGTGAAGTATACTTTCACTTTGTCCATCTGAACCTGCAGAGTGGACTTTAAATATCAAAACAGGCCTGGACTGCATGCTACAAATGTAGTAAAAGTAAAGATAATGTGAATTACTGTGATTTTGTTGGGATATCTATACAACAATGTTATAAAGCATCGTTTAGCATTACAAATGATTTTATAATTATTGTTTATCAGATTTATGTTAAATTACAATAGTAAATATGCACAAAAAAACAGAAACAGATTAAATACTATTTAATATCTAATTCAAGGATCAACGGGACCAGGAGTTCAAACCACAGAATTGAATAATCTTCACACAGGGACTCACACGTAACACAGGATGTAGACATAAACAATGCCAGACAACACTAACTGACAGGACTCAGGTTTTTAAACACAGGATGATGCTGGACTAAGGAGACACACCTGGGACCAAAGGAAATTAGACATATATGAAACACCTGGGATGAAATGATTAAATATGTGGAGCACAAAACAGACAAAACATGGAACAGAGTCTGACAAACTGTGGTCATACGAACACAAAACACATAACACACGGCACAAAAATAATGAAATACTAAATAAACCAAATAACAGATAATTTCAATGTACATTCTGGGAATGGCCATTTCACCTTAATTTATAATGCATGCACTTTTTATTTCTAAAAACACTGCAATTAACAATATTTTACCCTGATTTGTTAAATATAATATTGCGTTTCTCCGTAAATTAGAACGTAATTCTGCTTCTAAACAATTTATTTATATTAGAAAATATATAAAAAAAACTTTTAAGCTATTGTTTATTACATCTTTCCTGTTAATGATTATAAAATAGTATTTCATCTGTTTTAAAATATTTTTCAATTATTTTTTACAGTAGGCTATATGTTAAGGTAACTTACAGGTAACCAATTAATTATTATTATTATTGTTTTTTACTGTAGCATCATAATGTTCCTTTTTTTTGTGATGGTTGTCATAGCGTTGTGCTTCCTCGCAGTTAGGTGGCAGTAAAGCTCTAGTGGCAGGTAGAGGTCACGCACACAACACAAGAGAAGCAGAACGCAATTATTTCTAAAGCATTAGTGAGGTTCAGGGTTGCTTTCCTGCACTCTTCACCTGCCCGAGTGCAATTGCATAATTAACTCAACAGTTTTGTTCTGCCCAAGTTCTGCAGTCACTACAACTCCCAAAATGTTTGCTGTCAGAAGAGCATTTCGTCTGTGTCAAAGAGTGGCAAATGTGAGTGTTTCGCGTCGTGGATGCGCTGGAGCTGTTCCAGTGGACGACATCGTGAACGGTCTGACCGAGGAGCAGATCCAGGTATCCACACACCCGCTGATGTACCCTGGAGCCAAACTGTCTCCGTTTCTTGGTAGTCTTGTTCGAGTTTCGCACAGCTAGGTTGCTGTGCTAGCATTCATGGTGACCTTTGACTCAGTGCTAGAAACCTCATACTGTAATCGTGTAGTAACCAGGCATTTATCAGTGTAACACAATTATATTCATTTTCAATCAGAGCATCATTCACACTGGCCAAGAAACTGTTTCAGAGCTGACGTGTTCCTGACCTGACATTAAAAACACACGAGATACAGATCCAACCTTGACATCGGAACATTTGAGTACATTTAGAAGTTAAGTTAAAAGTTACTTAGTTTTAATATATGACAGACCGACATACTTTATATGCTGCCTGTGTTAAATGGACATGGTGTGGGTGTGAACGCACGGCGCGTTTTGATTGGACAGGATCTTTTTATATGTCCTTTATTAGCTTTGTTAAGAACCAACTGAGAAATAATAACAGCACTTAAAGAAATCTGCTGTTGAACCTATTGCATACGTTTGGACTCTCATGGTGCTCTCATTGTGTTTTGTACATGTATCAGTTCTGAAATCAGAAGGAAAATGTCCCTCTTAGTCCAATATGAATTAATGATCCAGTTCTCTTCTGTGATTTAATGGTGTCCAGGTTAAATGTGTTTGAAATAACCTGTTTCTTTACACTTTGTGTATTTTAATACAGTATTCTGATAGCACACATCATGGAGACGTCTATTTGACATCTGCATTCAACATTTCAAAGATGTTTATGATTAGAATGTATGTAAAACTGACATCTTAAAGACGTCTTTCAGATGTTTGTACACAGCAGATGCTTTCCAGATGAAGCGATCTTTAACAGACGTCTTTAAATATTTAAAAGAAATCAATACTTATATTTAGCAAAAGGTAAAATAACGACATTTATAATGTTACAAAGGATTTATATTTTAAATAAATGCTGTTCTTTTGAACTTTTTGGTCATCAAAGAGCCCTGAGAGAAATACTAAGCAGGAGAACCGTTGTCAACATTTTGTTAAGAAATGTTTCTTGAGCAGAAAATCAGCAGATTAAAATGATTACTGAAGGATCATGAAGATCGGAGTAATGACTGCTGAAAATTCAGCTTTGCCTTCACAGGGATAAATTAGCCTACATTTAAAAAAAATATATTGAAATAGATAATAGTTAAAGTTGTAATTCTGAAAAGAAAGAAAAAATCGCAATATTACTGTTTTTATTGTACTTTGATCAAATAAATTTAGCTTTGATGATGAGCATAAGAGACTTACTGACCCCAAACGTTTGAATGGTGTACATGTAGTATACAGTATACATTTAATTAAAACAAAGTCACATCAGTGATTTATATACCTTTAATTCATCAGCACTAACTGTATTTGGCTTTTGTTAAATATCCAAAATTACTTTCATATTATTACTTATTAAATTCTGCAACTAGGCTATATTTCTTGAAGTTTATTTCTGCAGGCATAAAGGTACTTTTGGACAGGACTACTTACAAAAATGAGTTGAATTTATACATTTGATCCAATATTTGTTTTGATTTGGCCTTTCGTGCCTACTCAGAGAAAGGGTAGCCTACAAACTTGGTATGTTGGTCACTGTAATACCTTGATAATCTTTCAAGCACCATGAAAACACCGCCGTGTATGAATATAGCACACAGCAGCACAATGTTATTGATGCCAAGCCATTACTATACCATGGCATTACTGCCACTGTATTATCATTTATTTAATTTTTGTAAGAGATTTTATGCTAAAAGTGTGCAGTTAGCCTCATGAAATTTTGTTGAGGTTTTTGGCAGCGCTGGTTATTTGTGGACAGTCTGCCCTGTGTTTGTCATACATCTTTGTTTTGAACACCAGCTCAGACAGACGGTCCAGAGATTCTGTCAGGAGAAACTCGCTCCCTACGCTGATGAAATTGATAAGAAAAACGAGTTTCCCCGCATGAGGGTGAGTTCCTGTACATGACAAGTATCTCAGGAGTCTCTGTAATAATCTTGAGTAATGAATTCTGATCTTTTTTTTTTTAAACTAGGAGTTTTGGAAGGAGATGGGTGAGCTTGGACTTCTTGGAGTTACTGCTCCAGGTTGGACCATTTACAAGTTGTCTTTAAAAATATTGCTTATGAGAAAATATTAAACTTAAGGTTGTGATGTTTTTATCCATGTGTGCAGTGGAGTACGGTGGAACAGGATTGGGCTACCTTGATCATGTGATTGTTATGGAGGAGATCTCCCGTGTGTCAGCAGCTATTGCTCTCAGCTATGGTGCGCACTCCAACTTGTGTGTAAATCAGATGGTTCGACATGCTAATCAGAAACAGAAAGACAAGTACATGCCGAAGGTGTGAGTCAAAACATTTATTCATTTAGCAGAACAACTGCTGTCTATTATGTTTTCTATTAAACTAGCTTTCAAAAAACCGACCCATGACATGATGCATTAGAGAAAATCCATTCTCTGCACTCTAAATGCAGACTAATTAAATGCATTTAGGCTATTTATGGATTTTAGGGTTCAGTTGTTTTTTCACAATTATGCATATGTTTGTGCTTCAGTTGATGACAGGGGAGCATGTGGGTGCCTTGGCCATGAGTGAGCCCAACGCTGGCTCGGATGTGGTGTCCATGAAACTGACAGCGAAAAAACAAGGTGACTAGCCTTCTGTTTCCACTCTATGCTGCTCTGATAGTAGTCACTACTGTCTGCTGCTATAATAAGCACTTTTAGATCAGTGCCATCATGGACATGTCATAACTGGTTAGATATACATGCATGTTATTTGTTGACTGATTGGTTAGATATATTGTCCTTTGATATGTAAGTATCAGTAAGATTTTATTTTTAAATAAATGAAGACTTTTGTTCAAAACCTTCTTTTCCCTTTGATCTGTCATCTACAAGGGGATCATTACGTGTTGAATGGTAATAAGTTCTGGATTACGAATGGACCAGACGCAGATGTTCTGATTGTGTATGCTAAAACAGACCCAAAGGCAGCAGCCCGTGGCATCACTGCTTTCATCGTAGAGAAGGTTAGAAAAGCTGAACCACATCCTACTGAATGATTGATTACGCTTTACAGTTCAGTCTGAAATCATATTACACCTAGCGTTGAGATTCGGATTGAATGTTTCATTTTTAATCTGTTGATCAGGAAGGCAGCAGCTTCAATAGATAAGCATGTCATAATCATTGTGCTTGTGTTCTTGAAGGGCATGCCAGGATTTAGCACAGCGCAGAAGCTGGATAAACTGGGAATGAGAGGATCTAACACCTGTGAACTCATCTTTGAAGACTGCCAGATCCCTGGTGTGTGAAGTCTTTTATGCATATTTTGAAGTCGGAATATGCTGGAGGTCCAAACAACATTTTAAAATGTTCTGTTGTGGTTTCAGAGGAAAACATATTGGGCCCGTTAAATAAAGGAGTATATGTTATGATGAGTGGGCTGGACCTAGAGAGACTCGTCCTGGCTTCTGGACCTGTTGGGTAATTGTTGCTCTGTTTATTTTCAGTAGCATGCTTATGTAAATTGTCTAATAGTTATTTTTGACCATTTTCTGCATTCTCTCAGCATCATGCAAGCTGTGCTTGACCATGCAATTCCTTACCTACATGTTCGTGAAGCCTTTGGACAGAAAATCGGCCACTTTCAGGTATGCTTTTCACTGCAGTATATTTGAGGATCTGTTTGTTCAGCATGTTTAACGTTTGTCTATTAATAGATGAAATTACTGTTTGCCAGCAAACACTCGGCCACGGTTCATGTATTTATTTAGATTTTTTTCTAATAGTTTTAATATGAGATGTTTCCCAGGCTTTAGAAGTGTCGCTCAACAACCTGTTACATGTCCAACAAATGAAAATGCTGAATAAAGTTAAAACTGGTTTTAAATGGAACCTTTTTTCACCATAAACCATAGGTATCGCTTTATAATAACTTTCTTTAACAGTTATAAACATTATAGAATTTATTAATTAAGCATATTATTCGAACCACATTACTATACTTCAGAAGTGTGGGGTCTTTTGGAAGACAGTAAAGTCTTTTCCAATTCAAATAAATGCTGTTCTTTGGAACTTTCTATTCATAAAAGAATCCTGAAAAAATGTGCTGCTTGATATTTTTGTGGAAACTGTAATACAACCGTTTTAATCTGTGATCTTAAAAAGAAATACTTCTTGAGTATTAAATCAGCATATTAGAATGATTTCTGAAGGATCATGTGACACTGAAGACTGGCGTAATGGCTGCTACAAAAATTCAGCTTTGCCATCACAGGAATAAATTAAATTTGAATATATATTAAAATAGAAAAGCTGTTTTTTAATTGCAATACTATTTCACAATATTACTGTATTTTTGATCCAATAAATAAGAGACTTCTTTCAAAAACATTAAAAACAACTCGCTAACCCAAGACTTGTGTAGTTTTTGGTAGTTTTTATACACATAATTTAATTTTATGTAAGTATTTATGTAAAGTTATGAAAAGGTATTAAACAAATTTGTTCCCTTGGCAATAAAATTAATCAAATTAATTTTTCCCCATTGACTAGCTAATGCAAGGAAAAATGGCTGATATGTACACACGTCTTAGTTCATGTCGACAGTATTTATACAACGTTGCCCGTGCGTGTGACAAAGGCCATTTCAGTGCTAAGGTAAGAGCTCTATACCCAGTATATGTTATTTGACTGCTTTGTTTTATAAAGTTACATATCGGCTTGGACATGATGCATACAGTGCTTGCAGAGTGTGTAGTAGCAGTACTGATTTGTGATGTTATTGTAGGACTGTGCTGGGGTAATCCTTTATTGTGCTGAGAATGCGACTCAAGTTGCCTTGGATGGAATTCAGTGCCTGGGTGAGTGCCTAATTGTTAGCACAGTAAAAGCTACAAGAATTAGCTCCCGATTGTACCTTAGGCAGAGATCAGGGCCAAACCTTTTGTCTTTATTCATTCTTACCACAGCATGGAGTTACTGGGTGTATAAACAGCAAACAAGTTAAACTTGTACCTGTTGCATAGATGCTTTGTTTTTTTGAACTAATTGAGCTTTCATGTATTGATTTGATTGTAATGCTTATATATAGGGTTGGGAACCGAGAACCGGTTCTTATTCGGAACCAGTTCTGTTTTTTGAAAAGAACCGGAACCGTGAGCAATTTCTAAGTTTCGGTTCCGAAAACAGTTCTGGTGCGACATGTGATCAAGCGCTGTGAGCAGCCTTGCGCCGCTGTTCTGACGATTCGGCGTTTCCTGTAAAGGCTGTCACAAACCAAATAACAGAAACACCGCCCTGCCTCTTTAATTACTGAGCACATTGTTTCCAATGACTCGCACTCCACAGACTCACCGCACCGCGTCGTGTTTTTAACTGCAGAACACATTGTTTCCCACGATGCGCACTCGCACCTTTGATAACTGTGCATGTCATTTCGTCCGGCTGTACATGTACCGGCAGAGCGCAGCACCTGCCTCCACTAAATTACATTATATTTGTCCCATATTGTCATTAATATGCATACTGGCTTCAACTTGAACCACTAAATAAATAGACTGCTATTGTTATGTAAGTATGAGGGTTAGATTATTTAGTGTACAGGTCATTTCAAGAGTGATAAACAAAGTGATAGAAAATATTTATTTTCAGGCATTTAAAATGTTTAAAAATGTGGAAACCACTCATTGCATCAAACCATCTCCTAACTGCATTATTATTTTTAAAATAGGGGCTTTATGGAGAGTGTGTATACATGGTTAGAAGTATAACAGTTTATATTTCATTAATTTAGGGAAATGAACAAGTGTCTTAGCCCTCAAGGGACTATTTGGCCAACCAGTTTATTCCTGCCTGAAAAGCAAAATGTTATTGATAGTGTAAAAAACATCAACTTTGAAGCACATGCTGATTGATGGACTAGCAATACTCAACATTACTTACTACTTTCCAGCAACACTACATTCAGTGAAGGTAAAATAGTAAAAAACATAATAATAGTTCATTTAAATGGAACCGAATCGGAACCAGAAAATTTGTATACTGTAATATATGTTGAATTTTGACATTACCAACCTTTAAATTAAGTGGACAGTAAGTAATAAACAGTATTGAGTATTGTGCATTTTTCCTTACCGCTGTTTTTTTTAAAAAAGTTTAACCAAAAATTTAAAATTAACAAAAACCGGAACATTTCTAAAAATTCCCGACCATACTTATATATTGATCCAACAGTTTGAACAGCTAATGTTAGACTGGTCCTGTTGCTATGACAACAACTCTGAGATGAGCTCAAAAATGGAACAATTCACTATTGTGTCAAATCATCAGCAAATTAAGTCCTGCTAATTCAGTAAGCCTAGGTCTTATGATTCAAGCTGTAATTGACTCACATTTGCATCTGTTCACAGGTGGAAACGGTTACATTAATGACTACCCAATGGGCCGCTTCTTAAGAGACGCTAAACTTTATGAGATAGGAGCTGGAACCAGTGAGGTCAGAAGGATGATCATTGGCAGAGCCTTCAATGACATGTTCAAATAAGAACAGCACTTATCGAATGAGAAATATCTGATCCTACACAGACTTTGTCGCTGTGGTCAGATATTTAATTTCATGCGGCATCCTAATTTTAACACCTTTATTAATGTGAAGTGTTGTTGCTAATCAGTCTCAAGAACAATAATGCAAAACTATATGTCATGGTGTTTTCTTTGGATGTCAGAAGCTGTTAGCTAAATGATGTTCTGTAATAATACATACATGGTGAAGTGGTCTCACATACAAGAATGAATGCGTTAGTAATAGATGCACAAACCTGAAGTCATTTTAATTAAGAGGACATGAATTTATCTTAACGTTGAACAGATAAGAAAACAGCCAGAACAATTAATTTGTCCCAGGTGCCTTTGTCATGTGACATGGGTGTTTCTGTAGCATACTTGTACAGGACTTGCAGTTGTCTTGTTGTTGCCTTTTTTCTCAGAACATGGTCACTCTGTGTAAGCGATTCTGCATATCACTGCTGTCCCGCTAACATCATTATTTGGGGCTCTTTTTCAAGGGTATCTTTATAAAGGATATTTATTGAATTGTGTGTAATTCAGACATTCTTTCCTTTTTCATTTCTTTGTATTTTAAGATTGTGTAATCTTAAGATTCAAAAGAAGTAGCAGATTTTTGAAGTAAGCTGTTGTATTTACCCATCATACCTTTGGATTCATAACTACATGTCTTTGAAGAAAATGATTGTTTAGAATAAATAAATATCTTGCTTTCATCTATTTGTATCGAATTTCTGTTGTGTCGGTTGTGCTGTCAGATTTTATTAGTTATTTTCAAAAAATGTCTTAATTTAGCAGTGTTATTTTAGTATTATGTGTATATTACAGTATTAATATTTTAGCTTTTATTTTCATATTTTTTTTTCAAAATATTTATCTTTTAATTTATTTTTAATTTCAATTTTAGAGTTGGTTATTTCAGTAGCTCTTTATTTCAATTAGTTGTCCAAAGCAACAGTTCCAGTTTTAAGTTTTTCATCTAATATTTTATTTTATTTCAGCTTAATTTCATTTTTAACAGTTTTAGTTAACAATAACCACACTAATTTACAGCCTATTATTTTCTGGAATAAGATGCCTCAGAGCTGTTCACTATTTCTATTATCAGTACATTTCTTTAATTCTTAAAATCAAAATCAAATGTATAAAATCAAAATATATGTATAGTTCCTATTATCTATTCCTAGTTTTAGGATAGGCCTATACTTCATTTGTAATATTCATATAATTGATTGTGACAGATAAAACTATAATTGATTAGTTATTGATTTTTCTGAACATTTCTGCCGTATACACATAAACTGACAGTCACCACTGATAAGCTACTACTAAATATTGTAGAAACTTAATTTTCTGTAAAGTTGCTTTTTACTTAGTTGTGAGTTAAAAGACCTTGTAAAAATAAACCTTTTTCGACAAAGTTCGTTGAATATGCATAAATCTTTTGTGAAAACAAATAAACAAGTGAGTTTATTTCTGTATCCAAGTGCAGTTTCAAAATGATGTCAGTATTGGAACTGTTTGAAGGGATTGCTGAATTCACAAAATATTATTTTATTAATCCAGTAACTACAGTATAGGCACAAGCATGAAAACACTGTTAGAGAAAAGACAATGTGGTTTATGACAGTGTCTTCTGATACTTTCTACTTGTCAGATGTATGTCCATAACCTGTAGTCAGTCAATGTGATGAGCTACACCTGTGTGATGTTGAGGGGGACTGACTTCATAAATCAACTAATGTCAGTGCTTAGAAAAGCTCTAGCATTATTCACTTGCTGATTTCACATGTTAGAAATATAAGCTCAAGTAAGAATCATAAGCTCAAGTGTCAATGCTTTTTGGGGCCACTATTTTATTAATGGGTTTTCATGTTTCACATGTGCCCATAGCCCTTTAAGAAACTCCATGTTGTTCCAGCCATGCCTTACGTCAGCATACGGACCGTGTTACAAAACCTAGTGAGCATCCTATATAGACAGCATAACGGACATCATAGACGTGTTCCTATCCCGCATTTTTGAGCGTTATAGGTACATGCAGCATGTTTTACAGAATCAAAGACGCGCTGTGCGTCAGTTCAGTTGACTGATACCTAAACATGCAGTCTGTGTAGGCAGCGTTTAAGGTTTTGTGACACCTCCATTGCCAGCGGATGGTGGTGTTATGTAAACTTCATGGCAAAAGTGTTTGTGTCAGTTCTGCACGAGTCTGCTCTGTTCCAGGTGTTCTCCTCAGGATGACAGTACAATGAGCTGCTCTTCCCATGTATCCAACAGAGAAGCGACACCGCACCAGCAGTGTGTGTTACCAATAAACGCTGTCATTTAAACCCACGACACCACTCAAGGTAAGAGAATCTGTGCGTTTAAAAGAATCAAGTTTTAAGCTTAAGTCGATATTTTTAAGCTTGCTGTCTTCAAACATTAAGCCCGTTACAGTGAAGTAATTAAGATGGCTTTTAGACGAGAAGTCCAGTTCGTCGTTTAGTTTCGTCATTCATAATGACAGGATTGTTGTCCATCTACACCACATTCCTACGCGACGCGTCAAAACTGGAACGCTCCCATTATAATCAACGAACTTGTCCGAAGGGTTTTGCGCTCGCTGTAGATTATAAAGAGAGCGTTCGAGTTCGTCGCGTTGCTCGCGGTGCAGGTGATGAGTTGTTTGTCTAAGCTTTTGTTTGTTAGTAACGCAATCACGGGTTGCAGTCTTCACTCTAATTGTTCTCGTGCGAAAACACTGGAACTGACAAGTTTGCTTCTGTTCACCTTGGCTTGTCGGACTTTTGTTCGAATAGTTACAAAAATCAAGGGCCAGGTTGCAAACAAGTTAATTTTGAAAAAATTATGATGCTGATTGATATTTTTCATTTGCTTTTTGTATACTGGGTCAAAGACTAAAAGGGGGTGTCAAGCATCAAATAAATAAATAAAATAATAGCAATAATAATAATTATAAAAGTGTAATAGAGCTTTCAATTTTGTTCCCCCCCCCATGCATACTGCTTAATTTGGTTTTTCTGAGCAAAAAAAAAATACTATCATACATTTTTAACCATAATTTACAGAAGACACCCACTAAATTGTAATTCAGTGTTATTACCATTTTGTTAGGCATATTTTAAACAAGAATCATTTGATGACAAATTAAAAGATTATATTTAAAGATGCAGTGCACCTCTCAAATACCTTTTATAAATCTAAACAACTATCTAATACCTTATACTAAGCAAAAATCCTTCAAACCACAATGAAATACACATGAAATATAAATTTAGTATTATAACAAATATAAATACATTTAAAGTATAAAAATATTTAGTATGATCACATTCTTTTTTGTATATTAGTAAGTACCGGTCAGAATAAGTATATTGTTTTATGCCATTTCACTGAATGATATGTTTTTGTAACTTAGGTTTACCACAGTATGGAAAGGTGAAATTATCAAATATTTAAGAGCAATAAAGGCCCTTTTCTTGGCCTTCTACCCAGCAGCACACAGTCTTCCAGGTGCAATCTGATGAAGTCACAGACTGCCAAATGACTATAATTTTTTTAATATGATTTTAGAATGGCTTCTTATTCCTGTTACACTGAAAGAACTCTGATAAACTGCATTTTCAGCACAAAATCGCCTGGTTATTTAAATACTTAAAAAAATAAAAATAAATAAACAATAAGACATAGTCCTTTTAATATAACACAGCTAACATTTTTTTTAAAAAATGCCAAGAAAACAAATGTATTTTTTATAACTTGTTATTTTATGTTTATTTAAAGATGTAATGGTAAAATCAAAGTCCGGACCATTACGCTGAATGACAATTTTACACTTTAGAACATTATTTAACCCATATTTTGACATGTTATTTTCACAAAATTTATTTGGAATATGAAAGTAGACACTTTACTTGCATTTAACATGTTTTCTATGCATTCAAAATGACTTTTGTAAATTTAATTTGATGCCAAAATGGTGACATCTCATCTTTGACCCATACTGCATTTTATTGGATCTTAAAAAGCTTTAGTTCTGTTAACTGGGGCTATTTTTTTATTGAATGTCACCCAACAAAAGTGTTTGTCCCTTTTTTAAAGAAAATACCAGAATGTTTTAACAATTTTAAACAATTAAAAAAAAAACTTAGACTTAGTTTTGTCCTTGACATGAGGATGAGTTTATTAAATGTTTTGATTCAGGTATTTAGGTAAAATGTATATATATTTTTTTTAGTGTACTAAAAGATGATGGTGCACTTATATTTGCTTTAAAAGGCTATTCATGTTTTATGACATTGCTGTTTGACCGTGTTCACATATTACTGTGCTGTGGGATGTGACGATAATAGTTAAAACTTCTTTGTCTGTTGAAAAAGAGTGATATTGCTGTTCATTTACCTGACTAAAGATGACATTATCGTTTTCTTTCTTTCAAGTACTATCTACAGGTGTTTTAATCAAGAGAGAAAAGATCATTGTAAGACTTTTTGGTTTTGTTCATTTATTCACTAACTGTTTTGCCGAAAAGTTTTTTTTAAAATAACATGTCGGTTATCGTTACCTTTTTCAGTTAGGTTCAAATCACCCAGAATGTAGATATGTTGTAATTTAAAAATACTTATTTCAATATGTGTATTCTATGCTGTCACATAGTCATTCTCACAGGCTTTTTTCTGACATCAGAATATATATATAAAAACTTAAGCCATGACAAACAAGCTGATATGAAAATATATTTTATGCCACATGACCGAAACTGATAGGTAAGCTTTGTTTGTTTGTAATATTTTTCATGTTTTTTTTAATTTCAGTTAATACATTGGTTGGTTTGATCATCTACTGGCTGGCTTGCCAGTTTTATGGCCGTTATTATGCAGAACCTCCTTTCATACTGTTGCCATGTTTGAAGAGCTAGGGTATGTTCTGTTGTCCCATTTTCTGATCCAATTATAGGATTTCTGAATGATGTTGGATTATGTAGTCTGATGTTCAGTGCGGTTTAATTCACATTCCTTTTGGCTGCCCTTTTTAAGTGCCTGAATTCTAAAATAATGACTGTATGTTCATGTTAAATTGTTTTGTTTTTACAGTTCATTGGTTTTGTTTGATCTAAATGGCTTCATAAAAGTAAATGTGGTCTGTAAGTTGAAAATCTACACTTACAAGGCAGTGTTCTCCAAAACATTTCCTACTAACCATCCAAAACAGTCAGCTAAAGGTGAAATGTTTTGACTAAACCAACAAGGTAAAATATAACCTACGGTCTAAATGCTACTATCAAGAGAGGATATAAATAGAGCACAGGTCTGCTGAATATAAAGTGGCAGTAATTATGGTATTACGTAGATGGAAAGCTTGAAGATGAAGGAAAAGAAATAAGCAGTATGAATTAAAATTAGAAAGGGTTTTATTCCGTTTAGGGCTTCAGGTTCCATTATATTTATTGTGGTCCTCAAGAGTATTACCTTCCTTGTAAATAGTAAGATTGGTAAATAAGAAACCTATCTAAATGTATGCATCCAATATTGACAGAAATTGATAGATACCGATATATCAAAATTAAATATTTTAAACAGTTTTCAGATGTAGAAATAGTTGTCTTTTGCGCTCATCCTATTTTCTTTGTCAAATGCGCTTAGTATAGCTCAGTCTCTCACTGAACATGAATTATCACCTCTTGGGAAAAAGTAACCCATCAAACATGTATGCATGATTAGGATTTTTCACTGAGCAGATCATCAGTGATATCCCATTCAGACAGCAGCTTATGTGCAGCAAATTGACTTCTAGATTAATGGTCCATAACCCATTTTACCAAATTTGTACAACATGGAGTATAACACACCTCCACTCATTGCACATCAAATCTGAAAATTTGACATGGAGAATTGGGTTTAAAAAGACAAAGTTGTAATGATTACACAACGGCTTCACTATATTGATATGCATTGCAAGTGGAGATACAGGGTATGCACTGGTTCATATATAGAGCATTGATTGTTTTGCTGATACAAACAAGATATAAAATAATAGCTTCTATTAATTTAATAAATTCGCTTTGCTGCTGATCTGCCAGAGCTAATATAAATGTCTTTGTAAGGGACAAAGACACTTACAGAATTTGAACCGAGAAAAACCTCCAAATTCCTGTGATGCACAAGTACATTTTTGGGCATAATTGTCAAAATTAGGGATATATATATATATAGATAGATAGATAGATAGATAGATAGATAGGTGTCAGTAACTTGCTGATATTTTGCTGATATATGTATTTTTTTTTAATTATGTTATTGCAATAGAACTTTAATATAGTTTTATATCGCTACCCAAAATGTGTTGTATTGCACACTTGGACCATGAAATCTCAGACTTATTTATAGTCTTCCCATCCTTTCCCATTTTAAAAGTTTAGTTTAGCACTGAAAAAAATAATAATAATCTGACCAGATAAACAAGCTTTTCATGCTCTGTTTTAAATATTTAAAACATCTCCTTCCTCATGCATCTTCAAGGATTCATTTCCAAATAGTGCTTTGAATGATTACAAATGTCAGCTGACTAATCAGCGATGACTAATTGTTGTTTTCCCTTGACGGCAATGTACTGAAAGCTGTTCTTGGAAGCCTATAGAGGTGCAGTATCTCACTGGTGACACTATGAAACAAATGTGTCATTTTTATTAAGATAATTTAGGGTGATATTAGGGTTATTTAAGTTACAGCCTCACATGTCCCTTCTTTTTATATAAGCAATCCCCAAAGGCAAGACATTCTGCATCAAAAGTACTTTGATTACAGTATTTCTATTTGAATGAAGACACTGTGGAATGTTCTTCATTACCTTCAGGACATGTGTCCCTAAGATTTCCATATGCTTGATGGAGAAGAGTCGTTTCATGTGGCTAATCTTAAACCCATCAGACACTATCTGGTCCCTTGCCAGAGTCACAGCTGTGAAATTTACTGGTGTGTTCAGGGAGAGAACGGGGGGTAAGAGTGGCCACCGAAACCAGATTCAGCTGTTTGTGGGTTTGCAGCTGTGGTCGATGTGAATGGGGTTAAAGCTCTCCTGGTCTATTATTGCTGCTTAAGTGTTTATGCTAAAAGGATGGTAAAGTCTTTTCATGAGACACTCTAAAATCGTCCAGGCCAGACCTCAGGCTTCCCCTGAAGCTTGTGGAGCACATGGTCTTCAGAATCACAGATGGCAACACCCAGCGTGTGAGAACACAAGATGGAGCCTCCGTTGTTTGTACTGGTTGTTACTACACAGCTGGAAACCCAGTCAAACTATTGTTGATTTTTCTCTCAGAATGCTGAAAGCATCTAACAGAGTCTATTCTTTCACTGAAATCATAATAAGATTTGTCATACGAGTGTATTCTGAGAAAAAAAAAACATCCCTTGCGCTTTCCTTGGCACTTTGCCCTGTGTCTTTCATGCCTTTGAAGACAGACTCTTTAACAGCTAACAGGAGTTTGACTTCCTGTGTTCTGTCAGTTCAGTGGCAACAAACTGTCATCTGAGGGTCTGAACTAACACCAGCAAACAAATGAACATGCTGTTTACATCCAAAATCTCTTTGCTCTTTCTTTAGATGTTTTGAACGATCGTTAACACTCTTTTCAGACTATAGTGTATGGCTGCATAACCATTTAAGTTCAACTTGATAGCAACTTTAAATCAAACTAATCAAATTAATTGTGGAAATATTTCCTAAAAAGAATAGTCCACCCAAAAATGAATCATCATCATTGACTTCCCCAAGTGCCGTTTCAAATCTGTATGACTTTCTTTCTTTTGCAGAACATAAAATAAGATATTTTGAAGAATGTTGTTAACCAAACAGTTTTGTTTCTCTTTCAAAAAATCACTCGGTATCTCACTATGGGAAACACCTCAGGCCTGATAGCTCCAATCACACCACGTTTGTCTGCAGGGCAGACAAATCACAGCTCATGACCAGGAACCCTTCCTATATATACTGCTGTGCTGTGATGCCTGAAATGGCATTCTTGATCTCTTCCCCGTAAAGACTTCATTTCAGCACCTAGGCTGCACTGATCCAGTTCACGGACATACCGTTAAGGTTGACGTTACAAAACGCGGCACAGTTGCAGTCTGTTTGATTTTTTGCTTGTTACTGAGTTTCTCTACTTCACTTTCAATAGTGCAGTCCCCAATAGCTGTTGCCTCAAGGCGAGCTACAGTACAGGTCAAAAGTTTGGAAACATTACTATTTTTAATGTTTTTGAAAGAAGTTTCTTCTGCTCATCAAGCCTGCATTTATTTGATCAAAAATACAGAAAAAAATGTAATATTGTGATATATTATTACAATTTAAAATAATTTTTAAAATGTTTTTAAATTTATTATACTTTAAATTATCATTTATTTCTGTGATGCAAAGCTGAATTTTTAGGATCATTATCACATGATCCTTTAGAAATAATTCTAATATGATGATTCATTATCAAAGTTGGAAACAGTTCTGCTGCTTAATCTTTTTTCAGAACATGTGATACTTTTTTATAATACTTTGATGAATAAAAAGTAAAAAAAAAAAAAAAAAAAAAAAGAAGCTATGTTTTTAAAATATTAATATTTTGTAATAACAATATACACTACTGGTCAGTAATTTGGGGTCAGTAATTTTTTTTCTTTCTTTTTTTTTTTAGATAAAACCAATACTTTTATTCAGCAAGGATGTGTTAAATTGATAAAAAGTGATAGTAAAGAAAATATATTATTAGAATATATATTATTAGAATTTTTTTTTTATTTTCAATAAATGCAGTTCTTTTTAACCTTTTATTCATCAAATATATTAGACAGCAGAACTGTTTCCAACACTCATAATAAATCAGAATATTAGAATGATTTCTAAATGATCATGTGATAGACTGGATGTTACATGTGACACTGAAGGCTGGAGTAATGATGCCGAAAATTCAGCTTTGCATCACAGGAATAAATTATTTTTTTTTAAAGTATATTCAAATAGAAAACTATTATTTTAAGTTGTAATAATATTTCACAATATTACTGTTTTTTTTCTGTATTTTTGATCAAATAAATGCAGGCTTGATGAGCAGAAGAGACTTCTTTCAAAAACATTAAAAATAGTAATGTTTCCAAACTTTTGACCTGTACTGTACAAGTCTGACTTGTCCACCATGTCGGTGTCTAATATTGTGGCGGAGAGAGGGAAAGATGCCCCTTCCTGCTCTTGTCTGGCAGCTTGTGGATTCATGATCTCAGGTAGAGATCCCCATCCGATTTGTATCACTTGCATGGGTGTTAAGCATGCTCAGACTGCATTGGTGGATGCAGAAAGTTGTGCACACTGTTGGGTCATGTTGGAAAGGATCTTGGAAAGAAGGTTTTGGGTGGCTACATCCTCTAAAGATGATTGTGTCACTCGGCTATCCCTCTGGCTAAAAGGGCTCAATCCTCTACCCCGAGGGATCTTTCTTTGTGGGGGGATACTATGGATCCGTAGTCCTCCGAGCATACAGTGTATTTTTCTACCAACAGCTGCTAGAGGAATGTGAGGAGGGGGAGGGTGGTGATGAGGAGGGCGATATGTTAGCTTACCTCCTCAGAGATGAGCCGGGTGATGAGGAGGATGACGCTATCCTGTCTGTGGCCCTAGCGTCCAGGCCTGTGAGCACACAGACTGGTGATCTGCTGTCAAATGTGATAGATTGTGACTTGGTGGGGGTTTGTAAATGTGCAGCAACTAAGCTTAACATCGCTTGGCCAGTAACTCTGGGGGGCCCAGGAGTTAAACGGGATATTTACAACAGTAAAAGGCCTCCCCCGATGAAACAACTGCTCACCACTTTACTGGCATGTGGTGGCAGAGATTAAGTGATCGTGGGATAAGCCCATCTCTCATAGAGTGTCTGTCAAGGGCTACTCTTCACTGGATGTGAACAAGATGGAGAAGATCAGGCTTTCTAACCCTCCCACGGTTGAACAGTCAGTGGCTCACCACCTGCACCCAAACAGGTGGACCACTCTCTCATCTGCCAGCCGCTCCCTCCTGGGAAAAATGGAATGCGTCACTGCTCACTGGAAGGCGAGGCATTTGACATCTGCATGCCGTGTAAGAAAACGCAGCATCCTCCTGTTTCCCAGTGACCTGTTCCTTCGACGCAGAACAGGAGGGTTTTGAGTTGTCCAGAATTGCAAAACCCCATAACGCAGAGCAGACGGCTCATCCTCCCCACTGCTCCAAGCAGTTGTAAAACGTGAGGAAAGCAGTCATTCGCAGCGGCTGTCGCTAAGTCTAGGTACACTCACCCTTCTAGCTAGAAAAAGAAGTATACACAGGATGTGGTCTTCACACGGGAGGACTTGTGATGTCCTCTCCCAAGTCTGCCACACCTGTTCCCCCACCCGCAAAGAAGCGGGGGGTGTGGAGTTCAGATGACAAAATGGTTCTAAGTTGTGTTAAGGGCAGTTCAGCTTCCCCTAAACACACAATTTTCACTGTGTTGCGCACAGTAATACCACACGTTCAAGTGCGGAAAATTTAGCCTCCAGAAGAATGTGATCTGATAAGTGGTCACAAGTCCCTGGATTCAAAGCAAACAATAAAAAAAGTCTCTGTTGCATCCAGGGTCATTGCCAAGGGCACAGGGACACAAAAACAAAACAAAAAACAATGATCCAAGCGATAAAATGGTCTATGGGCCAGACAGATTCTGGCCATTTTTCTCTCTGTTCCCCTTATTTTCTAATTCCAAAGAAAATGGGGTTTACGCCCGATATTGGACCTGCATACTCTAAACAAGCACTTAAGAAAGTACAAAATTCAGAATGCTCACGATTGGAGCTCTCACTCGCTTGATCTGCAAAGGGCAACTGACTTTCCGTGGTCAATCTCAAGCATGCTTACTTTCATATAAACATTTACCATACACACCGAAAGTATCTTTAAATTTTCCTTTAGAGTAAAGTGTACAAATTTGTTACACTTCCATTTGGGCTAAGTGTAGCTCCATGCATATTCAGCAGGTGCATAGAAGCAGCACTATCACCATTGAGACTCAAGGGTCTCAGGATATCTAGATAATTACTTGATATGTGCGCAGTCAGAGGAACACACGGAGTGGGACACAGAGATGCTCACGTCTCACCTCACGAATATGGGATACAGGAACAACTATGCCAAGAGCCCCTTGATTCCATCTAGGTCTATGAATAGACTCTGTGGCATACCATGCTTTGCTGTTGGAGAGGAGAATAACAGCAACTGGCCCAGTTTCGCAGGGGAAACGGTCCGTGTAACGCTTCAAATGCAAAAATAAAAAAAATCAAACCATGCTTTCTATTTTTTTTCAGTTACTTCATAAATGAATAATTGCCATTTTGTCTTTTGTCTTTTTTTTTTACATTTACTTATGCTAAAATTGTGACTTCAGAAATGATTGTTTGAATAAATTAAATATAAACAAGTTTCTATTTTTTTTTTCTTGCAATATGCACTGTGGGTTGTACCACTAGCATGGGGATGTGGCCGTGGACTGTTTTACAAACGCTTAATGTAATGTGCCCTACTAAAACAGTAACATCGAAGGTCCAAATTCAGTAGGCTGCACACCTTATTAATAAAGCATATTTACAGACAAGCAGAAAAGCCCAGAATATGGAAGCAATACATTGCATGTTACATTGTACTGTTAATGCTTAAAATAATGTGACTCACTGGACAAAGAAAGTGATATAAAAAGCCCAAATTTGGTATACAATTTATTAAGAAAATGTATAATTCATACAGGAAAGTGGATGAGCCAACAATATGAACACAAAAATAGAAAAAAAAAGAAGAGAAAATGGCAATTATTCATTTATGAAGTAACTGGAGAAAAAAATTAACATTTGGTTTCATTTTTTTATTTTTGCATTTATACCATATGGTCTGAAAATTGAATTGTGAAGCGTTACACGGACCAGAAACCTGGTGTCATTAAGGACATGTCTCTGCCTTCTGGGCATGATTGCTTTGTCACTGTAAGTGGCAAACTTCACATAAACCTTCTGGAGCTGATGGCAGTGTTTCTGGCAATGCAACATTTTCTGCTGTTGCTAAAGGGATGTCACATCCTGGTCAGGACAGACAGCATAACTGTGGTAGGAGTATATCAATCGCCAAGTGGGGATCCACTTGCTCAGTGCAATTGTACAATTTAGCACACTACTTGATTGTCTGGGGCACTGTGCACTTTAGTTCACTGCATGCAATGAATGTAGGAGCGGTTCTCCTGTAAAGGGGCAATCCGTTATACAGAGAATGGACACTTCACCCACAAGTGGTGGATCAAATTTGGGAGAGGTATGGCAGGGCTGCCATAGATCTCTTCACCTCACTGGTGAACACAAAGTCTCTGCTTTACAGACAGACACTTTCTCTCAAGGACGAAGCGCCTTTGGGTGTGGATGTGCTGGCACACCCGTTGCCAGACGTGTTGTTTTACGCATTTCCACCACTGAGTCTAACTTCTCCCACCAGAGTAAGAGAAAATGGATTATCTCTCCTCCTGATAGCCCTCGTTGGCCGGGGAGTCTGTGTCTGGCAGAAATTGTTCAGCTCCTTCAGGGAGAACCCTGGCCACTCCCATTGCGCCGGGACCTGCTGTCACAAGTGGGCAGGCACATATTTCACCCCCACCTGGAGCGAGTCAATCTTTGGGCCTGGCCCGTTAAGGGCTAAATTTTAATTTTAGTCTGGATGGCAGAAAGGTTATGCTGCCGCCTAACCCGGCTTTCATCCCCAAGGTCAGTGATTCAGTTTATAACTGCACTGCCTTGGAATAAAGTGCTTTTTACCCCCCTCCATTTGCTTCGGAGGAGGAGTGTGATTTGCACATGTTGTATCCGGTATGGGCTTCATGCCATTATGAAACTAGGACACGATCATTCAAAAAAGAATGATCAGTTATTCATTTCATGAGCTGCTCAATCCTCGCAGCGCCTTTTCCATTGGATGGTGAAGGAGATTGAGTTGGCCTATACAGCTGTTGGGTCTCGATTCCCAGGTGGACTTAAGGGCTCATTCTACATGAGGTATGGCTACATTGTGGGTTCTATTCAAGTGGATTTTGGTAGGAGAGCTAGCTGGGCTTCCCCTCATACATTTATCATATTTTACCGTCTGGATGTCACTGCACCATCGACTCATGAGTGAAATGAAAGGTTATCCTTCATTTACGCTGGGTCTGTCTGGTAGCTTCAGAAAGCATGCCTTATGGGAGTTGGCCATATCATTCCCATAGTGAGATACTGAGCAATTGTTTGAAAGAGAATGTTAGGTTACTTATGGAACCCCAGTTCTCTGAAAACAGAGTGAGGTATCTCAAGGGGGTGGGTTCCTGGTCATTGTGATTGCTGTGATTGATTTGCCCTGTGGATAGAAGTGGTGTGATTGGTGCTTCCATAGTCAATCACACCTAAGGCATTTCCCATAGTGAGATACCTTACTCTGTTTTCGGAGAACTGGGATTACACAAGTAACCATACGTTGACCATTGTACAAAAAAAAAAAAAAAAAAATACATTTCTCAAATTATCTTCTTCTATGTTTCACAGAAAAGGAAGGTCATACAGGTTTGAAACAACATGAGGGTGAGTAAATGATGACAGAATTTTTTTTTTGGGGGGGGGGGTGAACTATCCCTTTAACATTAAATTAACAGTAAATTGTCAAATAACTGTTGTATCTGAACAGGACCTGATACATGCTCTGTGGTCCTGTTCTAAAATACAAGAATTTTGGTCTAAGGTCCATAATTATATTCAAGAGGTGCCAGAAAGTTGTTTTCCATTTTGTCCAGGTTTATATGTTCTTGGAGACCCATCTTTTTTAAGCCCGGATGTAGAGACAACTGAATGGATTCAGGTAAGTATTATGATTGGGAGACAAATTATAATGAGAAGTTGGTGGATGCCAGGTTCGCCTTCTTTCCAAGAATGGGTTACGGAATTGGGCAAAGTTTGTGCTTATGAAGGAATGGTATAAAGTGACTTATAATTAACCTATTAGCAGGTTATAATTTTATTTTTCTGTAAAAAAAACAAAAAAAAAAACAAACATTTTTTTTACATTAGAATTAGCAGGATATAATATTATCACATTTTGTTACAGAATATGTTATTAATTGGGAGAGCCAAACTATTAAAGCCGCTGATATTAAAGCTTTCTTATTTATCACATCATTAATGAAGATGGGTAGTTGGAGAGCTAGATGGCATCCCTTTATTAGGGCCCTTCTTCAGCTTTTCTCATTTCAGCATGATTATATATTAATATGAAGATTTGATTTTATTAGATATTATTGAACTTTACATCAAGTCGTTGTCTTGTGAAGCCATTCCTTTTGTTTTGTTTGCATTATAAAGATTGTTATTAGGATGTTTGTAAATTATAAATGTGTTGACTATAGAGGAAAATCTTGTTTGCCAAAACAACCTGTATACAACCTCTAATGGCAGCCAGTGTATCTTGTATATCTTCAGCAATAGCATTAAAGAAAAGGAAAAGCTCACAGTATTTCAGAACGCAACCAGTATGTTCTGTCCCACGTATGTTTGAGAGATGCTGTTGTTTTATTGGTTTGTTGAGTAAACATCATTTTGGAATCTGCAGTAATGAACAGTGATAATGGTAATTAGCTAAAAAGTAACCATTAAAACAGAATCGTCTTTACAAAAGGTTTTTGTCATCAACAGGAGATCCACCAGCAATCGTAACCAGGTGGCAAAGCTTGAAAGCAAAGTGTTCACTTTGTCTTTCTTCTGCTTTAATCCATTAATCTGAAAGCGGCCTTTTCTCTACAGTGATTGTTATTATAAGCTGAAATGGTTTTGGCTTTATATGCCAATTTCTAAAGGAGAACCTGTAAACCTTTTTTGAATTTTGATAAACAAGCATATTTCTTATTTAATTGTGCACGTCTTTTAAAAATATGTATTTTTTATAAGGCCTAAAAATGGTCTGTAAATCTTTCATAAAATCACTGTTAAAGGGTGATAAAACCCCCTGTTAGTTCTCACAACAGTTTTGAAAAATGCTACAAAAGTGGGAGTGGTGTGCCATGGAGTGGAGGGGAAAAAGGGGTGACAGACAACTTCAGTTCCAGACAGTTTCATTTCAATCCCATTGAGTTAAAGCAACAAATGAATGTACAGCAATTTGCATATATATATATATATATATATATATATATATATATATATATATATATATATATGAACGTGCTGTTGCACCTCTAATAACTTTTAAGGGTTATTTTGCGGTGTTTATATAAGCCTTTTGATGGTTTGCATGTAAACACCTGTAAAAAAACCTGGTCAAAAAAAACTCACTATAATGAATGAATTGCGTTCGTGCAGAACTCTTATAAAGCAAAACGAAACACTCCTTCGATCTATGAATGTTTCTCTCAGTTAATGTATGCAAGATAAGAACATGCAGTTTCATGAGTAATTATGAGACACCTACGCGTCATCAAAGTACTGTAGTCCTTTGCCATGTCACAGACTGTGACAATAACATGATATAGATTTTAAATCTGGAAGGTGAAAATAGCGCAAAAACCAGTTCTATACAAATATTAAAATCAACTTATGTCTTCTATGAAGTTCAACATAAATGCCTCTGCTCAGATGTCTCAGAAAAAGTAGTTTGGTGTTTTATGACCCTTTAAAGTGCAAATAAATGTGTTTTGCTGCTTTTGTTCTGGAATGAGCATTGCTATGTACGTCTGGCAGTTCTTGCATTGATGGAGAAGATGTCAGAGTTTTTGAAGACAATTTATCTGAAAGCTTCACTTTAGTGCACTAAAATAAAGTGATTACTCTGAGTCACTTAACTGGCAGAAGGTCAAGCAGTGGACAGTGAACTCTTGGACAATGTTTTAGTGTCAGTATCAGACTGTGCCGCTGCACTCTTGGTGAATTCTCTGCTTTTTCAAATGGCAGTGTCCAAATGAACCCATGGAACCAGTGTGCTCGTGGCCACCTGAGCTGATAAAGCTTAGTTTCTCAGGTTCTTTTGAGCATTTTTGTAGTTCTCATAACAACTGATGTGTAATTCCTATCATGTAAATCTGAAAAACAAGTTTAATAATGGTGGACTGTAGTTTGAATTTGAATATATAGGCAGATGTGCAAAAAGTTCTATAGTATATAAGTAAAACCGTATAATACTTAAAGCATTAGTTCAGCCCAAAATGAAAATTTGCTGAAAGTTTACTCACCCTCAGGCCATCCAAGATGAAGATTAGATCTTCATCAGAACAGAATTTAGCATTATTTCACTTGTTCACCAGTGGATCCTCTGCAGTGAATGGGTGCCGTCAGAATGAGAGTTCAAACAGCTGATAAAAACATCATAATAATCCACACATAATCCACACCACTCCAGTCCATCAATTAATGCCTTAAGTAAAAATAAATAAAATCATCATCAAGATGTTTTAACCTTAAGCCTTCTCTTTTGGACAAAATCCATAATAAGGCTTCCTCCAGTGAAAATGTCCACCCTCTTTGTACTCTCACATTAAATCCAAAAACATTTTTTTAGAACACTTTTGGATTGTTTTTGCTTGTAAACGGTGCTTGATCTGTTCATATTTCTCTCCAAATTAAGACGGGATGACTTTTTGACTGGTGCAGTGGTTTGAAGTTAAAAACATCTTAATGATGAATTTATTACAAACACATCTATTAACTTCACAAAACATTAATTGATAACTTGAGGTTGAGTAATTTTTCAGCAAATTTTTATTTTTTAGTGAACTGTTTGTTTTTGTAACGAAGCATAGTTACTGCAGTATTTTACACCCCTGCATATAGAAGGGAATTAAAACAAATTAACGTTGTAGGTTTTCACTTTTTACTGTTTGGATTTTGTTCACAAATTTTTCATACTAATAGGCAGAACTTTATTTATCTCCTTCTTCTCGTTGGCATCAGCGATATACGGATGACCAAACTTTAATCATAGTCCTTTGCTCAACCATCTGATCTATCAAAGGCATTGAGCATTTGTTAAACGAGGCTGAATTATGGGAGTTAAATTGCCTATTTCAAATGTTTTTTTCTCATTAAAAAAACATAAAAACACATTTCAAGTAGTTTAAGATAATCATGTTCATGAAGGCTAAGCTGAAGGCTGATCTGGTGGAAACACATCTTTACTTTGAGGTTTATGCTATGAGCTTGTGTCAGTGTAAAATGAGCTTTGCTTGCAGTGTTAATTGTTACCTCTGTTCATTTGTTTTTTGTTAGAGCGTTCTACCATTTTAAAAGTCAAATGGAAATTTGAGACAACAACAGACATTTGCATTGCTTTTATCATGATTGGTTCATAAAGCAGAAAATCACGGTTTCATTTTCTCAAGCTTTTTTGACTCCAGATACTAATGGACTCAGATGCTAGAAGGGTATTATATTTCCACCCACTTTATTGCTAAGATTTGTCATAGCTTAGGCTGTGTTTGCCATCCCGCCACACACAATTTGTGTTTTAAAGACTCCCTGATTAAAACCGTAATCAACAGGATGGCACTCATTTTAGGGATCATTCATTAAACATCTCTATTTGATACTCACTCTTATCTGAGACACTGCAGACTCCGAGGAAGAATCTTTGAGCATTAGATCCTAGTTAATGTTTCGTTGTGTGTGTTAAGATCTGGCCTTCAGCAAGTTTTGTGAAGATTTTTAAGTGATTATCCATTTGATCTGTTAAGCTTATTGGTCTAAGATTGCAAATTCCATTCATTTTTCCTAAATTAAATATGTCATATTTCTGAATGGTATTAAACACATCAATTTATATGTTAAAAGAAATAGTATTTTGCGGGCATTTCTCTCAGATAGCCTTTTCAGGACCTTGAAGCTTTTATGTCTGTATAGTGATACTGTTGGCTATCATTGTACGTGATTATCTTTATGGATTACTCTAAGCACTTGGTATGTAGCTTCAACACCAAGGTGTATTTTTTAACTGTATATAACCACTGTGGATATTTCATCCACATTTCTCTAAGACATCATTTCTTCATCACAGTCACATTTTGGCTATCTTTAGTTATCTTAAAGGTGTATTTACACAGCCGAGTTGAGGCTGTTCTATGCCTGCTCAGTGTAAAGATGCAAATACCGGATAAAGGCCAGACTAAATTATGTCTGCTCTGATCCACCTCAGCCCCTATATGAAAAGTATACCATTGTAATTGCTGTGTGAATGCATTTTTGTTATCTCTGAACAGCATTAAACAATATGTGGAAATGCATCTAATTACCACTTCAGAGCGACTTCTGTGTCACCTTTGCAATGTAAATTTGGCATTAGAAAACTATTTAGTTTAACAAGGAGATCAGGCTGCAGCTGTAAAACTTGATATACTTCCCATCGATTTACAGTGTGGTTTTCATACTCAACTGCCCTATTTTCCTCTATTGTTGACTCTCTAATTTATAATTTGAAGGCAAAGCAAATGTACACCAACATCTATATTTCATAGCAGTTTTAACAGCATCCTGCTGTTATACATTGTTTCAAGATATTTATACACAAACATCTGACTTTAAGTCTTTAAGGCCATTACTCATTTTAACATTTTTGCTAATCAGTTGACACAATGAAAAGTGTCATTTAAAATAAGGGTAAAACACCAGTGTATAATTAATACATAAAGTTCCTTAATGTTAACAAGGTACATTTTTACACACCTTTTGTTTATGTTGGGGATTTAGAAGAGTTCTATTATGTGTTTTTGAGTTTTGTGGTTACCATTGTGTTAAAGAGTGACACTTCTCTTTAGGATGTGGAGAATGATCATGTGAGTCTGAGATCAGTCTCCTCTTGTTAATCCCATGCTGTTCCTACTCAGGAAATAAGTTAGTTCATTTGTTTAAATGAACTTGTATTGTCCTTTTGAACGGACCTAAACTAATTGAGTGGAAATGTTTTCCTTCAGTTCATTGAACAAGCTATATTTTCAGTTGTATAAGAACACGTTTTTTTAAAAACTAAAATCCATATATAAATGTAATGTTATAATATAGTCTGCAAATTAAAGGCAAATATCAGTGAGTGTGAGAGTTTAAGTAATGTGTTCTGTAATATTTATACTATGGACACTAAATCATTATTCAGTAGAAAAATTGTTTTTTAAACCCCAGAACAGGATTACAGCGATTGCATATTTTTTGCAGTGTCATTTGTTTATGAATTTGTTCATAATGGCCTGAGGTAATTGTTTTCACATGCATCTCACATTAGAGACAAGAACCTAAGCTTGACAAGCATTCTGTATTGAGAACGTCAAAAAACCAACCGGTTGTTTGAATTAGATTTGAATAAGGGAAGTAGGGCTTGTTCCTGGAAGGACTGGGAGTTCAGTATCATTATGTGAGCAATTATATATCTTTTTAAACTAAAACTCGTGCCTAGACAGCTCTGATAACCTCATGCGAACTTTTATCCTTTGGCAATTATTTCATTTCTAGTTTCTAAGTATTACTTGTGATCAGATAGTCCAAGGCACTCCATTATGTAATAGCTGTTGATCCAAGACACTTGCTGACTGCATGCGATCAAGGACTGTCCAACACGGAGCGATCAGGTCTAAACCTCAGCCGATACCTGTCATTTTTGCATTTTTTTCATCACTCAACTACCTGAGTGATGCCAACGAGACCTCGTCCCAGCACAGCAGCGAATTTCACGAATGCAGCGCATGAATATTATCTCGAGCAGCACGCTACTTCGGAAGTAGGTCACCGATTAAACGTGTCTTGTCAGCTGTGTGCTCCCCTCGTTTCATTTCACTGTTGAGCATCGATATTATTGTAATAGCCCAACAACAGGACCCTCGTTGCTCGCGGAATGTGATTATTTGATCGGGAATACAGCGGAGTGAGTGGATGACGAGGTAAATGAAGGATTACTAATCTGTTTTATCTTGTTTATGCGCTGTTCTCTAGCGCTCGCGCTCTCTCTCTCTCGCTCTCGGTGGGGAAATAGCCCGAAACATGACATGATCCGCAAACATTGCTGTTTAAATTCGGTCCTAGAGGCGCTTTTTAGTTAGACTTGCGAAACTGTTCTTTCATCGTGCTCAGGATACCATCGCGAAGGCTCGGAATTTTCGGCAGGGACCGACCGAGCGCTTTCCGCTTCGGCGTCCGATTCTCACGGTTGGCCGTTTAGTGTCATTTTCAGCACTGACAATTGCTCGGGTTCGAGTTGACCGTGCTGGTTCGGTTTCGCAGCTGGGAGGTATGCGGTGGCAGAAACCGTAATATGTGAGGCGAACGGAGCTGTGTGTGTGTATTTTTTATTTTATTTTTTTAAAGTGTGTGTAACGTTATGTATTACGTGTGATACGCCCTAAGAGCCGCGCGAGCTCCTCTCATCACCATACACCTCCAGCACGCGCTTGCTGCCTTTATCCCGGATTACTTTAATCGCGCTGTACATTTCACTCAGATATGTTTCCTTTCTTTTCTCACCCAGTTCTTTTTTCCGTCCACACCTTCCCGTTCTCCATATCTGCAGTGTAGGAGGAAAAATGAACAACATCTATTTGTGTACGGTGAGTGAGGGGTACATTTCAAATTAATAGAAGGGAAAAGCAACTCTTTCGTCTCAAAACGTCAGATATCACTGCATTCCCATCTAGACTGGACGCATTTCCCCTAACGTTTTAATTTTACCAACGAAACGCCAGATGGCTATCCGATTATTTGCCAGAAAGTCATGGACTGATACCTCACCCCGAAAAACACCCGGAATGTTAGTGAATTATGGGCAGCAGTCCATTTCCCTTCACCCTTTCTGAAACTTTAGTTTTCAGTGGCACTTTTTGTGCACATTTGTGAGCACACTGTAGGATTAATTTGCGGCAATGATCTTTATACGAGCAATAAAGTAATAGGCTTTCAACAAAGAATTTTACTTAAGGGAGTGTGAAAAGTTTTTTTTCTGGATTAATGTTGATTCTTGGTAAAGATTTTAGATCTTTCTCTTTTTTTTTTAATTGATAACTAATGGAAATCCAAAATTGAATATTTTTAATGCACGTTTTTGATTACAGTAATCATAAATAATATAATGATAAATATGGATCTCTACTGTAATCTTTGATGTTCGGTTATCTTTTAGTATAAGGGTCAATCTGTTTGGGAAAATGTTTTAAAATAGTCACTTTTGCGGTTAGTTGAACCACAGAATGATTCCTCTTTATCTGGCATGGCTGAATGATTTTAAATGGTAGAGAGCAGTAGGACAGCTGAAGAGGATTGTTGCTGAAATGAGAGAATGCTACAGTTGTCAATTATGGTAGATGCCTTATATGTCCATATTTTACTGTTTGGTTTTAGGAATGTGCATAAGAGTGTTTCTTTCACGGGTGCTAAACTTGCTCTGTGCGTTGTAAAGGAGAGCGCTGCATGCGTCTGAGGTTGACTGATGGTTATGATGACCTCTTTTATTTGACAGATGGAGTTTCAAATACAGCAGCTGTCAAACTTAATAACCGAGCACACAAATAAATGAATCTATTCACACAATCCAAGCAAGCCTGTAGCATTCATACTTTTTCAAAGCTTTTCTGTCTTTCATGGTGGAACACATTGATACTAATAATACAGGACATAAACGCAAAATCATATTTGAAATTAAAGTGATGTGTCAAACATAAAGATGTGTTTGTATAATAATAACTAGTAGGTCAAAGGTCAGATTCAGCTAGAAAGCCTCAAGGGCTTCTGTTCATTTTAAAGGAAGAGGAACTTGTCAATAGGTCAAGCAGTTATTGTTTTGTGTCAGTTAGTGTTAAGTTTCATATGGAGCTCAATTACTGTTGTTTCTCAATGTGTGTTTGACCCATGACTTGCCTTTCATTTAATCAATAGGTCTTGGGGAAACATGTTGGACATGTTGAATCTCCAGAATGTCGTCATGAGCAGATATTGATGAATGTCCTTGAATACTGCATTTGTTTCTCATCTCAGCAAGTTTTTGAAGGAGTTCTACCTTTATGTCCCACAAAAATTGCAAACCAAATACTTTTTATCTGGAGAACAGCAATTTAAGTGGCACTTAAGAAACTAGAGGCACTCAGACTTGTTATTTTTACCAATCAAGTGTCTCTTAAAGGAATTCCCAAAAATGAAAGTTGCGTCATTACTTACTCAGTGTCTAGTTGCATTAAAGGCATTGAGATTTTCAGTCATTGTACTCATTTGGAAAAGGCCACATTAAATATTTCCCTTTTCGTAGTTTTCAGAAGAAATAAAGTGATATGACTTAAAAAAAAAAAATTAACATTTGTTGTTTCAAATTGAGTGGACTACGCCTTAAAATTATGCAGAATCTCAGAGTGTAAATAGGAATGGCTGACCTAAGTTTCAGACATTGTGGTACTGTCATGTCAATCATATGTTCATATGTATTGGTATTATGTTTTGCAGTCTCTTTGTACATGTTTTAGCAATTATATCATCATACATTTGAAAAATGCACATAGGCTAATTATGGCAGTCTTCCAGGTCTATTAGAGATGAATGTAATCAGTTCTAGAGCCGTGATGCCAGTATGTGCTAAAGGAGTGATTTAGGTTAAATCTCAGGGTTAAAATCTCAGAAATGTTATACATTATTAATGCATTTTATGTACTCTAGTTGAATGATTTTTGTTAAAAAAGGCCAAAACCAGCATATTCCCATTAAAAAAAAAATTGTTTAGGCCTATTGCACCTACGCTGTTTACTGAACATGTTTGATACTGTCCAATTAAAATTCTCTAGCCAGACCAGCAACCTGATTAAGGTGGCACATAAGGCCACATTTGTGCTGATTTTTCAACATTAGTTCACATAGCTGTTCGTATTATTTATTAGTAGAGGTTAAAAAAGTCATAATGGCTTCTGTTCACACTATAAATATAATCATAGTGGTTACAGCTTTGAAAAGACAAATTAACAATGCTTGATATTTCCTTTATAGGTTTTGCATGGCAGGGTGTGATGACCCATGCACGACAGAGGAACTCTTTATGTGGATATAAGAGTAAATCTGCGGACCAGGTGAGCTGTCAGACAACTATGGACAGAACTTGGCCAGAAAAGACGGCTAAAAGATGTTCTACCCAAAGAGGAAAAGGTAAGGAAATAAAAGGAAAAAAGACCACTGAGAGAGACCGGAAGCTGTACCCTCTCAGGGGACGACATGGATTGGGTGAAGTGAGTGCGCTTAACTGCTGTGTCCTATTGACGCGCTTAGATGAGAGCGAAACGTGCAGGAACGGCATGAAGGCTCAAGTGAAGGAAATGCAGGGGAAGGGGAAAATCTGCAAGTGTCGCAGGAAAGCCTGTAAGACTTGCCGGTCAGCGCCTGAACCAAAAAGCAAAGTGAAACCTGATAAGTCTGCCTTATACACAGAATTCATCCTTGAACCTCGCCAAAGGCGGCTGGCCTCTCTGAATGCAGAAGCTGTTAACAGTCTGCTGTTGGACAGAGAGGACCCCAAGCAGACATCAAAACCCTCAAAGAAGCAGCAACAGACAAAAGCAGACAGTTCTCTCTCTAAAGACACAAAAGATAATGTTTGTTCCAGAAAAGGCCAAGACAACCGGAAACGCCCTTGCACCGGAGAGAATGAACAATGTCGAAACCCAAAAAAAGCAAAGATGGAGTCTGACGCTATTGATCTACAGGCTTTAAACAGTCCTGCTCCCAAACGTGTGGCAGGTTTAAATGCAGCTGCCCTGCTCAAGCTGACCAGCACGTCCTCGGGAGTGAAGCGCAGGGGTAAAACAGACGGCAAACCGAGCGGCGGAGCAGTGCGAGGGAAGCAGCTACAGTTGAAATCACGTAAACAGCAGCACAACTTAGACTGTCAGTCCAAGTTAAAAGTATCACAGCAATGCTGCAGCCTCTGTGAGAAGCAAGCCCTTCACACTGAGGCATTGTGGGATGGGAGCACAGGAAGCCATGGCTTTATTAGTCCCGGATATCAGTGCAGATCCATGCTCGGCTATCCCCTCAAGCCTGTGAAGGAAGAGAAAACAGAGACTGATGTGAAATCATATTACTGCTGTTCCCAGGAGAGATCAGTGGAGTACTGCCATAGACTAGCCCTGTTCCTCGGCCAGAAAACCTTCCCGGAAACTGATGAGCATTCTCTGAAGGGATTTATTCCTTCTCCTCACACCCTGACGCATCCAGCAATGCCCATTGGTGCCCATTCTTATTCCTGTTACCCCGGGTACTACGTCCACATCGCTCATCACGGGACTCCGACACTTCCTGTAAGCTCAAATCCAGGGAGCCACACACCCTCGTCCATACCCCCGCTGACAATGTGCACTAGCGGGGTCCAGAGACCCAAACTGCTGCCCTCTTCGGTGTCCCATCCTACGGGGATCCCTCATCCAGCGTACTGTAACTCTGTGGGCACCTGTTATGGAGAGGCCTGCAGGCTCAGCAGCTATGCCTACAGACCCACGCAACCCATCGCTAGCAGGAGCTGCTCATACAATGCAGGATGCTCCAGCTGCATGCACAAAATAGAAACAGGTAGGATGGAAAATGAAAAGTTTAAAATATCTCTTGCTTTGTCAAATTAGCCCCATAACTGTAACTTTACAGGGAAGTTTGAGCCTTTGAGCTTGAAAGAGATTGCTTGCTGCTGATTTCTTTTCTTGAGATTATGATTGTACATGAGGAGAAAGTGGTAGTAGGTAAACTGTGTTGCATTTTGTATTTAAATAGGGCTACATCTGATTCAATTGGAAAAAAATAAGCTAGCAAGATGCCGTCAAACTTTAAGCACTTCAAGCATGCACATATGTGTGCCAAAAAGAGTGCAACAGAAAGGAAACGTAATAAGGTTAACTTTTTATTAGTAAACGTAACATTTTTTTAATTAGCTTCTTGTGCTTAATATATAGCATAGATAAAATGCATACAGTACATTTATGTAATCTAATTTAAGTACTTTTTTATATACACTAAAGTTCAAAAGTTCAGAGTCAGCCAGATTAATACTTCTTTAATACTTTTATTCACCAAGGGCTTACAAAACTGATCAAGCACTAATAATAATAAGAAATGTTTCTTGAGCACCAAATCGCATTGCAATATTTGCTTTTCTGCAATATTGCAATATGAAAAAACAAACAAAAAAACAACAACAACAACATGATTTTTCACCAGATGACTAGAATAGCTGTATTTGGAAATAATTAATCATTCTAGAGTTAGTGGGGAGATTTTGTTGGGGAGGTCACCTGCAAAGACAATAAAAATTATATTAAATGTTTTTTGTTGTTGTTGTAGTAGTTTTTTTACTTGGGCAGATTTTTGTGAAATTTGTGAAAATTGCATTTATACTTTGCTTTTTGCAAGAAACAAACTCAAACCTCTTTCAGTAACCATTTCGGAGTTTAAAAATTCCCACTGTTTTTGACTAATGCAATATGACTACAAAAAATATGATTGAATTTTATTGTTATTATTATGAAATAAAAGTATAAAAATAAGGAATATATTTCAATAATAGTGTAAAATAAAAAATCACATCAGTATGTAAAAGAACAAATGACTGAATTGTAGAGAAAATGTTTCTCTGATGTGGATGCTGTTGATGTTTGTATCCTCCACCTTGACCCAGTCTCAGTGGCAGACATCTTTGTGAATGAGCTCACGCAGTATCTAAAGTGATGGATCTAAAGGTGTACACAACAAATACAGTGAGATACAGATTAAGGAATGTCAAGAGAAACCCCATAGAGGTCGCATCAAGGACTTAAGAAAAAAAAATATTGGGTCGAATTTTGGAGTCAAATGAAATGAAATTCCCTTCCCCAGCCCACGTCATTGTGGCTACATGTTCCCTACAGCCTGTTCGCTGCTGGTTCGAATGTGAGTAATTACCACAGGTGGGGAGGGTGCTGGTTATTTTTGTTGGCAGGGGACTTGAACTGTCTGTTCATTGTGAGGTGGCAGCTGTGGTCTCGCAGCCGCTTATGAACCTCGGCACTGGCAGAGACCTCTGCAGACATGCTCCCTTGTTGGTTTTTAACCACACGGCTGGGTTATACAATGTAATTTTTCACTCGCCGTAATCTCCATTAATGAGACTGTAATCTGACTCTCTGCGGGTTTCTCTTTAGGTACAGCATGACTTTACTGTGACAAGACAAACAAGCAAAGCAGAAGCATATTTAGTATTACTTTAAAGCTGGTATATTTGGTTTGATATTAAATTAATGTGCAAGTTGTGTATTTTTTTGAAAGTGCAAAGCTTAACAATTGAAGATACTCCCACATACACAGTCTCCTATACTGAACAATTCAGTACTGTTCAAAGTGCACTAAAAGCGGAGTATTAGGAGAGTGCAGATTGATTAAAGGTACTGTAGGGAGAAGTGAAGTTTTCTTCCAATAACGCTTCATGCTTGATTGAAGCTACAATGACTGCAATATTCTTTAAAAGCGATCTCTGTCCACAGAGGCCAAACACTGTGAATAGGGTTATCTTAAGTATTGTTATCCTTCATTTGTGTAGACGGAGTGCGATTACCGCTCCAACCGCATGTCCCTGTGTGCGCTTAGTTTGAGGGCTGTTTGATTTGTACAAAATTGGTGTTCAATTTACGCTTGTTGTCTCTGTTAGATTTTTGCCATTCCAGATTGTAATAACAGTTTTGCGTTTACTATTCATTGATGTCAAACCTCAGGGGATGGGTAGTGTGATAGCACTGATAGACCTGTCCTGGGTGCCTGATCTTTTGCGTGAGAGGCCCCTGAGGGAGACAGTCCTGCTGCAGGTTAAAGCCAACAACAGGTTAATCAGCTATTATTGAGTCATTCTTACTGGGCGGTAACACAGTATTTATAAAAAGATAATTGAAATGATTTCAGATAAGTCACTCAGTGCCTCCACTCTCTGACCTCCAACCGTGTGCTGATTTGACCTCACACATAGACTTAACCGCATTAAATGACTAAAAACAAGACTAATTCAGTGGATGAGACATACTGCATGGAATATTTCAAGCTTTTATAGTGCATTTTTTACTTTTTGTAACTTGACAGTCTGTTGTCACAACAAACTTGTCATTGTGTGCGAAAAATAAAGGTGTGAACGGAAAACCTTTTGTGCTCCATGGATAAAAAAATTGGACACAGTACAGCTTTGAAACAAAATGAAATGAAAATATAATGGTAGATATTTCATTTCTGGGCTAAGATGGGTCATAAAATACACATTTTTTATCCGTTTTCATGCATTAACAGAATGCATCACATGTACAGGCTCACATCTCGAATTTCCTCATCACTATGGGAACCGCATAGGCAATTGACAGGAGGTTTCCTAAGATTGGCTCATCCACCCTAAAATTTGGTCGTGTGTTTTTCAGATGCCTACACAAACCTTATGGCACCTTTGTATCACAGCAATTGGATGTTATTGGACTGATAGTGCATTGTCATTGTTATGTTGGAAGTTCAGTTATGTATTAATAATCAAGTGTTTCACTGTTTTCACATTTCTAAATTGATATGTTGTTCCTGTCATAAAATCCAATACCCTCAAGGTTGTATATAATTGTGGTTTCAGGCTCTGCATCTGACCACGCAGCATCTGGCACACTGACTCATTTATGACTACATTAGTCTGCTGTGTTGTATTACATGCAATATGGAGTTTGTTTATGATCATAAATGCATGTTGAGCATTTTATGAACCAATGATTTTTGCTTCCTGTACTCCTGTAGAAGACTACTCTTACCCTCTGGATGACCACAGTTCGTCCATCACAATGCCTTCTGCCCTGCCACTGTCCATCTGCCCCATATCCAGTGTGCCTCCACCCACCCAATCAGTTCCCCACCTGAAGACGCCTCTTCCCGATCCCGGTCGACCCCAGGTGCAGATTAGAGTGGGACGCGAATGCCCTCAGAGGGCCAAGCCACCCAGTGGCTCTCGTTCTGGGGTGCGGGACTCTGCTGTTTGCCCCCACATTAAGGATGGCCAGCTGGGAGCAGGCCATGGCAGCAGCGCTGCCAAGCAGTCTAAGATCAGCCATCGCCGGGCAACAAACGGCTGGCTGCCTGTTGGCATGGCAACAGAAAAGGAAGTATTCATCGTGGTACGTACTCGAGTTGCCCTGTCCTGGGATGGTGGCATATTGGAAGTTTCTTTAAAAGACATTTAGGTGCCCAAAGCAAGACTTAAATCAGCAGTTCATTGAAAGAGTTTGAGTTTATTCCTGACAACTGACTAAATGACGCCCCAGGCATTTTCCTTAGAACAGTGCGTGCAAAATGTCAGTAGTAAACATTGTGAATTGCATTCATTGGAAATGACATTATTATTATTATTATTATTTAATTCCAGTGAGGTTCTTTTAAACAAATTTCTTAAACAAATTTTATGCCAGTGGGAAAACCTCAGACAATGAACGGTTGTGTTTTAAAAATGTTTGCAACATGCTGCTTGTTTTTATTTCTCCATCTTAGTGTATTTATGAACTAGAATATCTGTATTAAATTGAGTTTATGAACACAACACTTCAGGATTCAGCCGGTAATCTGTTTAGTCGACCACACTGCTGGCTCATGCCTTTACTCTGTCTTTGTGCTGCTCTTTAGGGATTTGGATACTAGTCCTAGCCTAGTCAAATAGAGTAATAAAAACAAGTCATTTTGATGAGAGTCTCCACTGTGTAATCATGGTTAGATATAGTTTCCCCTTAGTATCATCAGTATTTGTGCAAAATTTTCATATAAACATACTTTAGAAAGTTTGGAGTCAATCAGATTTTATTATTATTATCTATTTATTTATTTGAAAGAATTTTGAAAGAAATTCATTCGGGGAAAAAAATTGAAATTGATCAAAAGTAACAGTAAAGACATTTGTTACAAAAAAAAATTCTATTATAAATGCTGTCACGGTTGCCTCAGTAATATAAAGCAGTTTTCAACATTGGTAATATTAAGAATCATTATAAATAATTTAGCTCCAAATCAGAATATTAGAATGATTTCAGGAGGATCATGTGACACTGAAGACTGGAATGGGTGCTGAAAATTAATCTTTGCCATTAGAGGAATAAATTAAATTTCAGAGATAAATTACAATTATATTAAAATAAAAAACATTTATCCTAAATGTTAATATTTCACTGTATTGCTGTTTTTACTGTATGTTTGATCAAATAAATGTAGCCTTGGTAAGTGTAAGAATAAGAACTATTAAAAAAAAAACCTTCATCACCAAATTTGAATGGTAGTGTAGAATGGTAGTGTAGATATTTTGCTGTACTCAATTCAAATATATTTTTTCAGTGGCATTGCTTTAATTAGCATGTTGATGGCATGCTATGCTTATTTAAAGGGTGCATTTTTAAATGAATCTCCTTTAAAGCACCTCTCCTGTGGCCCATATTTTACATGTGTAAAATATCAAGTGTCAAGTCAAAAATACTTTTTGAAATGCATTTTGAGAGTACTCATTCAGGCAATCCACAGACTACTTGATTAAGCTATCTTAAGTAAAGCTTTAATTGGTTAGTCTGGTTTCACATTGACCCTTATTGGAGTTTTTAAAATTTGTAGTTTTTCAAATGTCTGACATGATCCAAAAGTGTATAATGAGATAGAAAGCAATGTGCAACTATATTTTTCATTTCCTTTAAGGTGAGGACTCCACATCCCTTCGCAGGTGCTATGAAGGAGTGCAGAGAGATGGAGAGGTGATCAGGGTCAGAGACACAGTGCTACTGCGTTCAGGTCCCAGGAAGAAGTCCTTGCCTTATGTGGCCAAAATCTCTGCCTTCTGGGAAGACCCTGAGTCAGGTAAGTCTTCCTCTAAATACTGTTTTCTCTGATACATCAGTGAAAGTCACAGAAGAGCTCATAATACATGATGCCTACTTTCAGGGGAGCTGATGATGAGCTTGTTTTGGTACTACCGCCCAGAACACACTCAGGGGGGTCGCAATCCCAGCATGCACTGTGAGGTGAGTCGAGAATTCTTCATGGCACAGCAATGTGGTCCTCCGGGGACTAGCAATGTCAACATTTGACTTCCTTTGATTATTATTTTAATAGAGGAAGTAGGCAGCACAAGTTTCCTGTGTTCAGTAAAACGCTGGACAAACAAATGATTCCTAGCACTCTAAAACACATTATGAACACTGTATATGTACTATAATTCATAAAGGGAATATTTAAATGGACTTTTTAACATGCGTGCATCTTCCGACATCAATATTTGATTTAATTCTAAGTTTCAAAAGAATGCTAAGGGTTTTTTCTTTTCTATTGTATTTGTTGCAATATTTATCTGATACATTTACAGCATGGATTCCCTTAAGTTGATGATAAAATATTAATGGTGTATGTGAATTTTTCCAGAATGAGATTTTCGCATCTCGGCATCAGGATGAAAACAGTGTGGCATGTATCGAGGATAAGTGCTATGTGTTGACATTAGCACAATACTGTAGGTGAGCGGTCATATTTATCGCCTCATTGCAAGTGTCAAATGTATCATCACCTCATATCCTTTCTATAAATCAAATGTGATTTTGAATGTTTCAGATTTTGTGCCTTGGTGAAGTGTCGTGAGGAGGGCTTTCCCAGACGTAGCTCCCTGGTCCCTCCTTCCAGCTATGTAATTCCAGCTCATCGTTGCATGCCCAACGACATCGACCCCGACTTGGTGTTCGTCTGCCGCCACGTTTACGACTTCCGCTACGGCCGTCTGCTGAAAAACCTGCAGTAGGTCTGAATGGAGCCATACACTGAAACCAGAATCCAAAACGTTGTGACACAATCAAAGCCCTATCAACTGAATGGCCACAAGTCTTTAGGGAGGAGTTGTTATTTTCTGTTTTCCCTTTAGGATAAATGCTCTCGGCGTAGCACTTCTGAAAAAGTGAAAAAAAGTTGCAACTGTTATCCCTTGTGACTTTATAGAATGGCATTCTGAGCACAACTACCTTGAGTTTTAAGGTACCAATCGCCAAAATGTGATTTTTTTTCACTCCATGAATTTGAGTATTTATTTTTGCAGTTATCTTTTATATTTGCTGAATGAGTGTAAAAAGACGAAGAAATTAATGCAGGTACATTAAGAATGACCCTGAATTATGGAATAGCGTTCTAATATTCTCTCTTTGGAAGTAACCGCACCCTTATTATTGAACCTGATAATCTGTAGATTGAAGGGAAAAAATATTTATTTTTAGATAAATTGAACACAAGCTCCATGTTTTAGGAGGCACCAATCAGTTTGATCCACAATCAATGGCCAATCGTTCATTCAGTCATCATAACAGGGTGTGGGGGATCACATACTTATCATGGCGGACCAAATATCCCAGAATGCATTTGGTTAACTTAACATTCTGTTGATCGACCAATGAGTAATGAGCTTTCGTCTTCTCGTCGCCCATCATGACTTGCCTTATATCCAACACCGAGTTTCCCCGTTTTCTGCCTTCCCAGCAAACCAAAGGTTATCACGCCACTCCTTAACATCCACCTTCGCAACTCCATTAGTTTGCACTAAAACTTATCATTCACTGAGTCAGCAGTCTGACTCGGTTCAAAATGTCACCTGCTACTGATCTCCAATGCAGGAAAATACTGTGTATTTGTTGTACGTGTACAAAGAGATACGAGAGAACTCGCTAACTGTCAGTTACAAATGTGAATGGACAAACTTTATCTCGTGCGCACAGGCCTGCTTTCAACATGTGCCCTTTGCTTCTCGTCTTACATGGTAGTTTTCGCTAATTACGATATGAGAAAGCTGTTTTGTATGGTCTGTTTGTGCCTTTAAATAGTTAAGTTTTCTATGTGAAGAAATACTGGTTGGTTAATTTTTTTTCTTCTTCTTCTTTCTTCAAGCCTCTTCACGTTTTTGGCTTGCTTGTTTTGCACCACATTGTTATCAGTGCTAAAAAGCATTGATAGGATTGTCTGATCACACTATGCTGACCTTCACACTTAAACTTATTGAACATCATACCTTCAGAAAATTGCAGACTTTACATGAGATGGTAGAGTTAAAGTGTAATTGTACCCACAGGGTCTCAAAAAAGGTTAAACTGATGGAAGAGCAGACCTGTTTGTTTTTTGTTTGTTTGTTTTACATCAAGACAATTTGTCTTGGATTAATATCCTTTTTTGTGTTCAGATATGCTTTAAGGTATTCTTGAATACATTCCTTTCACGTTATTGAGATCTGAGTGAATATTAATCAGTCAGAAGTAATTTTGACATTGTGATGAAGATGAGATGATTTTTGTCGTTCAATATTTATACTCCCTTTGCATAGCCTATATATATATAAATATATATCATGCCCAACTTCAGTGGTGTTGACCAAAATATACAAAAAAGCAGAAGTGAAATAATCTCGTCCAGATCTTCCGTTCCGTTCTGTTTTTTTTTCTTTTCTTTTCTTTTTCTGTTATTGCAGTAAATGTCATCTCCTAGCATCAGATATGCCAGTTTAGACGTGTTAATGCCATAGCGGTTTCGCGGAACATTTAAGCAGAGCTCGTTTTGCTTTGGTTGGCTGTGTGGTTGAGTAGACTCCTTAATGGTTGCTGTTAGTGTGAAAATTATGTATTTTTGAAATGTATACTTCTCTAGCAGAATGTTCTGGATGGCAAATACAACATGTTGTGTACCAAAATGAGGAGAGAGGGAGAGGATTACGTTCATTCCTCTGTATACAAAACTGACCATGAATTCCAGGCTCTTTGCTCCTTTGATGAATGGCTGTTTGTGTGTATCTGGGTGAGCGTGTCTATACAAATATATATATTTCAGTGCAGCATGGAAGTACTGGGCATTCTTTGAAATAATAGATCTAGCACAGCGCATTTGTATTATTTAAGATAGAAATGTATATTATAAGAGGAAAATATTTAAAAGGAATAAATAATATATGAGCATCAAGTTCTTTGTCTCGTTTGTTTAGTTCCTTGGCTTCTGATGGATTGACGTCGATCCAAATGAAGCATAAAGCACATAATTACACATTTAACACTGGTTGTAAGATGTTAACAGCTTCTCAAAGCCATCCTGAGGCATCTATGTCAAAAAGGTTGATTAAAAAAAATCCATATTACATAATGAAAGTTTTTTTTTTTTTTTAGTTGTGTGCAGATTTTTCCTGTAGGCTCTGTGTGTTGCTGTAATCTACATTAAATCAATGTTCAATTAATATTACAGTGTGTATTAAAAGGCCTCATTACTAGCAGTGTTAGACAGATATTTAAGAATAAACCTGATGGAGAACAGCTCCTTTTCAATTTTTAGTTGACCATAAGTGTCATTTTGGTGTATGTTTTTATATAGTTAAGAGAACACAAGCTGCACTGGAGCTGTGTTACCACAGGGTGTCATGCTGAACCTACCTTGACCCTCTTTTGCCCGACAGCACTAACTCAGTCTTATGAGAGAAATGAGACCACGATAGCTGAACAGTGAAACATCCACCATTTCCATGTCCTCTTTTAATGCAAATCAACAAAAACATTTGTTTTTGTCGTATTAAACTGCCATGCATTTTAATTTCAGTTGATTGGTTGTAGGGTGTATTTACATTTATGCATTTGGCCTTTATCCAAAGTGGTTTGCAGTGCATTCATGGTTTGCATTTATGTTCTCTTGGAATTTTGGATTCAGGTAAACATTGCTTCACTATAACATCCACTGTTTTAGAGACATCTGTTTTAAAAAAGTAATAGTTCACCAAAAAAATGAAAATTTGATTAAAAGTTAAAGTTGTTTCTTAATCAGAACAGATTTGGCGAAATGAAGCATGACATCACTTGCTCACCAGTGAATCATCTGCAGTGAATGGGTGCCGTCAGAATGAGAGTTCAAACAGCAACATTAAAAACATCGCAATAATCCACTTGATTCCAGTCGCTTAATGTCTTCTGAAGTGAAAAGCTGCGTATTTGTAGGAAACAAATCCATCAAGACCATTTTAACTTTAAACCGTCACATATGGCCAAGTCCATAATCCATAATAAGGATTCCTACAGTGAAAAAGTCCATCCCCTGTTGTCCTCTCACATCAAAATCCACCAACATATTTGTTTAGAGCCTTTTTGGACTAACTGATTCAGAGGGGATGACGTCTTTCACTGGAGAAAGCAGTGTTATGGATAGAGGACTCTTTTCCTCTTTTCGCTTCACAAGAAATTAATTGATGGACTGGAGTCATGTGGATTTATGTTTTCATTAGCTGTTTGAACTCTCATTCTGACGGCACCCATCCACTACAGAGGATCCATTGATGAGCAAGTGATGTAATGCTATTTTTCACAGAATCTTTTCAGATGAAGGAACAAACTGCTCTACATCTTGGATGGCCTGAAGGCAAGTAAATTTTCAGCTAATTTTCATTTTTGACTAAGCTGTTTCTTCAGAGGTCATCTTAGTAGCTTACTGAAGCTGTCCATTTTATGACTTCTGAAATGAAGTTTCCTCCTTGACCTGCTCAAACTCTCAGTGCCCTTCAAGCATAACCAATCCCAGAACCAAAGTATGATCCATTTGCGGATTTATTTTGCTACCTGGATCCTTCAGTCCTCATGGAGACCAGTTTGAAAAGTACTTGCAAGCAGATGGAAAAATCTGCTAGCTGTTTTATTTCTTTCTTTATACTGGTTTCAGGCCAGAAAGGCATTTGTTCTTAATGCTTTGTTTTTCAGGTGCATCTTTTATGATGCCCAGCATACATTTTACTAAATCAAATTTCCACACAGCTGACATTATAGAGATATGAATTTGACAGCAGCCATATGGCAAGTCTTTGAGTACAAAAATGTGTACATTTGGTGAATTCTGTATTTTTTGTATCTTTCATTAATATACCTGAGCGCAGCAGACAGCTTGAATTGAGTTCACACCATGAGCTAAATTAGATTCTTCTGCAGTCTTTTGTTTGCATTATTAATGATCCATGTGAAAAATGATGTTGATGTCTCGGAAGCAATAATGATGTTTTTGGTTTTCAGTTACGCTAATGTTGTAAGATAAGCACATTTTGATGTTGCCATCTGTCCAATGAAAAAATGCTTTCATTGGTTCTTACAGAATAATTGCTGTTTGTTTACCCTAAAGAGCAACAATTGCTTTCTATATTAATCATTTCAATTTTGTCTGTTTACTCTGATCTGAAATCATAAAGACATGCTAATGCTAAATTTGGATCGCGAGATGCAGAAAATGTTTAATACACCTCAGCAATAAAATGTTTTTAGGCATACAAGTAAATCTGGTAAATATACCTGGCCTGACTTACGAATTAAAAATATTTAAAATCTATTCATTGCAGGAAAACAAATCATTATAAAATGCAAATGTTTAACATGCAGAAATAGCACAGATTTGTTATTTATTCCCAGTCCAGTGCATAAACAAACCCCATAACATATTTACAAACAATTTCAGAGCTGTAATCAAATCTTAGATAATGAAAGAAAACGAAAGGAAGCGAAATCAAATTTTGCAACTCATCCCTTATCAACCAAATGCACACAGCTAGAGATTCAAAATGTTTCCATGGCATTTAAATCTGTAAGTTAATTGAGCAGGTAAGCAGCCTTATAAATATTCATGAGGCATCTGATTTATTCGCATTTCAGTTCTTGTATTTCATCTCGCGTATCGCTGTGAGAGACTTGAATAACACACCTTTTGCTCAGTCCCCCAGATCAGTGAGTGACAAATATATATATATATATATAGAGAGAGAGAGAGAGAGAGAGAGAGGCTCTGGATATGAGAAGCGAGAAATATCTCCATTGCTCACATCAGCAGCTTTACAAATGGGTGAGAGAGTAAATGAAATCATCAAGGAGCAGTGTTTCCTATGTTACCTCTGTTCTTCTTTACAGGCTGTTTACAGTGACACATAAAATACATTTATGTGCGTTGACATCATTGCTGTCTCGATCTTAAAGAAAGAAGGTCAGTTAAAGAAATACATTACACATAATATTTCAGAGACAGCAACAGATGCTTTAGGGCAAAAATGCTTTTTCTTTTTGTGTTCTTATTCCTCTGTAAACAAAATGCATTTTAGCTAAATTTTAACTAATTTATTCTATTAACTGTAATATATTCAATCTATAATGTCATTTATTCTATTAATATACATTAGCCACAAACTGATTTGAAGCCCTAAACTGTATTAAAATGTATAAAATTGAAATATAGTTTTTATGCAACAGTTTAATAAGCAGGAGGTTAATACTGAGTAAATTATGTTTTACACTCACTATAATATTTTGTCTATTTTTGCTCTGTCAATAGTCAAAAAAGAATCAAGCATTTTGTCTCCTAGCAACCTACAGTACGGCGTTTCGTTCTGGCTGAAGTGGTGTTTGGAGTGAATCAGCTGAACATGATTAGTCGGAAAAAACAAGCACAGACCAGCACAAAGAGACGCCGACTGGGTTAAAACACTAATCTGAAAAAACCTGATGAGCATGTCTTTGTCTGCATTTGTCAGTGCAGTGTGAAGTTCTGTTTTATTTCTGAATGAATTAGTGTTTTTGAATGAATGATTCAATGACTCACTCATAAAGAAAATCACTTGTCACAGCCTGTTTGTTAAAAATGAAACCTGCAGAAAGAGAAAACAATCCTGATAGGATGGGTAGAATGTGCAAATATGGTCAATAAGACATTCTTCTTGCCCAAGTTTTGTCTCTTGAAAATACAGTTGTGTAACCCAAAAGATAAGATTTCTAATGTTGAAGTTTCTTCACTTCCTTCTGTTTTTTTGGACATCTGTCCTACATCGAGCCTTATCACCAAAAATAATGTTTTAAAATTCTGTAGGATAACAGATTAATGCAAAATGTGCTATGTCAATTGAATTCCCCCAATTCAGAAATATGCAATAGATAAAAGCTAATAAAAATATACATTTTAATTTTTGTTATGGTTTGAATTTTGCCATATAGAATTACCAAATCTTTCATTGCTTATTATAAATGTTCAGAAAGCACGGAAGAACACTAAGTGGGCTAAATCAGTATGCTTCTGATAGCTTGAGAGCTTGAGATTGAACGATATGATGGATGTTGCCAGGGAGGAAATGACTTGCAGCTGTTTAACTCTAGATATACTGCACCTGTCTTAGTTTTGAAGCATGATGCATGAAAGCCATACTAATGACTAATAGTGAGATAAAACTGAAAGTGGCCCACTATTCATCTGAACACATAAAATATGATGTACTGCAAATATGTATATTATTACTAGATATACACACAAATACATCGATTTACTGATGTACTGATATATTGTACAAAGATTTTGCACAGCACAAAGTGACAGGCTACGTTACAGTTAACAACTTACAGTTGTGCAACTTTTACAAGCGTAAAGACAATAAACAAACACTAAGAGGGTTACAATACATGGAAATCTGAAATTAAAGCATTATTTTATTATTTATTATTATTATTATTATTTTAGATTTATAAAATAATGTTTTCTGGTGCTGCATGAAAATGAGATCTCCATCTATAGCAGCTCTACCTTGTATATGAGCTTCTAGCGCTGGAGGTCACTGAACTCTTATGAGTCACACATTTGCATAGTAATGAAATACTAACAGGCCTTTTTTATTTCATTTTACTTTACCCCGCTTTTGATCAGACAGAGGGGACAATACCTTATCCATCAATGCTCTCAATGCTACTTAACCACTGCTGTGTCATAGATGCTCGGTTGTTGAGCTCCATTTGTGCATTTAAATGAAAATTCCTGTTAATGCTTGTATAACAGTCTCAAGGTCTCCATCATTCTCTTATTTCTGATTTCATGGTTCAGTGTTTTAAAACCTACCATATTTTAGTCACTTTTTTTTTTTCCCTGAAATGACCTGCGATTCCATAGCAACTTATATGCAACTTAAAGCATGTAATACACATTTGGATTCATGCCGAATGAGAGAGCTTTGTTAGCCCAAGTTTATTTGTATAGCGCACAAGTCCATCTGGGAAGTTTGTATTTGACTTGGGAAGTCATAATTATGACATCAGGTATTTTCGAGTCATTTGGTCAAAACAGGATGGCGATGTACCTTTTCTACAAAAAAAAAAAAAAAAAAAATCATACTTCTACAAAATGATAAATAAAGAGTGTGTTTTTGCTTAAAGTGAATCATATATGTTCTATCGCACTTGTACAATACTGTATTTTGTACTTGCAACTTAAGAAATTTACCATCAACACAGTGGCAGAATCCATTGCATTCAACATATTTTCTCACTGACGTGCCCCCATTCGGAAGCTCTGGACTTATGGTCACGCAGGAAAGACTGTAAATAACTTGAACGCACATGAACAAAACAAGCGGGAAACGGAACTTTCTTTATGCCTTGAGTTGGAGAAGTGTCAGAAAGAAAACATGTTGAATGCACTGGATGCAGCGACTGTATTAATGGTGAATTTTTTGAGATTAAATTAATTTTGTTTTATTTACTGTAGAACTATCCAAGGTTTATGTACAATATGGTGATGTTGACGATGTGTAGCCAAGGATGGGGTCTGTTACTCTGAAATTGTTCTCTGCATTTCACCCATCCAAGTGGACATACACAGCAGTGAGCACTGAACACACACACCTACACACACTGTGAACACACACCCAGAGCAGTGAGCAGCTGTTTTGCTGCGGTGCCCGGGGAGCAATTGGAGGTTGTTATCTTGGTCAAGGGCACCCCAGTAATGAGGGTGGAAGTGTGCGCGGTACCGAGACTCGAACCCACAACCTTCAGGTTACAAGTCCAACTCTTAAACTATTAGGCCACAACCGCCCATACATAATACAATTCCAGAAAATATGGTAGAGCTCATGTGGCATTGCATGCTTTTAAGTATCACCTCTGATGTTCTGCTAGTGACTAATTCAAATAAGTGTTGATTGATAAGCATTGCCTCCTGCCTTTGGTCACCTTCTCGTTCTCTCAGCCAACTCTAGGCTAGTCATTAGAGCAGCCTCCAGCCATCGCCGATAACGGGTCGGCATAAATGGGTTAGCCACTGAAGCTCAGCCACTCATTGCTTTTCCTAGAGATCAGGTCTTAATCTGAAGCCATTATGGAGACATTTTCTTGAATCTGAGGGACTGACTGCCAAGCAGAATCATTGTAATTGGTATGAGAAGGGATTCATCAAGACTAAAGCCTGTGAAGCAGGAATGAAACTTGGTAATAAAAGCTGCCTGACATTGCAGACCAAACAGGGCTGGTCAGAAATGGAGGTTGAAATGGCTTTCTGAAGTGCACTGATGGCCTCATTTGCATATCGGAATTTGCAGGGAGTGGCCTCTGTCTCTCAAGTGGACAAAAAAGAAAGACACTAATGCATTTTGTCTAGCAGAGTGTAACATTGCTGACGTGCGAATGGACTGAATCAGTTAGATTCGGTGCACTTGCTATATGAGCTTGAGGGTCATTCCTGTTATGCAGTCACCTATTTTTTGAACTTTTTTTAAAAACAAAATGCATATGTTTGTGTTTATAGAGGGTATTTCTTTGTGTATAACAGGCTTTCAGAAATATTCTCAGGTCAAAATCTGGCACATAAACTTTTTAACTGGTTTATTTAAACAAAGGCAAATGACGAATACCTAAGAGGATGAAAATAAAGAGCAAACTTTTTATGTAATTTTCAATATGTAATTTGGAAACATGTTGAGAAAATTGTGGAAATTGTTGAGAAAAAGTGTGAATTAAAAATAATGTGTATTTGATGTGATTTTATTTTACAGATGATACTTTAACCATATATATCAGTCTTTACATTCAGATTCAACTCAAAATGTGTCACTCAAAATTCAACTCTAAGCTGAAACTTGAACTCTGAGATGGGAAACTCAAAGTTTTCAGGTTCAGAACAGCTGAATTGAGTTAGTTCAATCCACTCTGAGTAGGTAGTGGATTTTTGCAGACTCATCAACAGGATTCAGTATAAAAAGACATGCTGTTTTTGTCACGTTCACAGTGTCTACATGATGAGAATATATGTGCAATGAATGAATGTACCAGCACTGCAAAATATTTTTGTCGTGTTTTCAGTCAAAATATCTAAAGATTCTTAAATCAAGACGCAATTTTTTTAGTCTATTAAGGTTTTTAGTCTATTAAGCGTATAATTATCTGCCAATAGGGTAAGAAAAATATCTTGTTTCCATTTGCATTTTTTCTTGCTTTAAGTAAAATGCACTTAATTAACATTCCAAAATAATCAGTAAGAAAAGCATTTTTGCAGCGTGAATGAATTAATAAGCTATTTTTCTATTATTAAGCTAAAAGGGGCAGGAGACCGAAAGAAACTCTGGGTTTCACAAAGAAAACCTGCTCCCGACCAGGTTAGGTTGGTAAAAAGTTACCTTTTTTTCAGAAACAGGCTCGACTGCTTTCTCGGGTTTGACATACTTCCCATTCTGGAACAGAAAACCCAGAGTTTTCCCCATTTCAGGGTTAACATACTCAGAGTTTTCACCTCCTTTCTGAAACGGGCCTCCATTCTACTTGCAGCGCGTTTCTGTGTTTGCTTGTGCTTGTGAATCCTTCAACTTTATGCAAATGAAGAGAGACTTTCGGGAGCAACAGCCAATAGGATAAAGGACAGTAGATTGTTCTCCCTTCAGCTCCGGCAGTGACGGAAAGATGGAGGAGAGGCTGTTTGTGTTTTGCCATAGATAAATATACGCAATGGAAAAAAACAGGCTCTGTTTCTCATTCATTTTAGTTTTTTGTATGGATTCAATTTATATTTTTATATTATATTACATTATACAGGTCCTTCTCAAAAAATTAGCACATTGTGAAAAAGTTACATTATTTTCCATAATGTAATGATAAAAATTAAACTTTCATATATTTTAGATTCATTGCACACCAACTGAAATATTTCAGGTCTTTTATTGTTTTAATACTGATGATTTTGGCATACAGCTCATGAAAACCCAAAATTCCTATCTCAAAAAATTAGCATATCATGAAAAGGTTCTCTAAACGAGCTATTAACCTAATCATCTGAATCAACTAATTAACTCTAAACACCTGCAAAAGATTCCTGAGGCTTTTAAAAAACTCCCAGCCTGGTTCATTACTCAAAACCGCAATCATGGGTAAGAGGTTAATCCAGAAGGCCATCATTGACACCCTCAAGCGAGAGGGTAAGACACAGAAAGAAATTTCTGAACGAATAGGCTGTTCCCAGAGTGCTGTATCAAGGCACCTCAGTGGGAAGTCTGTGGGAAGGAAAAGGTGGTAAAAAACGCTGCACAACGAGAAGAGGGGACCGGACCCTGAGGAAGATTGTGGAGAAGGACCGATTCCAGACCTTGGGGGACCTGCGGAAGCAGTGGACTGAGTCTGGAGTAGAAACATCCAGAGCCACCCATGCACAGGCGTGTGCTTTTGAACCAGAAACAGCGGCAGAAGCGCCTGACCTGGGCTACAGAGAAGCAGCACTGGACTGTTTGCTCAGTGGTCCAAAGTACTTTTTTCGGATGAAAGCAAATTTTGCATGTCATTCGGAAATCAAGGTGCCAGAGTCTGGAGGAAGACTGGGGAGAAGGAAATGCCAAAATGCCTGAAGTCCAGTGTCAAGTACCCACAGTCAGTGATGGTCTGGGGTGCCATGTCAGCTGCTGGTGTTGGTCCACTGTGTTTTTATCAAGGGCAGGGTCAATGCAGCTAGCTATCAGGAGATTTTGGAGCACTTAATGCTTCCATCTGCTGAAAAGCTTTATGGAGATGAAGATTTCATTTTTCAGCACGACCTGGCACCTGCTCACAGTGCCAAACCCACTGGTAAATGGTTTACTGACCATGGTATTACTGTGCTCAATTGGCCTGCCAACTCTCCTGACCTGAACCCCATAGAGAATCTGTGGGATATTGTGAAGAGAAAGTTGACAGACGCAAGACCCAACACTCTGGATGAGCTTAAGGCCGCTATCGAAGCATCCTGGGCCTCCATAACACCTCAGCAGTGCCACAGGCTGATTGCCTCCATGCCACGATGCACTGAAGCAGTCATTTCTGCAAAAGGAATCCCTGACCAAGTATTGAGTGCATAACTGAACATAATTATTTGAAGGTTGACTTTTTTTTGTATTAAAAAACACTTTTCTTTTATTGGTCGGATGAAATATGCTAATTTTTTGAGATAGGAATTTTGGGTTTTTCATGAGCTGTATGCCAAAATCATCAGTATTAAAAACAATAAAAGACCTGAAATATTTCAGTTGGTGTGCAATGAATCAAAAATATATGAAAGTTTAATTTTTATTATTACATTATGGAAAATAATGAACTTTTTCACAATATGCTAATTTTTTGAGAAGGACCTGTATTATATTATATATTGCCTCCAATATGCTACTTAGCTGCAAGAAAACCGATTCGCTGTCAACAACAGCGTTACTAGGCAGCCAGTAGTGAGAACGCCCACTAACGACCTCATCGCCAGCCCCTGGCGACATGCAAAAGTCGCTGCTAGTGTGAACACAGCTTCACAGTCACCCAGTCGCCCTGCTGAGGTGGCTCTGTAACCCGAAACCGAACAATGTACAGGACTCCTTAAGCCAGTTGCATCCAAAACCATATCTAAGGATTAAGGTTTGCATGCTTGTCTCTAGCTCTGAAATCTTCTATATCAGCCTCACTGTTTCCCAGCATTCATCACATGTGAATCCCTCGCCGCTGAGAGAGAAAGCTACACTATACATGTGGCAAGCAGTGCAAGTGACAATAACAGAAGAAACGGCATGAGAGAAAAGAAACGGTGCAAATGACAAGCTAACAGGCTAACCGAATGCTAGTGCTTTCGATTTAAAAGCGAACAATGTCAGATTAGTTTTATATCAGAAATACGGTGAGAATTAAGTTAGAATTTAGCAGTTTAAAGTTTAAACAACAGAGAGTGATAGTAAGATAGAGATTTGTACAGAAAAACAAAGCTACACAGAGCTTCAATCACAAACCTCTCAGCAGCACAGCAGACAGGAACCGGGCCCATATGATGTATACTATTTTTAGTGTCAGGAAGTAATTTAGTTACTCGTTTCCTCATATGGTGAGTCATCTTAAGCAGATTGAAAATAGAAAATGAATAAACCATTTGAAAAATTAATAAACCATGGCAGTAGTTTAGTATTTATCATCATTATTTTTTTTTTTTTTTTGCATGAACAAACAAGCAAATAGCTGTTTTAGCTTGCACTGATTAAGGCAAAGTCAGCACTCATGAATCTTTGATTGCTTGCCCATCCATGTGGAAAAGAACATGAATGTACTATAATTACTGGTTATTCATCCAATTATACAATTTTACTCCGTTCTGTCAAATCCAGGGGAGTGAAAATATACTTCAAGTCCATGATTCAGAAGTTCAAAGAATATAAAAAAAGATTTGGAGTTCAGCCCTTTATGCAGTTTCAACTATTGTTAAAATAAAACCTGTGCAGGCAGCTATATAATCACAATGTTGACACTAGCAATCTAGCATGGCTTATGCTGTAAAACACCCAGTATTAGTATGTGTAGCACCAGCTCCAGATGCATGTTGCAGCAGATCCAGAGCGAGAAAACTTGAAGGGGAAGAGAGGGAACACTTTAGATGGGTCATAATTGATGCCCTTTGCAGGTGAGCATCTTTGTTGAGAGGCTTGTTCTTCACTTTGTCAGATGCCAATTTACTTTTCTTCTTTTAAACTCGCCAGGCTCTACAAAAAGCCCACAAGGACCTCCTCTGTTTTCTTGTAATTAGCTTTGAATCAGTTTTTCTCAGCACTCAATATTCAGCCCACACTCCCTTTGAATATTCATCCATAAACGTGCCATTTTGATAAGAAGTTCGGTTTGCATTTCTTCTGAAGCGTACCTGATATACACAGGAGATTTTAGATTGGTGATTATTTACTCACCCTCATGTCTTTTCAAACCTACGTGATTTTTGTTCTTTTAGTGGAACATGGAATATGTTCAGAAGGATGTTAACATTGCTCTTTTCACTGTTCTTAGTGAATGGTGACAAGCTGTCTGCCTTCAAGAATGACTATAAACACCATGATAGATGGACGGAAAGACAGACAGACAAACAGATAGAGAGAGAGAAACTATGACAGAGCATTTACCTTTTACAGTATGTACTTTTATGTAATGTTGAGTGCTTTACAGTGCATTTTTAAACATGTTTAATGGTACAGTTGTGGGATTGAGAGTTGTTTAAGATAAATGCAAATATTGAGATGCAAATGTATTTTTGTGTTATTAGAGGATGAATGCAGTGAATATGTTATGAAACACCTGTCTAATAGTGATTTAATTCTCTCTTAATTACTGTCTGATTTGGCAAAGCTGAAGTATACTTGGCAGAAGGGTTCTGAATAATCTCTCATCTTGTTAATGTGTGGCATTCATTATCCCTTAGACTCATATAGTTTGCTTGACCAAATACAAAATATTTTCATACATCCAGGATTCTGAATTAGAGGCAATCAAGTTTGAGAAAAGTCTAAAAGTGTGTAAATGCACCTTTTAGACTTGAATCGATAAAATTAATGTGTAATTAAGATTTCAGAAATCAAATGCAAATTGTGCAGGATTGTTCAAATCCATTATCGTTGTTATTCATTGATTATTGTTATAATCCATTATTTATCTGACACAGAATCCATTAGAAAATAAAGGACTGTTGCAGTAACACTCAGGATTTACCTCCTATACTGTAATCACAAATGAAACCATGCACAGTATTTCACTGCTGATTTTAGTGCAAAATTAATAAATGTGTGAGGGCACAGTTAAACAGACTGCTGAAAGGAAAACTAAAATAAAGCTCTAAAAGGTCTTCAAACACTAGAAAAACCATCAGTAGTCTAACACTTATGCTTCATCTGTTTTCTGATGCATAACAATATGAAAGCAGCCAAGTGACTAAAACAAAAAATTGAACAGAAGGTGCAGCAGATGAAAGCACTTTCATAATACAGTAATAGAGAGTCTGTGGCCTTTTATGCAGCCTGACAGTGTTTTGTGCTTTTCCTTTGAAGGTGGTGAGTAATAATGTCTAAAAACTCTGCAGTGTACAAAGTGCAAACCACACTCACATTCACTAGACTACTTATGCAATTCCATGCTCAATAAATCTAAGGTGAATTACAATATTATATGTATACACTAGCTTTTGGTTTAAGTTTAAGAAGGTAAACTGCATTCATTAGAAATGACTGTCATCAAAGTGGGTATGTGGTTTATATGAGCTCATGAAGTCTGGTGTATGATTTGTGCTTTTAAATTTAACTGCTTGTTACAGTTATGTTCCCCTATGATCATTTTAAATTCAGGATGTTTATTGGGTCATTTGTATTTGGCTCATTTACCATCTGCCGAAAAAGCCAAATGAAGATACAACATTGGTATGAAAAAAAGGATAACATGGATTTTCCAATAAATTATATGAGGAGATTAAATATACAAAAATCTCTATATATTTAAATATATTTTAAATACAGTTAATGAAATCTCATACAAGCAAGTGTGTGTCAGTTATTGGCTGGTTTTGTTGTTTCATGTGGTACTGTATGTGTTGTGTCTTGTTCCTGGCCTGCTTACCTGTGTTTCCCCCTCAAGGTAGTTTTTGTTAGTTTTATTTAATTTTTACTATTATGAGTCCTCGCCTCATCTCTCTCCAGTCTCGTGACAGTGCGCAGCCTGCTATTCGGGAAAAGTGTTAGCCATTTTATACTACATCTCAATAAAGAAACAATTATTTTGAGCAAACTTAATTTTTGCCAATTTTGTTATTTTTGTCTGTTTTTGCTCTACCAATGCAAATAGTTCCACAGAGTCACCACAGAGCCTTGCAATCAACACAATGGTGTTTGATTTCTGAAACAGTGTATTTGAATGAATCGGTTGAGTAAATCAATGACTCATAAAGACATCCCTTGTCACAATTCATATAACCTGCAGAAATAATAACTGAAAATCCCACACTACTAATACAAAGACAGAGACCTTGACTTGTAAAATTATTTTAGTATTTTTATATGCAATGTTTTGGTAGCACTTTAAAATAAGGTAACATTAGTTAACACTATTAATGCATTAACTAACAACAATGAACAATACATTTAATATTCTTTGTTATGGTTAGTTAAAAAAATACAATGGTTCACTATTATTTCATTTTAGCCCAGCTACCTTAAATAACAACAGACACAACTTTTGATTTTGATAATGTATTTGTAAATGTTGAAATTAACATTAACTAAGATTCATGTTTTTTTTAATGTTAGTTCATCTTAACTAATGCAGTGAACTAATGTTAACAAATGGAACCTTACTGTAAAGTGTTAACAGTATTTTATATTTAATATTTAAAAACTGAGCATTCTCAAAGAAGATACTTGAGAATTTATACTGTGCTTGCTATACCTTTATTGTGATGAATTTATTATGTGATGTATTACAGAGGATTTTTTGTTTTAAGTAAACCTCTAACGGACACTTGAGTGAAGTATTTAACATCATGCAGATGGACATACATAATTAATACATTTCCTTAATGCTACTAAATGAATACATTAACACAATGAGTGAACAATAGCTTTTTTTCATTTATACCACCCGTATGTATTCAAAGCTAGAACAAATCCTCATACAATCACTTTAGACATAACATAATTTTCACAGTAAGAAAAAAAGGGTCACACTTTAAGGACCAATTCTCACTATTAACTTGTTGCTTATTAGCATGCATTTTAGCATATTGGCTGTTATTACCCTGTTGAAAAAAAACAGCATGTTTTGAAGCATGGCAGCTGGTTTGAGCTGGTTATAAGCTGTTGGGCTGGTTTAAGCTAGTCCTGTGCTGGTCCTAAGCAACTAGCTCCTGCTCAGGACCAGCTCAAACTAGCTGCTATGCTTCAAAACATACCTAACCAGCATGATGTTTTTTTTTAACAGGGTAGTACTTATGAAGCACATATTAATGCCTTATTCTGAATTACCATATTTTAGATTCCTTAATCCACCCCTTACCTAAACTTAATAACTACCTTACTATCTATTAATAAGCAGTGAATAGGAGTTTGAGGCAACAGTGATAGTTAATAGATAGTTATAGTGAGAACTGGTCCCCAAACTAAAGTGTGACCAACACAATTTTTGAACAATTTTTAACATGTTTAATATACACAAAAATTAAGTATCAAACAAATTTGTGCAAACATATTTAATAAAGAGCATGGCAAAATGGATGAGGCTATATTTTCGCAACACTTTAGAATATTCGGGCGAAACGTTGTATCGACACAAGCATGACCTGAGGGTACATGAGTAGTTTTGGCACTGCACCACAGCACATTTTCCTCAGGAATCAATGGAGTATATACTGTATAGCTTCAAGAACAGAGTCATTGGTTTAACAAATCAGTTTTGATTATGGTAAAGAATTTGTCGGCTCAGTTCTACAACATCAAAAAGCAACGTGTGTGCTGGAGAAATGATTCAGTCTTGTGAAATCTTGATAATGGACATGGGAATGTCAGCTTGAGTGCTAGAAGTATTCAAGCGGAGCATTCGGCTGGAGGTTGTGATGCTACTCTGAGTATGATGAGGTTTTCTTCTTTGAAATATGTTCTGGCATAGATATGACAGGAACTTCTTGTGAAGAGAAGCATAAATGAAGGGGTTGTAGCAAGCTGAGCTCATGGCTAACAAGTGGCACGACACCTGGATTACATTGACGTGGTTCTTGCTCAGTATGGCAAAGTCGTTGTCCAAGTCACGAATGAGGTTGACCACCTGCAAGGGGAGCCAGGAGAATGCAAATGACAGAACAGACACCAGTAGGAGGCAAAATGTCTTGGACCTCTTGCGCCCCCACTTTTCCTGGTTGGAAGGTGTAGCGGCCATGAGCCGAGGCGTAGCTCGGTGTTGCAGGTGGCAGGAGATTGCACAGTAGGATATGGAAACTGCTGCTAGAGGAACAAAATAAGAAAGGAGCAGGAAGAAACATGAATATATTAGACGACTGAGCTCCTGCCCGTGCCAGAACTCCTCGCAAACCACCATTTCATGACCTGTTGCACTAAGATCGAGGTAGACCGTGTGCAAAGCAGTTGGTGTGGACATTGCTAATGCACAGAGCCATATGCTGACCACCAACCACACGCAGAAAGAACGACCTCCGCGATGTCGAATTGGGTATGTGACCACCACGTATCGATCCACCGCAATGGCGGTTAATGACAGAACTGCCGCAAACACAGTTGCGGTCTGCATCAGGGTAACAAAATGACACATGAACTGGCCAAAAACCCAACCGCGCTCATCAAAGGCATAAAACGCAGTCAGAGGAACACAGAACAGGCACATAACCAAGTCAACCAGGGCCAGGTTTCCAATGAGGAAGTTAGTAGTGCTGTGAAGTTTCTTGTTCAGTCCGATGAGGATGAGGAGGAGGAGATTTCCAGAACACGCTACCAGGACGAGCATGGCATACAGAGGGATGAAGAGTGGCTTCAGGTCCATCAGGAGCTGCAGTCCACTGAATGATGAGGCAGATGCATCTGAAGTCATGTTTTTCCACGATTCGTTATGGAGATAGTCCATGTCCGTCATGGTATGAAGACAAAACACTGACACCTGTTTAAAAAAAAAAAAAAAAAGACCTTGAAAATGTAAACAGAAACTGAATGTATATTTTACTGTTCAAAAGTTTGGGGTAAGATTTTTTTTTTTTTAATTTTAATTGTTTTATTCAGCAAGGATGCACTAAATTGATCAAAAGTGACAGTAAAGACATCCTTAATGTTACAAAATATTTCAAATTAATGCTGATTTCAAGTACATGTAAAGACTGAATAATAATAACTGCTTTCCATTCATCAAAGAATCCTGAAAAAATCTCATTTTCAACATTGATAATAATAAGAAATGTTCCTTGAGCAACAAGTCAGCATGTAAGAATGATTTCTGAAGGATCATGTAACACTGAAGACTATAAAGGAATAAATTACATTTTAAAAACAGAAAACAGTTGTTTTAAATTATAGCAATATTTCACAGTATTAACATGTAACATGACATGAATAATATTCATTAAAATAATTATTATGAATGTATATTTTGTATATTTTGCATGTATATTTGTAAATTTGTATATTGGCGATATGAATAGAAATAAATAGGAAATTTAACCATATTGTAATCTAAATGTCATGAATTTCAATGGTTGTTTGTTGTTGTTGGAAGCTAATCAGAACCACTGCTTTAGAAAAACTAATAATAAAATAAATGTATTGCTGGAACATTTTTGCCTGAAACAAATTCAGCACTCTCGCATTATTTTTGTGTGATTTAAAGTGGAGAGGTCTTGTACTTTTTGTCTGTAGAACAGAAAGGCCATTCCTAATCTATATAAAGGAAAGACGTATGACAAAGTAATCTACACCTACTCTATAAACTGATTAAATGGACAGACTACAGTGTATAAGAAAACATAGCAAATCTATGTTCTCTGTCCTCACATAAGTGAAGAGATGTACAAATAACCTCTTGAAATGATTCTTAGTCAGGACTTCAGTTTGATAATTGCAAGATTCCAAGCAATAGCAAAACGCTTAACTCTTTCTTCCGTTTCTAAAAGCTACAGTGCTTTAGTGTACAGTAGCTCAGTGTTCACTGTAAAAGATGAATGGAATAAGGAGAAGTAAAAGAACAAAAAAAAAAAGATCTGCTGTTGGAACTGCTAATTATTACTTTTCGGCAAATTTAATAAATTACTTTACAGTTTGCATTTTGCATGAAAAGCAATTGTGATTTAATGTAGGTTTCAGTTGTGACAACATGCCCCATACTGGGAATATTAATATAAAAGCATAGGACAGGTCTAATGAAACATCTGAATAAACAAACACAAGTGAAGTGAAGTGTGGCCAAGCATGGTGACCCATACTCTGAATTTGTGCTCTGCATTTAACCCATCCAAGTGCACGCGCGCACACACAAACACACAGCGTGAATAGCCATATTACTGCTGCACCCGGGGAACAGTTGCAGGTTTGCTCAAGGGTCTCACCTCAGTCGTGGTACTGAAGGTGAAAGAGAGAGCGCTGGTTATTCACTCCCCCAACCGACTCATCATATTATGCCACGACTGCTCCTAAGCTGAGTTACATCGGCCAGGAGCGGACAATGGACAAAAGATAAATGCCCTGTGTTGATTAGTTCACCTAATGCATTCATTCTGCTAGTGTAAGTGGATTTCCATTATTAATGGACAGTTGAAGAGAACACTGGGAGACTGAAAGTCCTGTATGCTGCTTTCTGTCAAATAGTCTACAATTTGATCTGTTCTGAACATGGTGTTACTGCTTCCCACCAGACCGAACAGCAGCACAGCTCAAGTCTAAATGAAGAAGACAGCAGTTCCATTACTCAGATCCTTCTCTCCTCAGCACTAGAGAGGTCATATAACAGTTATAATGGGGGAGCCAGTCCCCACAAACCTAAAAGACAGATTCAGTCCAATAATGAAAGCTTAACCTAACTTACCTTCCTCTGGTGATAAATGAGAAGTTTAGAGGATGAAAAACTTTTTGATGTATGAAATTATGATGATTGAGTAGCAATTATTAAATCTAATATCCATTAAATGCATGTTTCTGACTTCCAAATATTGTTACAATAATGGTAATTTGGCTATATATATACAGTATGTACACACACACACACACACATTTAGGGACAACTATCCTACTAATTTATTTTCTACACCTAAAAATAGACTACCTTGTAAAATTGTGTGTTTAGTATCGCTCTGTGCAATTCAATTAGCTTGCCAATTAAAACATTATTTCAACACACACAGCATTATTTCAATTTATGCTAAAAAAAAACAAAAAAAACCCACCTTTGTCCTTTTGATCACTTCTTCAGTGGATGCTGCATGATCCAAGAGCACTTAGTTTAAGGATACAGGTAAGCCTTCTTCCCAGACTGGGTAAATCACTACGTTGCCTGTATTATCACGTAAATTTCCTTCTCATAACGTTCGCAACTCGTGTAGATTGAGCGCTCAGATGACTGGAGAGTTCCCTCTACACGTCAATGCGCACAAGTGTGAGGAACCTTCAGTAACGACAGCCTACTGAAAAACTTGCATTGTTCCAACATGATTTCACAGACCTTCCCTTCGGCTAAGTGGATAATGTAATCAAATAAATAAAACAAATTAAATTCAATTAAAACTAACAAAACAAAAAAATACATAAATCATTTAATTATTAAAACGAACGCATTAATTAAAGAACAATTTAAAATAAATTAAAAACCCGCAAAGAATATTTGGTAGTCATTATAGGTGCGAACAAATCGAGCGCTCCTTCATTAATTCCGATTAGGCATATTTTTGTATTATTTAAATATTCTTTGTAGTAGTAATGAACCACTCTTAATAAAAAAAATTAGATTATTAATGTATTAATGAGACACCTAAAAAGGTAACCGAGGCATATGTTTTGTTTTTTTCCTGATTCAGTATACTATTGTATCATGGGCTGTAGGCAAACTACTGAGCTTGATCAATATATGTTGTAGGCTACACACAACAACTTACGATGTTGAGTAACCTGAAAACGGAAAAAATAAATGTAAATACTAAAATGTCAAAGTAAATAAAGCACTCATGTAATAAAAAATAAAAAATGTACACGCATAATATAAATAATTTGATATATAATAAAAAATATTGATCTGTAGAACAAAGCAATGATTACACTTTAACAGTGTAATGTCAGGAATACCCTGGAGTGCTGCTTCATCCATATTTAACAATAGTGACATCTATTGGTTAGTGCTGGGCAAAAATATCAGCGTGCATCACTACAAAGGTCACACAAGAATCTCATTATGGTTATTTCATAGCTTTTATTGTCTTTTCAGAATAAAGTGTAGTAACATGTTTAGAGACAATAGGCACATTACAATTAAAATTCTCTACTAATGTTTAATTTCGTGGTCGTCTATTCCACTGCACTGACCTACATGTTTGAATTCAGAGGAATGTTCACATGTATGACACATTAGATTATCATTTCATATATGCATGAAAAAAATGTTTATAAATGTATTGTTTGTGTATGTTTGAATTAGTGCATAATAATAGAACATGAAAGGAGTAGCAACAACAACAACAAAAATCAATTTGAATTCAATAGTAAATAATTCAATTCAGTTGAAAATACACACGTTGAATGGTCCATGATAACGTAGTCAAGTTTGGACTTTGTTCAGATTATGCTTGTACTTCTCTCAACAAATCAGATTTCTGCTTTTGCAGAGCATGCTACCTGGCAAGTAAAAAAATCTCAAAGAGATAGATTTTATTTTTTAATTCACATGTATTTCTCTCAGTTCTACAAATATGAGGATTGAGAGGCAAGCACAACCAAAGACACCTTGATTTAAATGTGATTCAAATGATCTCATTAAAGGACTAGTTCACTTGCAGTATGAAAAACGTGGATCACAATATTTAGTTGCTGTCCACAACAAGACCCCATATACTCTTAATTCTCCTAGCACTGCTGGTCAGTACAGCAAACAGGTTATTGCTGTGATGAGGTTATTTCTCTGGGCTTGGGCACTCTTCCTCCTCACTTGGCTTGTCAGTTTGGGTTGAGCTGGCAGGAGCCTCGCTGTTCTGTGCGGGCAAGAGAAGGTACTCCAGCTCTTCTGCATTGATGGCCACCCTTTCAGGAGACAGCCAGCGCTTGAACTGCTCCAAAGCACTGGAGGATACACAAGACGCACAAGAATACACAAGAATAATTACACGCAAACGAAGAGCTGATTAGAGTCATTTGACCACAGAAATAAATGCCTTTTTTTGTATCATCAGCAAAGAGAAAAATTTATCTTTTGAAATTACCTGGATTTCTGAATAATAGCCTAATCAAGGTCATTAATGGAAAAAAAAATCTTTAGGATAATAATTTTCTAATTAAAATATTGCGTCTTCAGATGACCTCAGGACCAATTACAGTTGTATCATCACCATTCCCTACTTGCACCAGAGTGGGCTTCTTATCTGGCTAAGCAGGTGCAAGCATACTTGCCATGTATGATGTAGGGTCACAGAAGCAATCCAAGAGTAAATCAACAACAGCGTGGTTCAAGCAGAATAAATTAAGTATTTTAGACTGGCCAATTCAGAGTCCTCACCGTCCTCTGACATGTCTTAGGTCTTCTTTGTCGCATCTTCCTCTTAATGATGCGCCAAATGTTATCTATGGGTGAAAGATCTGGACTGCAGGCTGGCCATTTCAGTACCCGGATCCTTCTTCTGCGCAGACATGATGTTGTAACTGATGCAGTATGTGGTCTGGCATTGTCATGTTGGAAAATGCAAGGTCTTCCCTGAAAGAGAGACGACGTCTGGATGGGAGCATATGTTGTTCTAGAACTTGGATATACCTTTCAGCATTGATGGTGCCTTTCCAGATGTGTAAGCTGCCCATGCCACACGCACTCATGCAACCCCATACCATCAGAGATGCAGGCTTCTGAACTGAGCGCTGATAACAACTTGGGTTGTCCTTGTCCTCTTTAGTCCGGATTACATGGCGTGCCAGTTTTCCAAAAAGAACTTCAAATTTTGATTCATCTGACTACAGAACAGTTTTCCACTTTGCCACAGTCCATTTTAAATGAGCCTTGGCCCAGAGAAAACGCCTGCGCTTCTGGATCATGTTTAGATATGGCTTCTTTTTTTACTTATAGACTTATTTCCGGCCTTGACCCTTACCCACAGAGATTGTTCCAGATTCTCTGAATCTTTGGATGATATTATGCACTGTAGATGATGATAACTTCAAATTCTTTGCAATTTTTCTCTGAGAAACTCCTTTCTGAGATTGCTCCACTATTTTTCGCCAAGCATTGGGGGAATTGGTGATCCTCTGCCCATTTTGACTTCTGAGAGACACTGCCACTCTGAGAGGCTCTTTTTTTACCCAATCATGCCAATTGACCTTATAAGTTGCAAATTGGTCCTCCAGCTGCTCCTTATATGTACATTTAACTTTTCCGGCCTCTTATTGCTACCTGTCCCAAATTTTTTAAAATATGTAGCTCTCATGAAATCCAAAATGAGCCAATATTTGGCATGACATTTAAAAATGTCTCACTTTCAACATTTGATATGTTATCTATATTCAATTTTGAATAAAAGTTAAAAGTTTATGAGATTTGTAAATTATTCCATTCCTTTTTTACTCACAATTTGTACAGTGTCCCAACTGTTTTGGAATCGGGTTTGTATTACAATTTACAATAACTTTTTACTATTTTAATATATTTTTAAAATGTAATTTATTGCTGTGATGGCAAAGCTGAGTTTTCAGCAGCCATTACTCCAGTCTTGAGTGTCACATGATCATTTATAAATCATCCTTAAAGGGGTCAAATGATGCTGCTAAAAAGAACATTATTTTGTGTATTTGGTGTAATGAAATGTGTTTATATAGTTTAAGATTCAAAAAACACATTTTTTCCACATACTGTACATCACTGTTTCTCCTCTATGCCCCGCCTTCTGAAATGCGTCGTTTTTTACAAAGCTCATCAGTCTGAAAAGCGAGGTGTGCTGTGATTGGCCAGCTATCCAGCGCGTTGTGATTGGCCGAATACCTCAAGTGTGTGACGGAAATGTTACGCCCCTTAACATATTGTGATGGCCTGTCGGGCCGGAGCGACAAGACATAAACATAAAACCCATTATAAACGTGATATAAACATGATTTCTAGTCGTGTTTTCTTTTGGAAGGCCAAACGAAGTAGTTTCGCTTTCTCAACGAAACAGCTTCACACACCGCGGCCTTCAGTGTGCCACGGCCGGCTTGAGTGAGCAGTTGGCTTGCGGCAACCACATGTGTTTTTGTTTACCACTAGCGCATGTTAATGAAGATTTATTCTTCTATAGAAACATGCCTCATAGCCACTGATCTATAATAGAGGGTCATATTCAAGTCAATACGTGTCATCATCGTACAGTCTACATGCATGTAGTACCCAAGTTTATTAGATCCCTGTCGCAGAGTGTGACCATCGATGATCTTATAGGATTGCTAAAATCGTGCAGTGTGTAGAAGGCTTAAGAGCAACAGATCTCATCCTTACAGTACCTCTGATCGAAGCTCCCTTCCTGGAACAGTTCTGAGGCTTGGGCATCATGAAGGAATCTATCCCAGCATTCCTTTTTAGCCTGGGACAAGGAACGGAGCATTTCCCTTGATGTTATGTCATTCGATTGTCCCTTGATCCTCTTCAATCGATTTTCTGTAGCAAAATAACATGCTCTTAGAAACCAAATCAACAGGCCGTATTAAATCAATGGAATTTCCTGTACCTAAACTGGCCAGGTAAACCTCAGAGTCAGCCATGGGTTCCCAGGGGCTGAAAGTAGCTCTGGGAGAGTTTGTCTGAGGGTTTCCTGGAGAGGAAGGCTCAAATGAGTCTGTAAATTGTCCACCATCCTGTTCCTGAGGCTCTGGCAGACTGGAGCAGATCTCAGTCCACAGATCTCCACTAGATCGGACCGCAGGGGTTTCGAAGTCGTCAATCATCACGTTTCTAGTAATTAAAGCACATTTTAATGAAGAATCAGTTATAAACAATCTGCAGCGACATGCGTGTTGTTAACACAAAGGATATCAACATTAATGGTTTAAAAATGAAAAGACAGGCCTGTCAGGTTCTATAAGGGAAAATTGCTAAGTTTTAACGGCGATCGTTGTTTACATAGCAAGGTATCAAAAGTCTTAATGATTGTTGACATTACTAGGTCTCAAGCAAACCCATATTATGGAGCAGTAGAATATAAAATGAACATAGTGATGCTTACCTTAAAGTACAATGCTCTCAATGCACCTCAGACCTAAAAAGATATATTAAAAAGAGAAAAAATACAAGCATTAGCATTTAAGCCTCATCCTTCTCTCTTGCTTTGCCTTCGCTGCTACTGAGAAGCAAGTAACCTGAAGGGATTACCCGCCGATTTTGATTGGCCGTTACACCTGTCCGTCAATAACTCCGTGAATGTGATTGGTCGTAGAGATGTGTTTGGAAACGCTACTTCCGCTTACTGCTTCAGCACGTTGACATCGGGTAGAAATTTACGAGTAAGATTTTTGTTCTGTTTTGATAGTTATGCACTTGTCATTTATATACACATAGTTAGTCTCTGTTACCATTTTAAAACAATAGTATGCTAACATATATTAGAGACGCTATTGCTCAGTGATATTTTTGGTTGTGCGTTTAAAAAAAAAAAAACTACGTATAACATTCTGAAAGCCCAGTTTGTTGCGTATATAATAATAGTCTGTTATGTCATTGTGTATTTGATGTCCGGCGTATGAAATTTAGGTCAGGTCCGATTTTCACGTTTGTTGACCTGAATCGAGGACGCATGTTGGATGCATCAGTGCTCTGAGGTCCAAAGACAGGTAGATCCATATTAAAGCTATTAAAATTAATGAACAAACACACTATTGCATGCATAACAAATTCAATTACTTTTAATTTTTTGATTAGTGTACACAATATTAAATGCATATAATTTTTTACATCTGTTGGGGGGAAAAACATCTTAAACCAGCTTAGGTTTGCTGCTTTTAGTTAGTCTCCCTGCTTCTTAAGGCTGCTGTGTTAGCTGGATTTGAATGGGTTTTAGGGACTTTGAAGACCAGCTTGACAAAGTGTAAGTGGTTTAAGTTGGTAATCTTTTTCAGCAGGGTAAGACTCGGGACAGGTGTACGTCAGAGTGAGTTTACAGACTGTCCGAACTTTGCAGTTGTTGAAATCCAAATATCATTTGTTGCAGACAGTGCTTGTTAGGCAATGCAGACGGTGCTCAGGCTGGCAGCAGTAGCGTTCCCTATGGGTTTGCTGCTCTCCAGAACCATGGCGTGGATCTCTAGTGGCAAAACACATATAGAACTCATCACCCGCTTAAGAGGTTAGTAGAGAGATAATGATATAAAACAATGCTTAGATGTTATTGTACATCTCAATACACAAATGTCATTTAATGGACACGGATTCAGTAGTAAAGAGCTTAATGTTGTCCTTCTGTGACAGATCATGCAGTTATCCGCAGTGACAGAGTGTTTAATGCCATGCTTGCCACTGATAGAGGGATTTATTCCAGAGACCACCCTTACGCTGACTCTCCCCAGTCCATAGGTGAATTTCATACATCAGCAGGCATATTATATTGGTTTGAATACATGAAGCAAATTAGAAAAAATAAAATAAAAAATGCAGTGCCATTTTTCACTCACACTGTTTTTTTCTACAAAGGTTACAAGGCTACAATCAGTGCCCCTCATATGGTAGGTCAGGCAAACACTTCTAAATTAGTTGTTACTGTTATATTTAATTTGCAATAAATGAATGACTTCTTTTGTAGCATGCACATGCTCTGGAGGTCCTCAGTGACAACTTAACAGAAGGAGCTTCAGCCTTGGATGTGGGTTCAGGAAGTGGATATCTCACTGCATGCTTTGCCAGAATGGTGAGCGCTGTCTTTTTTTCAGCATGTCATGCAAGTTTTTAATATAAAATATTTTTGTGTTTGAATGTTTTTTTTCTTGACATTTTTTTAATAAGAAATATAATGCCTGGCACACCCAATTCATCAGTGCTTGGGATGAAAGTACAAGATAAATTAAGTACAAAAAAAGTACAAAATTCTTCTAATTATTTGCAACATGAATATATATATATATATTATATATATATATATATATATATATATATATATATATATATAATATATATATATATATATATATATATATTTATATATATCATGTTGAAAATAAGAAAGAAGAAAATACAATTCTACACCAAAATGAACAATCATTAAAATTTTCAACACCAAGTAACCAAACTATATAACAAAATTCTATACAATAAATATCATGACATTTGTTGCATTTTTAAAATTATTTTACATAATTAGTTTATTTAATTAGAGATACAGATTGCTGTTTTACATTATATTTTGCTATGTTTATTCTGCAGGTAGGACCCTCTGGAAAAGTAGTGGGAATTGACCACATAGATGAGCTGGTGCAAGCCTCTGTGAAAAATGTCCAGGCGGATGATCCAGAATTGCTTGCCTCTGGACGAATTAAATTAGTGGGTGAGAGATTAAAATAATATGCTTTCTTGTATGCTGAAGCACAAACATTCTCCTGTTCATGTCATTGCTAGTGACATTACAAGAATGTTTCAACAAACTTGTTTTTGTGAAATGCTTTTCTTTTCTGTCGGTTGCAGTGGGTGATGGACGGTTGGGTTATCCTGATGAAGCCCCTTATGATGCTATTCATGTTGGAGCAGCAGCTCCTACACTCCCTAAAGCTGTATGCACATAATGAATTAGACTTAATTGTTGTTCACATAGCCTGCAGTAGTCTTATTATATGTATGCATCAACAGCTCCTGGAACAGTTGAAACCAGATGGGAGACTTGTTTTGCCTGTGGGCCCAGAGGGTGGAAGCCAAGTTCTGGAGCAGTATGACCGTCAAAGCGATGGTACTTTCCTCAGGAAAGCACTGATGGGTGTGGTTTACGTCCCACTGACAGACAAACACCGCCAGTGGCCAAGGTATGCATCCAGTCCTTATAAGATGAAGCAGAATAGAGTGATTTATATTGTACTGTAGCTCATCACATCTACGTGGCTGTTGATTTGTTTCTCTTCCCAGTGATGAGCTCTGATTGCAGTATGGTTGCCCCTGCAGGAGATGGCGCTGGTGCTGCTGTTCAGAAAGCCCTTAGGGCTGCATGAATGCTCTCATCCCATCTCCACCTGCTGCCTAGCAACATACTCGTCTAGATCATTCTGATTCTTGACTTAAAACTGAAGTTCAAATGCAGTAACTGCTAGAGGACTGAAATGAATACGCAATTTTCTGAGGTGTCTCTTCACATACTTAAACTGAGTGAGCAAGAACTTCCATATCTAAGGCTTGTGATCTCAGTATGCTTCATAAGTGGTCGTGTTCTGCTTTAACATACTATACAGTAAGGAGCAATCGAAATAGAGTACAGTTATATGTGGAAATGTAACTGCTACCATGCTGACTTTTGATGAATCATTTTGATGTCTCACTACTAAGTTATATGCCAAGGCTTAAATAAATGGGAAACAAAAACACTTTTAGCTGTTGAAATTAAAAATGAGTTAAAATTATTGTCTTTCTTTTGTAGTCTGTGCATGGAGTCAGATTTTGAGTGTTGCCGTTGTCTAATCAGCTGTGTGATTTAAATTTGATTTTAATTAATCTGAAAAATGTTGTATTAATCTACATGTTAAATGCACACAATTAAATGTAAACAATATAAGGCCTTGTGTTTTTTTCTCAAAATAATAAAGCTCAGTATACTATGATTTATGAACTAACATAAACTATTTTTTATCTTTGCCAAGAAATGTAAAAATACATAGAACTGCATTAAAATAAAAAGAAAAAGAAATGCACATATATCTTGTGAAGAGATATGAGATTAATGGCTAGTGTCATTAGGAAAAAATACGACCAATTTTTGCCCCAAAAAAAGGAAGTTACAGATTATTTCACTTGTGTAAAGTTGATATATGTGTTAAACAATAGGTGTTAATTGATTTACATATGTTCAATATTCAGAAAATGTGCACATGAAAATAATTTAAACATCAAGTTTAAAGAAAGACTTTAAAAAAATGAAAGAATTCATACAAAAAAGGGAAGAAACAAAAATCTATACAAATACAAATATTTATATAATACTTTTCGTAAACAAATGACGTCACATGATGTCATCAACCCAAGACGGAAATAATTCTGTCACTGAGCCGCTGGATGGCATGCTCACGTGTGCGAAAGGGAAGGTAACTTAGCAGGTTTAAATGCATTACTTTGCTTTGGAAAAAGAGAAAACAATCATTTTCTGAGACACTTGTATCGGAATAAAAACGTGAGTGTTAAAACTCTGGGAACGCTACGGACAGCGCTAAATGTCAGGACAAATAGTGCGCAAGTCTCCTTTATAACATCTGAACTTCGCAAAACAACAGTTCCATACTCAGGTACACGCTATGGAGACTAAAGAAGCCACCGCTGAAGAAGACAGCTGTGATAAGGACAGCACTGTTAGAACAAATCGCGGTAAACGTAAAAACGAGGAGACGGATGAGGCAGCAAAACAAGGCAACCGTAAAAAGCACAAGAAGTGCGGCAGACAGCTGCGTCCCGGAGAGCGGTACGTGCCTCCGCCACAGAAACGCAACCCTGGCGTCAGTTTCAGCCAAGAACATTTTACTGAAACCTCCTACTATTTTGAAAGCGGTCTTCGCAAAGTGTATCCTTATTATTTTGCTTTTACGACTTACTGTAAGGGACGCTGGATTGGTAAAACACTCCTAGAGGTTTTTAAGAGTGAATTCCGGGCGGAGTCTCTGGATTACTACAAAAAGGCTGCCAAAGAGGGGCGTATTAAATTGAATGAAACCCCTGTGGATGACCTGAATATAATACTAAAGGTAAGCGATCACGTGACAACACTCATTGCCTGTCTCTTTATATTTGCTGGTTTGTTTAATTGTTTTGTATCTCTTTTGCTTGTCTAGAATAATGACTTTATGAGGAACACGGTGCATCGTCATGAGCCCCCTGTGAGTGGGAAGCCCTTGGAGGTTCTGGTGGATGATGGTGAAGTGGTGGTGGTGGATAAACCCGCCTCACTTCCTGTGCATCCCTGTGGCCGCTACCGTCACAATACTGTCATTTTCATTCTGGGAAAGGAGAAGGGCCTTAGTGGCCTCCACACAGTGCATCGACTGGACCGCCTCACCTCAGGTGTGCTGCTTTTTGCTCGTACACTCGAGGTCTCCAAAAAACTGGATGCGATGGTTCGCGAGAGACAGGTAGGATGAAATTCCTGAATGGCATATTTGGTGTAAGGTCTTAAAATTTTTGCATTCTGTTAGTAACAGTTTGTTGGAATTGTAGCTATAAATAAAGGTACAATTATATCAACACTGAAAAACTCTTGACAAAATCTGCTTACAGTGGTAGTCTAAAGAGGTACTCTGACCCACACACTTATGGAGAACTAGGAGTGTAGCTTAAAAATAAAATGGAAAAAATCACTTAATTTAATAATGAAAAAATAGAAATACTAATTTAAATATCACTTTTTTTTGAACTAACAAATAAATAGACATTAAAATCTGTTTAAATATGAAGTTAAGTGTAATAATTGCATCAATTTAAATTGCATTTTTATAAAACAATTACAAATTGCTTTTATATATATATAACTTTTTGAAAATCAAGTAAAACAATGCCATTGGACAGTTCACACATGGAAGCAACCAACCAACCATCTTCTACTGAATTTTAAGACACATCGTCCATAAAACATTTAAACGATGTTTTTTTTCCTTAAAAAAACAGCAATTTAAAACTTGCATTTGAATATTAGTTGTTAATGTGTTATGCTGTTACAATTAAATAACATTCTTTACATGAATTCAGATTTTATCTGTGTGTATATTTGTCTGTTTGAAAAGTGAATAATTAATGTATTATTTTGATGTTACATTTCACTACATTTTTAAACGTGAATGAAATAAATTGAAGAAAAATTGAATATTGTGACCACAGATTAAGAATCTGCTCCCACAACATAATTTATGGCCATGTTTTGTTAATTGCTAAAAACATTTTATCTATAAACAACACATTCTAAGCAATCCCTACTAAAATATTAGCTAGAAATTACACCGTGTATGCAATCTCTAAAAGTCTGGAATTTTCAGGCAAAGGTCTATAAAATTTAAACTACACTTTCTTTTTTTTTCAGTTAGAGAAGGAGTATGTGTGTCGTGTGGAAGGGGAGTTTCCAGAGGGTGAGGTGGTATGTGAAGAACCCATCCTGGTAGTGTCCTTCCGCGTGGGCTTCTGTAGGGTGGATCCGAAAGGTAAAGAATCCCGCACAGTTTTCCAGAGACTGAGCTATAACGGGCACTCTAGTGTGGTCCGCTGTCTGCCTCTCACAGGACGTACTCACCAGATTCGTGTTCATCTTCAGTTCCTCGGCTTTCCAATCCTCAACGATCCCATCTATGGGTCTTCTGCATGGGGTCCAAACAGAGCCAAAGGAGGCCTAGTGGGTATGAGTGATGAAGAGCTTCTAGAAGCTCTTATAAAAGAGCATAGTTCAAAGGAGAGTCTGCACTTGTTGGATTTGCCTGATGAAGAGGTCTCAGGAAAGCAAGGGCCGAAGACAGATTGTAGTGATGGTACTCAAGAACACAATGATCAAATAAATGCACCTGCATCCAGTGGTGTTGCGTGTGATGACAGTTCGTGTAAATTAACAGAGGAGGAAGTAAAGGCAGAAGATAGTCAAGAACTTCACAAGAGCACATCTGCAGCTGAGACTGCGGACAAGATGAATGGTGCTCATAAAGAAAATGATTCAGTATCAGATGAAGCCTCCATAACTGCAAAATCGAATGCTTTTGCCAGAGATCATTTGTGTGGTGAGTGTAAAATTGTGCGACCTGACCCAGCGGAGAAGGATTTGATTATGTACCTACATGCATTACGATACAAAGGACCTGACTTTGAATACACCACCCAAATGCCTGACTGGGCCAAAGAAGACTGGCTTCAGGATTAAACTAAAATCAGATGTATTCATGCATCATTTGTTACCTGATATAACCGCGCGTGTTTACAAAGATTGTTTTTTTTTTTTATTCCCTTTGATTACTAAATATATTCTGAGTGAATTCAAAACTACTTTTTAAATTTCTTTTCATTTAAGATTCGTGGATTTATTAGTCAGGTGCATTTCCGTTTCATAAATTTTTGTTTCAGTTCCTTATATTTGAGAAGGACAACATCTCATCTGCGATGAGCGTACAGCAATAAAATATATATATATTTTTTCTGTGGGAATGAAAATAAAGCATGTTTTTAAATATCATTTTCTTCTATCCCTTCAGTAATAGTAGGTGAGAGTAATTTTAATTAAAACGTGTCATGCAAAATACCATGTTATGCATTGAAATAAAGCTGAGGTTTTTAATTGTCTTATGTACTCCAGTTTCAAACTGCCTATGAACTCAAAACCACCAAAGAAAGTCATTGCAGTGTAATCTCAATTAAAAATATTTTTATTTTTAATGAACTACTTCATCATAGTTTATCTTCAGACAACTTCAAATCTTACGAACAGGCTATCAACAACAGTAGTTCCACACCAGCAGGTTTTATAATACAGCTGCATAATTTCAGGGAAAAAAATTTTTTTTTGGCACAAATAATTCTTACATTTTGGCACTTTGTATTTTAAGATGCTTTGACAATGTCAAGTACACATCCGCTGGCCTTAATGAAGTAATGTTAAATGAATCTGAATATAAAAAGAAGGATGTTCTTTCTAGCAAAACATCATTTTGCAGTATAACTAACATTTGCCAAGATTCCAGTTTCATAAAGGATTGACATCTTTGTGCACATCACAAAACACCACTTTTTACATACAAACTTTTGCATTCTAAACAATGTGTATCTTTCAAATACATACTGAACATTGAGGTAACACTCACAGTCTTGTATAGGGTTCAAATATATTGCAGTTTTTCATAAATCAGGGATGTTAGTGAAACATGTCCACACACTGAAGCATTCTGAGTAAAGAACGTTGTAATTGGCCTATATTCTGATGGGTAGTCATTGTCTTTTTTTAAAAGAGGTACTTCTATGGCTCTGGCAATAACAAAATGATGTTTTCTTACAGCTTTTATGAAAAGTCCAGGTTTAAAAATGTAGTATTATATCATAACATGCAATAAAATGTATTCATGAGTAAAACAGTTATAGCAACAGTAGCAAGCACATCTATGCCAAGTGTTTCTGGCATAAGGTAAGTATAAAATTAATGTAGTGGGTTATTTCAGTCCTTTTCTAGTGTATAATAATTGCAAAGTGTTTGAAGAAAAAAAAAACAGTAAATAAATTTGTAATGACGTGATCTTTGCAAAATTATGGAGTTTAAAAAGCTCATGGCTTGGTTGTTTAAAAGATCAGGCACAATTGTTCTTTAAGTGTTGGTAAGTTTGCAGTTCAAGGCCCCTGAAGAAAGGCTTTTTCAAAGGCTATTGTGGGTGCACATTCAGTGTATATTTATATGACATGCAAGGAATCATGCAAAAAAATTTAAAATTAATTGAATGTAATTTTTATAAGCACCGTGTGTACTTGAAAACAATTAACTAGTCTTTGTTATCTGGTATGCATTTTCAGACAGATTGAAAAATGTAATAATATGCTGCTTAGTACAAAAGTTAAGCCCACCATATAAAGTACTGGCCATGCTGTGGTTGTTTAGATTTGCTCAGTGTGTTGACAATATTGATCAGCTGCCACCTTCACCTTTTCCCTCCCTTTTTATCCAAACATCGGGCATATCGGGTTTGCTGTTGGGCAGTATCACTGGCACCTCACTTTGGGTTGTCCTCACCCTACTAGACCCCGGGGAAGCAAGGTCATATACAGTCTCCTTCAAGGACAGACGTAAAGTGTCCCTCTTGCCATTAAGGTGGCCAGGTTGTAACTCTTCCTCAAACTTGACAGCTTCAGGGACTAAGATAGCAGGTTCTACCTCACTTAAGCAGGTCTCATTGGAGTCTTCAAGTCCCTCCATGGAGCTCTGAGACTGACAAGACAAAAGCCGTTTGTGTAGATGACAGCTGGTGGCTTCATCTACTGAGAGTGACCTTTCATTGACAGTGTCTGTAGTCTGAGTGACCATGATTTCTTCCATGCTAGAGGAAGACGACAAAGACGCATTCCAAAGTTGGAGCCCACCGCTCGACTGGCCGCGGCATTTCTTGCACAAAACCTTCTCTTTAAATACATCTTGTGGAGGAGCAACTACAGGACGCAACATGTTCTCTTTGTATGGGGATGAGGTCTGGAGCGCTGGAGGTGGGTTGCAACCCTTAAGGTGCCTGCTACACATTTCTGTGCTGTCAGCCTCAATGCTGACTCGATCATAGTCTTGCCTTGGACTAAGGCCACAGAACTGAATGTCATCAGAAAGGACAGAAGGCCTGTTGGACAGCTTGCTGGTGCAAGTGCTATTCTCGAAGCTGTCGCTCAACTGGCAAGCAAGTGGCTGCAGTTCGTACTGTTCTGGCTCCCTTCCACTGACTGGTTGCCGCTTTTTATGGTGTTGCTGATTGGGACAAAGAAAGCCTTCACTTTCTTTATTAAAAGCTCTACGAACCAGAGAACCTGTGCCACAGCCGAATGCCCCATTAGCTGCAGGATTGGTGGTCCCGGGTTCTGTAGCCGAACAGGACGACAGTATATTTTCAGTGGCTTGCTTTGTAACACAGGGTAGGGTTATTCTCCCACAGTTCTTCTGGGGTCCAAAGAAGCAGCACAATGACTGGAAGAAGAAAGTAGCGAAGCCACATGCAAGACACTTCACAATTAGGAGGAAGATCCCAAGTTTTCTGAAAAGCAATGCAGTTGCAGGTAACATAATAATGCCCACACAAAAATACGCCCCCGCACCTGTAGCTACCGGCCAACCCATTCTCTTCAGGGAATGTGCAACCCTGCCCAGTCTGTCATTGTGTGGGGCCAGGCTGTATGAAATGCAATAATTGGCCACAAAGTCAACAGAGAGACCTGCAGCTACTGAAATGAAGAGTGCTTCCACACCATTTAACTGCCATTCTAAAAGCACAAGGAGGCCAACAGTAGCAAACACAGTTCCTCCCACCGCAATGGACACAAACACACTTAATGGAATATTCCATGTTGTTAGTAAGAGCAGTGCAAATGTGAGTGCTACTGAAAAGCCTGCCACCTCCAATGTCTCTGAGCTCAAACAATGCTGGAAGTCATATAAGCCTAGTTGGCTTACAAACCATCCTTTCTGCAGTCCTACTGGAGCCTTGGACATTTCCCCATTAAACCACGACAAGATCTCTTGATAGAACTGAGACATTCTGCTGAAGTTGAAGCTGTAAAGTTGTACAGTCTTGAATATTAAAATAAGGGCAGTGATTCGACCCTCCAAATCAAACCTTAGGCCTCCGGCACTGGGTGAGTGCCCCTCTGCATACTGCTCTGCTACCATCATGCTAAGGCACTGCTCGAAAACACTTGGTGGGTAAGGAAAGGGAATAGAATTGCAGCAGAAGCTAAACGCATCCTCGCTTTCAGAACAGCGACGTATAGAAACCCAGTGAATCAACTGTTCCACAAAGCACACATTGTCTTCTACTGTTTCTTGGTCAGCTGATAATGGAGAATAGAAGCTCTGGTTTTGAATTTTTCCACACAGATCCCGCAACCACAGTTGGGCTTGGGGAGTGCTTATATTGAACCCTGGATCAAGAACTAAAGATCCATTACTTTTTGGATCGAAGTGGTCGCCGTCATCTGATGGAATTACGCCCCAAATTAGAGTCAGTGTCATGGGTTCATCTTCACCCTGTTTCATTCGCTCAAACATGAACTGGTGGCGATATTCAGCATCGTATCTCTCAAAGGGATGACTGGAGCGGAACAGCTGAGTTGTTCTGCTGTCTGAAGTTGGCAGTTTCATGCCAGGGTCTACGCATGATATGTACGTTCCACCGACGGCAAGGACTGCAAACCAGCCGATCCATATGTATCGGAATTTCACAACTCCACAAGGCAGGATCTTTAAAAAAAGCAGGTTTGATGTGTCCGAAAACCTTCGCCCTAATGTCCGAAGCTTCTGTCTCAAAGTAAACAGACAGCGCTTTCTTGAACTTGTCTCCCAGAATCCACCCGTATTTTTGGAGCAGCAGGGCTTCCAAGTTGCCTTCGCGACAGGGTTTGAAGACAGCACAGCATACCGTTCCTGCAAAATGAGGGTGCACGGAAGCCAAACGAGAGCAAATAATGTGTTGATTAATGAGGCACTGCCAAGATACACAGCGTAGCATCTCACGGCGGTGATGCTGCTTATGAAGCCCGAGTAAAACGTGATGCTAGATGTCAGACCTGACACTAAAATCAAGTATCCCATTTCCTGTAAAACCCGGTTCATTCTCTTCTCAGGGACAGCTGGAGGGTTGTGGCTTAGCTGTAGTTTCCAGAAATCAACAAAAATCAGGGCTTGATTTAGACAGCTTCCCAAAAGCACAAGGACTGATGCAAGATTGAGGAGTGGAAAAAATGTCAAGCGGAATGCAACTTTGTAGAAAAAATATGAGGTGGAAAGTGATAATATGACAGCAACCAGTGACATTGCTGCAATAAATACTGATTTGAGATATAGTCCCATTGTGAACAAAAGTGCAAGAGCTGCGAGAACAGGATAGACAGAGTCCCGTGCCAAGTAATACTTGAAAAGTTTTTGTTTAATTCCCAAATCCATTCCTGTTATTGTGGTGTTATTGTATGTAAGGTCGCGACCCTCTAGATAGTCCAAATAAATTTTCATTAGTGGATCTCCTTTTTCTACTGGTAGAAATACAGTGCTATACTTTAGGGATGGGACCTTGTATTCAACAGTCTGTGGCCCCAGGAAGTCTTTGTCCACAAGGTAATGGAGAATCTGGAAGATGCTTGACAGTTTACAGCGGCGTGGAACGGATGCACAGCGACCAAATTTACTCCTCTCAGTACATGATGCAACCAGTCTTCCATCGTGGTAGTAAGGGGCACAGAATCTAAGCAGGCCAAGGCTTTCAGAAACCTGCTGTGCTGTCAGACTAAAGCAGGAAGAAACGTTGTTAAGAACAGCCAAGTAATTTCCCAGAGACCAACTTGGACAGCACTCATTCTTCTCCATGGGGCCGTATAACTCTGATCTGACCTGGCAAAGTTGAGCAAATTGTGTCCCGGAATGGATCTAAAATGAATAATAAAAAATTACTTGCATTTCTCAGAAAAAATATTACAAGTTAAAGGTGTATTGCTTTAAGTTATCATGCTTGTTCATCTCATTAGTATTCGTACATTCAGTTTGCATGTACTTGCTGAAAAGTAAAACGTAGACATTAACTGCATCTAAAATCTACAGGAGCTATAAAAAACTTTACAAATCTTTTATATTTATATTAAAAATACATTTGTATAGATTATTTATGTAGGCCTCTAAAAGTTGTTCATATGCTAAATGCTTTTAGATGCTGTCAGTGCATTAATGATGTTTTAGTGTGTTTTTCAATGCAGTCAAATAGTATGTGTGCCAGAACCAAACTTTATGTGCAAATACCTACAGAATGATTACTAATGAGATCACATTGAATTCTCTAAAATCTGAATCTGATAATTAACACACAATGAATACATTCATCATATCCTATATCCACCACACTGCATTCAACAACTTCTTAAGAATATTATGCCCTTTTGGGAAAATGTAGTCCTTGGTTTACCTGTGCCTGTTCCATCTGGCACATGGAGTAAATTGCCTTTAGACTCCAGAGACTGGCAGAGTTTCCAGAGCGGAAGACCAGCTGAGCATAGCGCTCTCCTGCAGAACCAGATTGGGTGATAGATCACTTAAAACATGCTGTGCTCTATTTACTGATTTATTCGATTTGGAAATACCTGATAACATGTGAGTAAAATCTCACCTGGGGCGTTACAAAAAAAGTTGTGCTCAGAGTAATCTCTGTGCAACATTCTCCGTGAACGTTCTCTTGATTGAGGGTCAGATCTAACTGTGTTCTCTCTGTAAGACAAACAGGATTTTTTCAATACAAACATAGCATACAATCCTTTAGTAATAAAAGCAACAGTCTGATTTAGTTAAGTGATCAGTGGTAAATTATATTTAAAAGTATTTTTAGTATCATATGATGACAAAGAAATACCCTGAGATTGCCTCTGTGAGTTGCCATGGAAATGGGGACAGTGATTTTCCAGGTCCAGTGTTTTGCTGTAACCTCATCCACGTTGCTAGCCGGATACTTATGTCTGTTCCACGAGGTTCAAATCCCTGTGAGGTCAAAGACATATGAACGGTAATTAGAAACTCTTTGAAGTCATTATAAATATGAATTTAAGTCATTTGAGAGGCAAATGCACAATTCCAATGATAAAAGGCCACTGTTGGTTAGTTTATTTTCAGAAATGTATTTATAGGCACAAGCCAATTTCTGCCTCAGAGTTTAAAAAATCTATCTCACAATTTTAGCTTTAGTTTGTGTAAAAACTTTAGGAAAACCGTTTCTGCCACAAAATTTAAAAAATTAAGAAAAAAATCACTATTGTGAGTTAACATCTCTAACAACATGTTTTTACATGCTTTTACTTTTTATCTCATGTTGCTTCATCTTTTTTATTACTTTATCTCCTTAATCTTACAATTACTTCTATTTTTTTTACTTCCTTTTTTATACTTATTTTTATGTCACTTTTAGTATGTGATCCATTTACTTAATTTTATTTGTATTTACTTATGTACTTATTTTTATTTATTTATTTTTAAATATCACAAACAATTGCATTAACATGAACCAGTAAACTTCATTACTTCTTGCATATGTTACAGAGGTGCAGATACTCACCAGCAAAGGGTCCGAGAAGTCTGGCAGAGGACCGGTCAAAATCCCAGCGAGGGAACAGGCAAACAAAACTAACGTACATGAAATGAGCACAGTCATCGGGTACTCCACTATGACCTGGGAATAGCTGGAAAAATCAATAATGTTCATATGATCAAACTTAATCTAATTGCTGTATGGCACATTAACTTATATTATACTCCTGGTTTTCACTACACTGCATTTACACTCACATTTGGCTTAGAATTTGAATGCTTCTTCCCAATTCCTCTAAACATAATACTGCACATAAGACTATGTTAACGTGCACTGCTGTATTACTGTGAATAATCTTAATAATGAATTTCATGTGATGTTATTATAAACATAAATCTTTTATCATAATTTGCTACAAAAGCATCCCACCTCCTTGGTATCCTATGCAAGCCATCATTCCTACTGAGCAGACAGACATAGTGATTAACATATTTAAATGTTTACAATCTACTAGATATATGTCTATTACAATGACATTTATAGTAGAAGAGAGTCCGGACCTCACTGTCACCATGTGACGCTGTGCAGGCTTGTGGTTACTGCCGTCAGGAGATTCATGAAGCCAATGGCCCTGCGATTTATTGTGACATGAAGGCAGGTGAGATGGACTGCAGCCAGGGACAGTCTTAACCGGACTCGCTGAACAGTCTGCTTGACCTGGACAGACACTGGTTTGATTTGACTGCTGTTGGGCACAGCAGGGGCATCTTTTGCATTCTGGTGAATGATAGCCAGAGCCCTGCGATACTTGATGGTTGAGCTGAGTAGAGGAGTGTGACCTGAACGGACTGCTGCTGTCGGCTTGGTTCTCCTCTATCTTGATCGGACACGTCTGAGATTCTGTGCTGTCACTGTCTGGAAGACACAGCGAAACCTCAGGGATCTCACTGCAAATAAAAGAATCACATGACATCAATCATCAAATGTTCTGTTGCTACTTTCACACCACTACATTTTAGAAAAAAGCAAGTGACATTAATTGTTCTGTTGAAGTGAAGAAATCAAGACCTGTCAATGAACCAGTGGAACCGTTTCAAGAATTGCCTTGAATAACCATATAATTTTGCTGTTGATTTCACTTGTTTGCACACACACTTTAATAACTAATCTTTTGTTTGTGAATAAAAAGAAACATTTGTTCAGCCTATTTCCAGGTCATGCAGTGATTGTCTGAATCCATCATACTGACCAACAAATAAAAATTGTTTCATGATTTTGTGATAAAAAATAAGTAGTTGTCCCACTTTTTGAAATGTTTTTACACAACAATATGGTTGTCTTGTTTTGTCTGAACAATATGACTCCAAAACAAGTTTATTTCTGTCAGGAAATTGCCTATAGAGAATTTATGAGTGCACAGCCGAGTTGCTGGCAACATACTGTATATTAGATTAGCAATGATGTCTAAAAAATGTATCAGTGAACTGCTTGAATGCCCAATTAGGCCAAGAGGGAGGGACTCCATCAGCTTACTCTGTCAACCTCATAAAAAGCCTGTTCAGATGAGAGAAAAAGCTCACTAGTGCTTACAACTCAGCTGCTCAGGAAGTAAATATGAGAGTGTGGCAACTGCTTAAAATGTACTGCTGAATAATCTAGATCACCTTGAAGAAACACTGCTTAAGATTCAGTATTCATTTATTCATTGTTCAGTCAATCCACAATACTAAACAGAACCGCTCTTTATGAGATACCTTTTTTAGATCTTACTATGCTGAAATAAGTATGGTATTAGGTTGGTGTGTTGATTTTGCAATCTAGATGTTTCAGAGTTTCACCCCTTCACTGCTGTGCATTTTTTCCCCCCGCATTGTGGGGATTTGTAGATTGTACACATAAAAATGTTCTGTATTTTCAATTTTTTTCCCATTTCCCATTCATTTCCTATGGTCGGTCATTTTTGACCGAAGACTATGAGTGTGACTATTTTTTTTTTACGACCACTTAGCTTTTTTGAATCATGCCCTCAATTTTTTGTGTGTGTTCACATACCAATGTGCCATAAAAGTCACCAAGTTTCGTACCATTCTGGTGAAGCTACGATTTTTAAAAATTCAAAATGTACAATTCTCCGGTCAGAAATGACCGAAGACTGCAGAAGGGTTAAACAAACCACTTGGACTTGCTCCTATTACAAGGCTTTCTGAAGAATTTCTATAAAATTGTGTTCAAGTTCTATAGGCCTATGTGTTAACAAAAGGCTCAGGAAAACAGGCGTTATTTTCAAACAATGACCTTTCAGCATCTGATGGCGCTCATGGGTTTGGGTTGTGTGCATGCTGCAGATGTTTTGACGGTTATCAAAAGGAACACGGGCTCAATTTGATTTGACAGCTTTGCAGCTGGTACGTTGTGTCAGGCGGTGATTGTTGTGGCCTGTCAGACTGTAAGGGTGAATTCAGTTGATCATTTCAGCATCAGACAAGCAAAAAACCATTTTGTCTTACGAGACCCCATCCTGAACCCGGCAATGACTTGAGGACTTGGAAAACTGAGCTTAATGGATATGATGACTGTAATTTCCAGAGCGGATTTGCTCATAACATACCCTGTTTAACTACAGTCAGCTTAAATATTTACTGGAGCAAGCATAAATATCTACTAAATACTTAATTTGTTTGCTCCCTTAACACCAATTCGCATGTGCATATAAATAATATTCTGCAGTAACATCACTCAGTTTGTATTCACATCTCCCCTAAGCTTTTATACTCAGTGGATTTTGTATGGTAGGAATCATGATCTGGAATAAACGCCTGTAACGTAACAGAAACTGAATAGATTGAACAGATGCCCTCACAGCATTTAGGCACATCTTATTGCACCGAATTGCAAACCAGCTGCCGTTAATCATAAAATTTTACTATCAACTATATTTTTCATAAATGATTCTACTCTGTAAAAAGTGGTAACCTGCAGCTGTTACCTTAAAGAGCATTTTTATACCTGATTTAACCCATAAAAAATAGTTTTGTTGGTATAAAATAATGTATTTAGGTTGATTCAGTGATGCTAAATACTTTATTTTTATTTGAATAAAATCAGTTAATTTAGATGTTTTTCAGCGTAGGAGCACATGCAGACTGAATGAAACTTGATTTGAGTAACATGTCAATCATACATAAATAATGAATTGCCATCTCAATAGTGTAATTCTTAACCAAAAGATTCAGAATAATATCATTGCCACCAGACTATAATGTTTTCCAGGCTTGTTTGTGATAGTTTTGCGAGAGGAAGCACTTGCTTTTGTGTGTAGAATATGTGCAGCCATTTTAAGGAACATAAACAACAGATAATAACATGGAACAAAACCGTTGATTAACAAATCAAATGCTGGTAAGAGGGGCCCACGTGTGAGGATCGCACTGGAACATAAAGACAAGGCTTCTCCTGAGAGGGTCATACTCAAATATGAGTCACTGCAGCTTCAGCCGGATCTTCTACACCAAATCTGGAGAATGCATCTCACCATCTGCTCAGCATTACTTTGATCTACAGACAGATTTCGTCATTAAAGATAATTATTGTGGATACAGAACAGGGAATCTTCACGTAGTTATGCTGAAGCAAAAAGTCTCAATCAGAGTAACAGATGAGCCCTGTGATTAACATTCAGAGTTAATCATCTAACACCTCCATTAAGAGTCCTAGATCCCTGTGTAGTTCATTATTAGAATTACTGTTTTGGCATTCATTAAAAGAACTAGAATATTTCTCAAGTGTCATTATGAATAACAATTGTACTGTTGATTGACTGGTATTTTTTTATTTATTTATTTATTTTCAGAACAAATGCAAATTAACATGAGGTTTGCTCTAAAATGTAATGATTTATATTAATATAATAATAAATATTGATTTTAAAATAAACTGTATCCAAAAACATCAAGATTGTCTTCAGATCAGAAGTCACATTAAATTACACATAAAAGCAATAAAAATAGTATAGTAATATCTCACTTTAAAACATTCCATCCTGTTGGATACAATTAAAGATATTGATATAATACTATGAATTTTATTTAAAAAAAAAAAGTTGACATCATGTCAGTCCCAAACTAAGCTTATCATTACCGTCCTTTTAAGCATTCTGTAAATGTTTTCACAATTAATATAATAATAAAGCTATGAATGAAGTTTAGATCACCAGAGCATATTTACTGGTGTATTTTATGGTAATACTTATTTAATTTTACTATACCAACATTCATTTGTATCAAGTTACAGAGCTCAAAATGTACTGCATAACAGGAATGATTTATCTTATTATATTATAATGTTTAATAAAATAAAGAATGACCCAAGTGAAGTGCTTCTTGTATTTTTAAAGTTCAATTTCCATAGGGCAGCATATGCTGCAGAATAATATTTTGTCATTCATTGCAAGTATTTAAAGAATATTTTCCATGTGTCCTTTTGAATGTCAGGTGTGTAATATAAATTAACATGGAGTGTGCCTTAAAAATGAACTCATAGTGGCTTTTGCGACCAAAAACATCAACTGTATCATCCCAGATCACCGGTTATGGATAACAGAAGGTCAAATTATAACCAACAAATTATTGAATTCAGTAGTAGCCTATTTATTTACTCATGATCTCCTTGTACTTTCAACATACTGTTCGGTTATTATTGTTACCCTCGGAGAATAGTATTTTTAGCTTGTAAACAAAAGCCAAGTCGGACTGTTAGAGAGACATCTTAAAAAGCGACACGTTCGTGATTTCTGCATATTCTCACAAACAACCATTTAAACGACTTAACGTTACGTTCGTTCACAAACACACTTGCCTCTGACAATTAGCCTTATAAGCCCCGCTATATCCACATACAGTCGCACGCTCGTACCTTTGAGGCGCTTCCTGAGAAGGTCCCTCTGTCGTAGATGAATCTGTGATTTCAGCATCATCGAGCTCTCTGGAAATGGACACGGTATCCATGCTTTAATGTCTGTAATATCCGACTGTCAATTTCAGATGTGTAATTCTGTGCAGAATGCAATCGAATCAGGTTGTGGTCGCGCTGTGGAAGGCAAAGCCTGCGTTAGTGAGTGTGTGGAGGCTGCTTCATCGTGGCGCTGTGATCTGAGGTGTTGACAGTTCGAGGGTGGTGCTGGAGAACAAAACCACTTCGCATAGCATAACAAAGCGTAGCATAGCAAATTGGAAATGATCTGATATTCTTTTCCAGAGGCGTCGTGCTCATTCAAACCAAGGGGGCACGTGCCTCCTCAGATTTTCGAGCCAAGTGGATTTGGAATACAGCTTCCAAAAGACAAAAGTATCCGAATAATATTTTTTATATTTGATAGAATCACACATGTGTGATGTGCAGCACATCACTACCTGCTAAATCCAAATCTGCGTTCTTGCTTTGGCTGGTGATGAGCCGGAGACAGACGCGTTTTTACAGCGCTGCGCATTATAACCAATCACACATGATTCTGTTGAGTTTATGAATGCAATAAGCCAATCAGAGGCGTTCAGATGAGTCATCGCTGAAACACCGGAGTTTTGTTCACTGCGTGCGTCGCTGACTGAATTCAGCTCTCTGGCGAATTAACTCTCTCATCATAAACAACGAAGTGCAGATGAGCGTACGATGTAAGTAAGATACGCATTTCACTGTGTAAACAGCTTCAGCGAGCCCCCTCAAAAATAATAAGTGCATATGACGCCCCTGTTCTTTTTCATAGTCAAATGACAAGCTGCAATGGTTTGCTGAACACAATACAATACGGTCATGACAGGTCTTATTTGGTTATGTTTTAACTGGCTAAGGAGATGAAACAGATTACAGACTGAGACTAGTTGTCACATGCATGGGCTAAATTTCATGAACTCTAAGGTTTTGAGTCATAGGTCAATCACACAAATTTACATCTTGGAGTAGTCTACTTATTTTTATTTATTTATTTATTTTTATCTATGTTGGTTTCAAACCCTTCAAATTATCTAAATTTTAAATTTTTGTTAAAAAAAAAAAATCTTGTTTTTGGAAACACATTCTCGTTCAACAAGAGTCAATTATATGATAAAGTTAGATTTCCTTCAGGACAAGGGCATTTACTGTAATTATTTATGTATTTATTTATTTATTTTTGTTACAATGTATTAATTAGCCTACATTTTGTTTTATTTTTACTATTTACATTTTCCTGAAATGCACAGAATTATAAAGCAAAGCCTATAAAACACTAGTTCCCATTCTGATGTTGTGTGACATTCCCATATAGTGTGACAACATACTATTGGGGCATATTGTCACAAAAGATCATTTATTGCTAATAATCTTGGCCAGTAAAGGTGGAAAAGTTTCTGTTGTTTCTGACACTTCAAAAGCTACAAATGATCTTGGTTGAAAAGAGTGATTGGGCCAGTAGATCCTGATAAATATAACAGATACAGACATGTCTTTCAAATGTGAGAAAAAATATTTTACATAGTTATGTACTTTATGTTTAGTTGGCCAGTAGAGGAACACATTCATACAAATGAGCTGTGATATGACTATATATGAAATTCATTATGAATTTAAATGGCACTGACTTGATTTATTATTTATCATTATGACTCGCTATTCACTACAGATAATGTACCAGAAAAAGACTTTTTCTCACATGCCTTAACTCAAAGAACGTTGACATGATATGTATAAAGCCTAGTGCAGTTGCCTCTGCAATCCATTTGAGCATGTTTATTTTAGATCATGGGTGTTTCTGTATTGCCACTCTCTAGTGGCACATTTTTCCCAGCGAGTGTTGATGTGATCTACATTGTTGTTTTATTTCCTCTGTGTATTTCAAACCAGAAAGACACAATTCCTTAAAGGCTCCCAATGGCAAGAGATATATGTGTGAAATAATGTACTGAAAACATTTTTATTCTGTAGTGTTTCTAAACTGTTTGGCTTCAAAATAATGTTTGCCATGAGGATGTGATTAGTGTAAGTGTCACCGTGTGTGTTTACACACCTTAGGCTATTCCAACAATAGTTTTGTAGTTATAAAAATGCTTTCATTAATATTGCAACTATCGGTCACAAGTATATTTTCACTTCATCAGATGCTGTAGAGTGGAGGAAATCACTCAGACTTAAGACTACTTCAACAGTACAGCAGCAATTGGTCCACAATTATATATACATTTATATATACAGGTGCATCTCAATAAATTAGAATGTTGTGGAAAAGTTCATTTATTTCAGTAATTCAACTCAAATTGTGAAACTTGTGTTTTAAATAAATTTAATGCACACAGACTGAAGTAGTTTAAGTCTTTGCTTCTTTTAACTGTGATGATTTTGGCTCACATTTAACAAATTAAAACATCTCAACTAATAAGAATATGGTGACATGCCAATCAGCTAATCAGTCTGGAGGAAGGGTGGAAAAGCTCATAACCCAAGTTGCTTGAAGTCCAGTGTTAAGTTTCCACAGTCTGTGATGATTTGGGGTGCAATGTCATCTGCTGGTGTTGGTCCATAGTGTTTTTCTGAAAACCAAAGTCACTGCACCCATTTACCAAGAACTTTTGGAGCACTTCATGCTTCCTTCTGCTGACCAGCTTTGTGAAGATGCTGATTTCATTTTCCAGCAGGATTTGGCACCTGCCCACATCGCCAAAAGCACCAAAAGTTGGTTAAATGATCATGGTGTTGGTGTGCCTGACTGGCCACCAAACTCACCAGACCTGAACCCCAGAGAGAATCTATGGGGTATTGTCAAGAGGAAAATGAGAGACCAAAAAATGCAGATGAGCTGAAGGCCACTGTCAACGAAACCTGGGCTTCCATACCACCTCAGCAGTGCCACAAACTGATCACCTCCATGGCACGCCAAATTGAGGCAGTAATTAAAGCAAAAGGAGCCCCTACCAAGTATTAAGTACATGTACAGTAAATGAACATACTTTCCAGAAGGCCAACAATTCACTAAAAATGTTTTAATTATTCTAATTATGAAGTATTCTAATTTGCTGAGACAGTGAATTGGTGGTTTTTTTTTAAATGTGAGCCAAAATCATCACAATTAAAAGAACCAAAGACTTAAACTACTTCAGTCTGTGTGCATTGATTTTATTTATTACACAAGTTTCACAATTTGAGTTGAATTACTGAAATGAACTTTTCCACAACATTATTATTTATTGAGATGCACCTGTATATATATATATATAATATACTATATGTTTCTATATATATATATATATAAAATGTGTTAAATAAGATATTAGCTGTGTCTGTCCTATATGTTTTGGGATTTACACCTTTTCTTGCGCCTTGAAATTAATGAGGGTCTGTGATGAAATCTGATCTCACAGGAGATGCATGTCAGTGTCATTTGTCTCGACGGTTGTGGCTAGAAGGGATTCAGCTATGGCCAGATTGTCATACTAGGCATGCGCACATCAATATTACGTCATTTTTCTCACGATGAACAACAATTAATCAACTGATCACTTCTGACCGGATCACCGTAGAAGTGTGATAACTGAGGTGTAAAACAGTCTAATGATAGACCTATATATTTGCTCATATGAAGAAAAACATCACCATAAAAATTAACATTAAAACAAAAAAAATCATCACAAAACTTTAAAAAATAACCTAAATTTCTGTAGGCTATAAAACTTGAAAAAGTAATATTTGTGATTTAAATTAAATAAAAAATGAAGGTTTACATTGTAGGCCTATATGCTTTGCTAAGCGGTAAGCTCATCTTGCAATTTTTATTAAACTGATGCACATTAAACCTCTGTTGCAACATGTTCTCTCTGTGTAAAAGATCATTTCCTTTATTTTGCAAGCACTTTCAAATTTGTTAGTAAAAACATTTAAAAACCTTTACAGTCAAATAAATTATGTTTATGTCACAAAGAATTGCTTAAATATGTTATCACTTTGAAACATGTTTTTATTTGGATTTCACATTTTTTGAGATTTGAGATTTTGAGAATTTATGTGGCATTATCCATTATTAAAGTATTTACATACTTTTCAGTATTAACATTTTATTTAGGTAAAGTTAGACAGAATATTTTTCTATTATCATGCTATCATGCTATCAGGTAGCATGTATCATTTATTGTGAACTTGCTAATTTGTTTAGGCCTATAATGTCTATTTTTTTAAGTCATTTCTTTCCATTGTCCCGCAATGCTGCCTCCATACAACATTAAAAAAAGGTCCATACTAAAATTATTTTCTTAGTTAACACGACGCTATTTAATAATTACTGTAATTCTTAAAAGGCTACGTATAAGCGTTACGTGTGATCCTTTTTCTAGCAAGAGATAGCTCTTTGGCGCCGTCTTGCGACTGTAATAAAACTACCCTGGAAGGACATTATTTATTTTAATATACACGTTGTTAAAGAAAGAAAACGAAACATCGCTCAGATGAACAACGAACTGGTAAAAGGCATAATATGATAGAGAGAGAACCTAACACAGATGTTTATTGTGGCTAATTAAATTAGATAGTCACAGTAAACAGTAGCTAGATTATTAAAAACAATTAATATTTAGAGTATTCTGTGCTGAGATGGACTGTTTTTCTCTGTGAAAGATTTAAGCTATTATAAAATAATAAAATAATTTAAACTCAAGTAATCAGTGTATCATGTCGGTTTATTTATTAAGCTGTTTGAGCATGCGCCTGATCACTATATAATGACCGCCTGATTGTATGATATACTTTACATACATTCTTCAAGAGGTCAGTGATATGGTAAAATCACATATAGCCTCTTTTGTTGAAGTTGCATTGTGTGGGAGGTGATTATTTGGCAATGAGGATTAAGACACGCCCAAGGGGCGTTGCCACAGCTCACAGTTACTACACTAAATTACAGCGCGCGCGTTCTGTGCGTGTCAGAGAAGTGACCGAAGACAACGTGTCGGAGTTTGACAGAAAAAACCCAGGAAGGACCTGCATGAACTTACCATGATCTTCTCAAGGAATCCCTTTTGCGCTTTTTTCTTTTTTGCTTTGTTATTTTTGTCTTTAACAGTTATTCTGAAAAAATGGCACTTTGGTCTCCAGGAGAACAAACCTTTTGGTGATGCTGCTCGCCCAGATGGTTTAACTCCAGCGAGTGACAGACTGCTCCAACAACTAAAGGAAAGACAACAAGAACTTGAGCTCCTGCACATCACATTTGATAATATACAAGGCTTTATGGATCCAGGTTTATCCACCAATGACAGTGAAAACTATATCAATGGGAAATTAAGTTTGGATAACCCGTTAACTGCTAAAACTGATATTGGCTGTGAAGAACTTAGTGGCATCAAAGCTGTTGACTTTCTTGGTTCAGGTTACACTAAAACAGTGTTAAAAGCAGCGTTGTCGCAAGGATTATTTGTGGCACTGAAATCTGTAAACCATCAAGGAACTGACATGAGATTGTGCATGGAAGATTTTCAAGATTCCCAAGGCTGTCTTGAGCTTGTATCTTTCAAACTGAGGAAGGAGATTGTGTTATTGCGGAGACTTCAGCACCCCAATATTGTAGAGGTAAGAAAAACACCCTTATGCAATAACTTGGACTCACTCCCCAGATTATGCCATTGTTACGTAATATTTTAGATATGCAAAAGTTTAAAGGATGGATAAGTGCCACGCGTTGCAATTTGCACCAGTTTATCCACTAAACTTTTTGTGTTCATTCCAGCTAAGAGGTCAGTGTCAGGACAGCACTCTGGTTGGTGGCATCACAGCAGTTCTGGAGCAGGGGATGCCACTTCAGATGATACAGCTCCTGCAGAGCCCCTGGGAAGAGCGCTTTCGGGTAAGAGCACCACCCCCAGGCCTCCTGTGGAGTGTTAATCAGAGATTCCCCACCCACAGTCCCCCCACAGGGCATACCTGAGGTGGGGGTGGATTAAGTGCAGCCCCATTTCCATACCAGCTGAGCCTGATCAAATAGTTCCGAGGGACAGATGTCTGTCTCAGATGTCCATCCTTTTACTTTTCTTTACCCTGATAATTTCTCGGCACTGTTTTGAGGGAGCTGGCGAAACCTTGTTTCACGAGGCGAGAGTATTTTCTTTCACATTCTCTTTGGTATACAAGAAGCAGGTGCTGACACTCTGCACCTTTGATTTTTGATAGGTTCTGATGATGACAAATGCGTTTAAGCTAAGGGGCTGTAATCGAGTGACTCGTCTCAATGACATTCTTGCCTTCCCTGATACACGTGGTCGAGAGTTATTCAAAAGGTGTTTGGTTTCATCCACCTCTGTTTTTGAAGAGCTGTGGCTACACTGTCTTCAAGGGTATATTTGAAGGTGACTTAATACCATTGCTGTGCTCTCCAGTGTTACAATATTATATACGGAAGTAAGAAAAAACAATAAAAATGAACTAGTTAGTAGAACTAGATTTTATATTTATAAAATATCCATAATTTAAGTTGAGCATATAAGAATCAGCTTACTTTATTGATGACTGAGGGGAAAATTTGGGTGTAAACCAATGCATCAAATGTAAGTATGAGATCAATACTATTTAAACTGCAAACTAATTTTTCATACTTTTTGAGTCTAAAATAGTTACAAACCAGTGAAAAATTCTGCCAGTGAGACAAAATGCACTTGAATTAAAGAAACATTCTATTAAAACAAGCTTTATATATTGTTGTTTCTCAAGTAAATGTATTTTGTTTTGAGGGATTTTAAATATTTTTAATGAAAAACATGCCAGAAAGTCAGCAAAATTAGTATATAAAAGATAAAATAAATAATAACATATATATTTATAATAATAATAATAAATATATATATATATATATATATATATATATATATATAATTCTATGAATTATTACATTAAACTATAAGATAAATATATTAAAATGTTAATTAAATACTATATATTTACATTAAGTCATAGTACATAATTCTATGAATTATTACATTAAACTATAAGATAAATATATTAAAATGTTTTGTAATTACATTTTGTTGGTACATAACATTGGATAACATTATTAACAATATGACATTATTCAAGTGAATAATCTAAAAAAAGAGTGCCAAATTAGTATTTAATTTAATAAATTGTAATAATGAAATACACATACTGTATTAAAAGTGAAGTAAAATTGAAATACATTTCAATTATGTTTTATTAGTACATAAAATTGGTAACATAAGAATGGATCGACATTCACAAATGAATATTTTTTTAACAATTTGTTCTTTTGCCAGTGTTAGTAACTAATGATTGTGTTTGTGCACAGGTCTGTCTTGGTTTAGTGCGGCTTCTTCAATATCTGTCTCGCTCACCGCTGGGTTCGGTAGCTCTGCTGGATTTCCAGCCTCGACAGTTTGTTATGGTGTCAGGAGAACTCAAGTTAACAGACTTGGATGATGCAAGTATTCAAGAACCGGCCTGTCAAGAGGACTCAGACTGCCAGCTGCAGTTTCCCCTCTGCAATTTCACCCTCCGATGCTCCCCCTCTAGAATCTGCGAAGGCTTGAACGAGATGAGGAACCTCTACAATGCCTACAGGTGAGCACTTCCCACATTCCATCCTTTATCGTCTGAGCCAGATAATAAAATAGTCTGGTATGGTCTGTGTGGGGAGTTTCATGACAGCTTCTTCCCTCCTGTGCCTGTTATGATTAATTATCCACCCCACTGAGTGTCAGGGCATCAGTTGTAGCATATTGATCTCACAGCGCGAACCGCCTCTCTGCTATTCTTGGCTGAGTTTCGGATGAATTATATGCATTCGTTATTTTCGTCCCCAGGTATTTTTTCACCTACCTACTGCCTCATCAAGCTCCCCCACTGCTGAAACCTCTTATTCACCAAATAATGAACTCCACAGGTGAGTTTTACTGCGAAATTCATCTTGATGAACAGCCTGGCTATCAGCAAAAGTGGCTCTATAATGGAAACTTAATTTATGTGCTTGTCACAGGAGATTTGAAGCAAAGCATTAATGAAACCCTGGTCGCCTTCGAAGAGGTTTTGCATATGTACAAATCTGGGCTGCACCTGGAGAATTTGCCGCCATCAATAACCAGAGGTAATGCGTTGATTTTAATGACGAATTATACTTCTCAACAGTTTTCAATTCCCATTACATACATATTCACTCATAACTCCGGCGAAAAGCATTCTAGATATATGCGGTGCGCCCAGCATGATGTGTCTCCGACTGCTCCGTTAAGAAGATGTACTTCAGTCATAAAACCTGTGTAACTCAATCCATCTTCAAGGGCAAGTTTTGTAGCCCATAAGACTCTCTCACTCCCTCCCTGTGAGCTTTGACATTAATAAATCAATTACACAGCCACGATAGAGCTGCACAGAGCCATTAAAACAGCAAAGCATTGTCAAAGAATATTCAAATCTTACATCCAAACACGTTCACAACAACTCTCGTGAAAAGTTTCCACACATTCCCCTCTGTTTTGAGATTCTGGCATATCCACCGCTGCAGTATGCATGTCTTTTGTTGTACTCAGATGTGCGCACATATATTTAGTAACATGAGATTCTGCCACCTCTACTGTGAGAGGACTCTTTTCTCTTAAAGTCTCTGAACATGGTAATATTTTACAGATGGGTGTTACAACAGTGTTGACTGGATCCTGGAATGATTTTGATGCATTTTTTCCTCTTTGTGCAGATTATGCTGTCCTGAAAGGAATGAGGAGTGTTGCAAATATGGAATACAGATGCTGGCCGTCGTACACACAGCAGGGCTGCGTGCTGTCTGTGCACAGTGCCAGAGAGGCCGCGCTCATCTGCAGTTCTCATCCACAGTGCACGAGCTTCTCTCTCAGCAGTGAAAAAACATGGACAGGTCAGTGTTTGCTTTAGATTGTTTGATCTTACTTACATCATTAGCTGTTGTAAGCAGCTTTTACATACTAATCAAGTTTTGTTCTTTGGTGTAAAAAAGTGACACAAAAAACATTACATTTACTTCATCAAATCAAAACTAAGCAAACTTTTTTTTCTATGATTTTAAAGATGATTTAAAGCCATATGTAAAACCAACTCAAAACAGATCCAAATCAGTAAAATATCCCAAAATACTTAAAACAAGATATATATTTTGTAAACCATTTTTGCAAGGTTGTGTATGATATTTAATTTTCATATTTTGCATATTTTCCTCAGCTCTTGGGGAACTTTCTTTTTGTTTTATGAATAAATTTAATCAAATTTAGTCAGATTTATGTAAAAAAAAATAAATAAATAAATAAATAAATAAAGGGGGGGGGGCATTTTTAAATAATCTTGAATTAAGTCGTTTTTTATAATCCTTGCCATATTTTGTTAGATTTGTTTAAAGCAATGTATTTAAAAAGAGAGAAATAAGACTTTTAAACAAATTTTAAAGCATAATTCTTACCAGTTTTGTTAGATTTATGCTTAAACAACAACACAGTCTAAATAAGAAAACTGATCGATTTCATTTAAATATATAATCTGAAAGCAATTCTTAATGTCTTTTCAATATTCTTTATTAATATATGATTAAAGTAATGATTTCCATGATGTGTTATTTGAGTATGTGTTTTATATGGAAAATGTTAGCAATTAATCCTCAGAACTGCCTCACTTTGGCAAAAACCTCTGAAACATAAAATAAATATCTATCTGATGAGCAGGCCTTTAATAAAGCAGCTACTACCTCTGTTCAACATTATAAATCATCTGAACACACAAATGTTGTGTCTGTTTGTCTGTATCTAATCCAAGGCTCTCTTTGCCTTTACTTGTCTGCAGGTCGACTTCTTGCCTCTTTCAGAAGTGGCTTCAGCCATCTGGTTCCAGATGTGAACTCAGCAGTGTACATGAGGAGGGTTAAAGCCTCGGGAGCAGTGCTTTGAGAAAAAGAAAGCCAGAGGAACAGAGGGGGAAGGGGAAAATTGTGAGACAAATGAATGTGTTATATTTATAGGCATCTTACTCAATGGCTGTTTGATCTTCCTGCCAATCCTACACGCTGCCAAGAAGCGTTTAAAAGGATTTCCCTTCAGGTATAATTAACCTGAAGAAAAAAAGCAGCAAGAAAAATAGAGCTTTCTAACTTTTCCTCCTGTATTATGTTCACATGGGCACGGTCCACAGCTCTTTCACAGATTTACTTTGATGTTAATGAGACCAGAAGTTTGCAGCGTTTTGCTGGATGCCAGTATGTGCCGAGAACCGTGTCAATAGGCGGAAAATTGCTGAAACCACAAAAGCACAGGAATGTTTGTGGGCGCCATTGTCCTTCCTGCATTAACTGATATATATCTAGATTTATCAAAAGTAAATCATACTTCATCCTATGGGTGTGTCTGTTTTCTTGTTCTTTCAGAGAAAGAGATATTATTGTTATTTGTGTGCATATATATTCGTTTTACATTCTGTATTTTGTTTTAATAAATTTTTTAATACAAACTAAGTAATAAAATTCATTTTTTTCAGTTTGTATTTGTGTTTCATTACTAAGGACAGTTTATTTAGCATATCAGCGTGTTTCTGATCACATTAACAGAAACCTTTTTGCATTAACTACATTGTATTACCATTTGAATGTTATCAGTGCTTTCTGTTAATTCACTTTTCAGGTGTGAAATCAACTGTCGGTCTTTCCATTCTCCTCTGCTTGCATTTTACCAACTATTTCTGAGGAGAGCTCCAAGCACAAAGTTTACACAAAACCTTTCCACCGCATGCCAATAAATCACTTGCAGGGTCATTATAGTTTAATTGTTACATGTAAATGCAGCTTGTTTGAGGACCTTTTCTCATGGAGAAGCCCAAAACAAAGGGGCATTAAGAACAATTAAAGTAAATCTGCTGTTAGCACACGAATGGGGCTTCCATCTGCCCTAGTTAGGGCTTTCCATTCATGACTACATAGATATGCACAGATAAGCTATGGTTACAGGGGAAGGGAATGTTTAGGTGGGAGCCATTGTCAATCTTGCATTGCCCTGGAGCTCCTGGGTTTGACCACTGATAAGACCTTATGCAATTATTTTACATTATATCTGAAACACTTGACAGGAGAATGACTTCATGCAGAGTAAATCAGTGGTGATGAAATTATCCAAAGGTTTACTCACCACGCAAACTGTTGGTGGAATAATGTTGAGGTCATTGACATGATTGTCACTTTTTGTTTGGGCCTAATAGTAATTCACATGCAGTTATTTGAATACGCTTCTTTAATGATGGTAATATTTTTAATTACCACAATTAATTTTGGGGACATAAAAATGGCAGGGTGATGCTTTCCTGGTGTCATAAAGAAGAAAAGAAATAATCATTAAATTAGTGAACTCATTGAAAATGAAACCTAAGTAGTTTGACATAATCTTTTATTGTTTTAATTAGTTCATAGATGTGGCGGACCAATGTGCAAAAAACATAAAACAGAAAATGATATCATAGGACCCTGGAGACCTTCGTTACCGTTTGTCAAGGTCAATTAATCTTGGATAATTAGAAAATTTGACGTTTTTATGACAAATCATGGTAATTTAGTGTGTAAACACACACACACACACACACACACACGTATACTTATAGTGATTAAGATACACTCAGATGTATAAAAATGCTTTTTTCAGTTCTTTACAAAACATTTTAAGAGCCATTGAATGTAAACTTTTTCAATATATAAAATCAACAAGAACACAAGGAGGACATTTCTTGTTTTAAACTAGATTTTTAAAAGATTTTTTTCCTGTAAGGACACACTTTTTTGTCATTGACCCTTACAACGATGCCACTACACAAATGTTGTGGCTTCCAGTGTGTTTTTAAAGTACAATAAATAAATAAATACAACGATCATTAAATGGGGTTTGCAACCTTTCATCCCACAATTAAATTTCTGGATTCTGCTGGGTTTTTCTTGGCTTGTATGTTAGCACGGTAATGACAGACATGACTTGTAGCTGTTTTTGGCCAAACTCAGAAAACCATGCATCACAGCACACAGATGGAAATGCTACAGTGTTTAAAACACACTCTAGGCTTTTTGAAAAGCGTTATATATGCTCTACAATGTCAAGAATGAAAGAACATATTGGCAACTTGTGGCCGTTTTCTCTTTTTTTCCCTCTCTGTTTGTGTTGGCTCTTGAATCGCAGTCTGAATCACAGTTGCATCGCCCACACTGCAGCATAAGTTAGAGAACTTACAGTACATTTCTGCTGTTTGTTTTTGGGGTGAGGATACATAGAGATTCCTGTCGTCCTTCCCTCCCAGTGTCTCATATTGGGGCTCTGTGTTTCTGAGGTTTTAACTGACAGCCGGACAGTTGTGTGGCGCTGAAGTGGATTGTTATTGCGCCCTGCTCTTTCCCTGCCATTTTGTTTCTTTAGTTTCCAGTTTCACTCAACTTATTTCTATCACTCTTATTCATGACCTCCATCTGGAAATGATATGTAGCCCAAAAGCAAGCCAGAGCTTGTGGTTTAGAAATATGTTGCATTTGTGTTTGTAAAGCCATGAGGAACTTCAAGAGATTTCAGTGAAGGATTCAGTTCTCTCCTCTGACTTGACTCTGCTAATACAGGATAAGCTTCACGAGTCCCAGTTTCAAGAGCATAATCAAAGTCCTTTTAAAGCAGTCCACTCTACCATTTTGGTTCTGCCTTTGGGCAGCTATTTTCTAGGTAATGCACAGCTCCTGTCTACATGAATGAGGAAAGTCTGAATGGTCAATACCATGTTTTAATAACATTTGAATCTGAAGTCAACAATAAAATCTGACATCAATGATATAATTTACCCTTGTGAAAATGAAGCAGACTTGAATGTGCTCTTGTAGTGTACTTCTGATCTTAAAAGTAAATACATACATATATGTATTCACTTTTTTTGATGTGCTGACTAACATACTAAAGCACATGTGTCCTCTCTAACAGGAAAGGTTCGCAGAACTTTGGCTCACTTTATTTATACATTGTTTGTGGAACGTTTAATTGGATGTTCGTCTAACATTTTTTTTTAATCTCACTACTTGTTTCAGAGAGTTAAGAGAACATTTAAAATAAATGTTCCCATGATGTTTGCAAGTGACAAAACAGAATCTTTTTTTTTTTTTTTAATATTTAAAAAAAAAATTTTTGGACATTTTGAACTTTCAGGGAAAATCCAAAAATAATGTTTTATTTAATTTAAACATTAGCTAAACATTATCAGAACATATTTTATTAGCTGTGATAGTAGTTCTAACTGTAGGGTGTTACTCATTTTTACAGTTAAAGTGAATATTTAAATGTACTAAATTTGCATCTTCATCATTAAAAAATATAATTTCAAAAATAAGTTTCAATAGAAATGACATTAAATTAGTTTGCCATAGATGCTTGTCAGTGCATTCGGCAGTACAGTTTAACCATATTTCAAAGACAATAGAATTATGAAGTTAAATATAAAAATGGACTTAATTCCTATTTAAGTGAGGGTCAATAAATTGCATTTAGTATTCATTTTAACTATAATACATTTTCATTTAATTGGAAATAACATGCAATGTTCTCTATATACTGTTAGCAGGTTACCACTCTCTCATTCAAGTTTAAGATTTATGCTTTTCAAATTCAGAAACACTGTAAAATCTTGAGATATCTGCTTGTACCCCCTCATGTACTCCTTAATGTGCGTTGTGTTTGAAGCTAACGTCTCCTCCTACTGCTCTCTGTCCTCCTGAAATGCTTTTAAGTCACAGTTAAGGGTCATCCATCATAGTGGGTCCTCTAGGTCTTCTTTTCACTGTTGTGGACTGACACAGCTTCTGTCAATCGTTCTCGGTCATGCTGGCCTGAGCGCTCGTGGCTGGAGATGCTGGCAGAGAGCTGGAGGCTCTGGTTCTGATGCTGGGCCAGCTGGAGGAGAAATCCAAACTTGTAAGCCTTTTGTTTCTGAGGGCCTTCTAACCTCGTGCCTGTTTTACAGTTTCTCAGGGGACTTAGAACATGTTAACTTGATGCCTTTGACATCTACAGAGATTTATTGTAAATAAATAAAGTTTTTTTTTTTTGTTTAATCTGTACATCTGAGAAAACTACTACATTACATTTTATTATTCATATTTATTATTGATTATTGTTTGATAAAACTGGTCCTTGTGTGGTTTCTTTACTATTACTGGACTGACTTAAATGTAACTTTTGAAGTTCAATAGCAGTTTTTGCAAATAAAGATTCATTTTAAATAAAGCATTTTAATAAAGGTTTTATCTGAATCAAAAAGTTCAGTAGCAGACAAAGCAGATTTAAAAAAATAAAATATTTTAATAAAGATTAATAAGGTTTTAACCAAATCAAACAGTTCAGTAGCAGCTATGACAAAAAAAAAAAATTATTCTTAAAATAAAGAATAAAGTTAATGGAACCAAAAATGTCAGCCATGACAAAATAAATGTCTTTTTTAATAAAATATTTTTTAAAGATGTATAAAGTTTTAACCAAATCAGAAAGTACACTATGAGAAAATAAAGATGCATTTTTAATAAATATTATGTTTTAACCAAAACAAAAAGTTCAGTAGCAACCATGACAAAATTAAGAAAAAAAGGTAATAAAATATTTTAATAAAGATTAATAAAACTTTTACCAAATAGCTCAGAAACAGCCATGACAAAATAAAGATTAATTCTTTTTAAACAAATTTCAGTAAAGATGAATAAAGTCATCTTTGAATCAGATGAATCAGATAGCAGCTATAACAAAATGAAGATGAATTTCAAAAAAACTTTAAAATAAAAGTGAACACAATTTCATCAGAATCAAAGAGTTGATCAGCCATGACAAAATAAAAAATAAAATCTGATTTAATATTTACATTTATTTGTTACATTACATTACATCTAGCTATCAAAACAAATACAAGAACTGTAGTTTATTTACTTTGACTATGAGTAACAGAGTTCCCAGGCAGTTTATTCAATAGCCTTATTATCACAATTATTATCAGACTTTCAGATGTCGACACAATGTGTTAAGTCTCTACTGTAATTAGCAGATTGCCCCAATATCCATAAAAGAGTTAAGGACTCAGTCAGGAGACTGTTATATCTGGCACCATTAGGAGTTCATTAGTCAGCATCATTACAATAGGGCCAGTACATGTCTTTCAGGAATATTAATTAAATGCAAATCACAGCCAAATGGACTAATGAGTCACGAAACTGCTTTCTGCCATTCCTGTTAGAGAGGTTCTGGCAGCGGCTGCCCATACGACGCCCTCCAATTTAAAGCTCGGCTGAGGTGAAATGTCCACCTTCTTTTTAAATTACACTTAATATGTAAAGACATTAGTCTTTGGTGTTGTAAAATCTGTCATGTGTACAAGGGCCTCTTTAAACACTATTTAGCGTGACTCTCAGACGTTTTATGATCAATTTGTGATAATGGGCACCAATTTTGTGTGTTTCAGGAGTACATTAGGGCAGTAAAAGTAATTTTCAGCAATTACTGAGAAAACAAGCAGGACTGATCCAAACTCTGTGGGGCTGGGTGTTGGAGGTGGGGGTTGAGGTTGAGGTTGTGTTTGGAGGTTGATTTTGACATGGGGGTGAAGTTACGTTTGGAAAGAGTGAGCCCCCCAACGCACTTTTGCAAATAAGGATTCAACCATGTGGAGGTCTCAAAGGGTCTACAGAAGTCAAGCACAGCTGATTCAGAGCCGAGTGAATGTCTTTCCTATAGGTTCCTGACAGTATCCACAGTCTAAACAATACAGAAAGAACTGAAATCAACAACTCTGGCAACTCTGAAAAAGCCCAGCTGAATACTTACCAAGGTATTGCTTGGGGACCTAAGACTAACCTTCAGTGTTTTCAGAGGGCCTCCCCCAAACAAACATATCTTTGAAAGTTAAACACTTGGCATACCGTAACCTATCATGGACTTTCTAAAATGTAAATTACATGTGATGATGATATAAAAATATCAAAACACCTATTAAAAGATTCCAAATTGTAAATTCAACATTGCATTACGTCAATTAATTCAGTCTAAGCAGGGGTCCATATACACCAGGGGAGACTTAAGCAGGTTCCAAGAAGTACTTGGAAAGATTTTGCTTTTGCTTTGTGAAACCTATAAAACAGAAAAACAATAGTTAATGGGTGCAAGTTTTATAAATGTGCATTGTGAATCCGTTTTTCACCCACAGCATTGTTATGGTTTAACTGACATGCTAAGTGATGTCAAGAAAGGAACACATTTCAGTTTGTGTCAATGAAGGAGTATGTTGATGAGGTTGTGGTGGTACTACATAAGGCGAAAATGGCTGGGAAATACAAAATTAATTAGCTTTTTGAACTTTATGTTAATTAGAACATATAGAATAGCCTATTAGTTCTTTCCATTTCAAGCAAAAAACAACAATAAATAAATAAATAAATAAAATAAAAATAAATAAATCAATCAAGAGAGATCAAATGTAACTTTGCTACAACACTGCCACCTTGTGGTGTGGTTGCAAACTGTCCCAGTAAACCCACTGTATAAAATGGGGTATCATAATTTGTCTTATGCAAACAATAAACAATTTCTTTCTTTCTTTCTTTCTTTCTTTCTTTCTTTCTTTCTTTCTTTCTTTCTTTCTTTCTTAGTAATCTTTAATCATAATAGTATTTTTTCCATACTATGGAAGTTAATGGCTACCGTCAACTGTTTGGTTACCAACATTACTCAAAATACTTTTTTTTGGGGCTTAATAGAAGAAAGAAACTTATAAAGTTTTGGAACAACTTGAGGGTAAGTGAATGATCAGAAATGAGAGGATTTTCATTTTTGGGTGAAACTAAATTTCTTTAATATTATTTTTAAATTCAGAACTTATTGATACACACCTGACAGTGATGAGTACAACAATTATTGTGATGATGATGATGGTGGTAGTGGTGGTGATGATGATTATTAATTAACTGCTGAAATTCAATCATTTAAACAATATTTAAACAATAAAACTTACCCAAATATTCAACAGTGAAATATCCCCATATGATTTAAGATAACTTATTAATTCTGAACTTAATGATACATGTGACATTGATACATTGATACAACAATACAGGCATAACATAAACAATTCTCTTTTTCTTTGTTTCTATTTTTGAACAAGCAATTCAATTTCAAAGTGCTGTCACTGATTTGTAGCCACTGGTAAATTTAGGGTTGGATGGGTTCATCTGGCTTCAAAATAGCTCGAGTGACAGCATTTGTATCCGGTAATGAAGCCTCTCAGTGTAGCAGACCGGTCAGATTAAATGGATTGCCTCCAGAGGAAAGAAGGAGGGTGTAAACATATTTATCATCCAATAGTGGCCGGGGCCATGCGTGCTTGATATGCATTCTTTGCATCCCATGGTTCTCAGCTGGCCAGCGAGGGCAGAAGCAGGGAGGTCGGATGCTGTACTCAATCTCAAAGAGCTGTTTGTTTCGTCGTCAGAGGTTTGTTTTGGACACTATCCATTCAGAGAGAGTTTTCCACTTTATTCCATAATGTCAGACTGTGAGGGGCTTCCGATGGGTGAGTATCCAGTGTCAGGGAATTTTGGATTTATCCTATTTTTGGCCTGACTCCATGCTGACAGCTCATCCTGCAAATATGTTCTCTTATTCTGCTTGATGAGAGTGCAAAGGTTTCAGGCATATATGGCTGCTCTCAGGCGGACCATCTTTCTCATAGGACATCTTAAGAGAGAGGAGACTATCATTTTACAAATGTGCTTCAGTTCTGTGTGTGTATGTGTTGCAAAGTATGTGTTACAGCTTTCACAAATAATTGATCTGGATCATACATCACAGCTGAACACCTATACACATAAGACACGCCTGAGGGATCATAGAGTCCAGGAAAGTCTGAATGTTGGCTAACTTTCTGCACAGTGAAAACAATCAGATATAAATAGACCTTCTCCCTCCTGGTGTGAGGAGCAATACTGTTTACCAGGCATTTTACCTGCTCAAGCATAATACTAACCCAGTTAACACTGCAGTCTAAAGAAAAAAATGACTGTATTCTGTTCTGTTATACAGTAAAGCTCATATTTAAAAAGCATAGTAATACTATATTGCCAGTGAATTGCAATGAAGTGGTTTGCGACCTTCTGATGTGCCACAAATGCCTCCATGTATGAAGATTATCCCATCAGAATGTTTAACATTTGAAGGTTTTTTATGAAAATGAAGTCAATGCATTTTCTTCCAAATGTATATGGGTGTTATCAGTTGTCACATGTAATAACACATGCTGTTATGTGTTTGCCAAGGCCAACTCTGTCTGTTGTTATCTGTTGAATCTGGCATGCATATTTGGATACAGAGTTTGAAAACATAGGTTTAGAGAAGTGAGAGTGTCTAAACACCATCCAGTCACTGTGCTGCTAGATTGTTAAATTAGTAGCCTACTACAGAATGCTACAACTGTAAATATAGAATTTTCATAAATAAGCATCTGTGATTTAAAGTCTGCACTTATTTATAGTCTCAATAAAGCTGTTTCTTACACATTTAACTTATTTGTGTCTTCCCATGCATGCTACCTTTAAGATGAGTGAGTTAATATAATATAATAACAATAATTTCACAGTAAGGTAAGCTGTGTTTCTCAGTTTTGTTTTTGAATCTCATTTAAAAAAAAAAGAAAGAAAGAAAGAAAGAAACAGTTGTGCAGTAATTACCAGTCATGAGACACCACATAAACAAATAACTTTGAGCTGTTTACAGAACTAATTAATTAGGCTGCACTTTGGAATCCCTTTCATAATTCTGAAGAACGCCTTTGTTTAATGAAGCTCAGAGTTTAATGAACCCACTTTGTATAATTATTGGGCTTCTGTGTAACAGGAGGCTATTGTTTTCCACTAACTGAATCGTAAAATGTCCCATATTAACTGAAGGCCTTGCACTAAATAAATAATCTGATTTTGACACACACATGTTGGGGTTATGTTTTATGGGGACATAGGCATAATGTTTTTTATACTCTATTTTCTTTTTTGAAAAATATGTGTAAAAAACACATACAAAAAAAACGTTCCACCACAGAATGCTGTCAAACATTAGGAGGTGGAAATGTTAATGGTGATTGGGAAATGACAGAATTACTCCATTTTAAATACCATAGCCTATATTCATTGTTGATCGACAGTGTGTGTTTTAAGAGAGCTTGTTTGTAGATTACAAGGACAAAAGTGCCCATATTTTAAGTAACACCGATGATTTGTTTACTTACAACAGTATACTTCTCAAATAATGGTTGGACTGAAGTGTGAATTCCCTGCACGCGCCTGCTCTAAGTAAACCACAAGGTGTCACTATACAGCTATTTAAAATAGCGATAGCACACACAGTACGCCCACCTGCTAAAGGTCAGATTATTCACAATAAGGGAGAATTATATTGTGGCAGAATGACATTTAGTTGTGTTTAGTTTAACTGCGTGTCGTACTAATGCATGACATATAGGTACTCTCTGTGAAGGACACGACCATCTCTGGTCATCTGATCTCATTGCATAAGCAAGGCTTATTAGGCTTATTAGTGATGTATAATATCCTTTATGAGTGCTGGCAGTTGTGGAGGTGTGACAAACAGCCAGCAGGCTTCCTTTATTTGTATTTTGGCAGGTGAGTGAATAGGCATTTTCCATTCTTTTACTGCCCAAACCTGGGGAAGTCGTGGCCTAATGGTTAGAGAGTTTGACTCCTAACCCTAAGGTTGTGGGTTTGGATCTCAGGCTGGCAATACCATGACAGAGATGTCCCTGAGCAAGGCAGTGAACCCCCAACTACTCCCCAGGCACTGCAGCATAAATGGCTGCCCACTGCTGCGGGGGTGTGTGTGTGTTCACTCCAGTGTATGAGCACTTTGGATGGGTTAAATGCAGAGCACAAATTCTGAGTATGGGTCACCATACTTGGCTGTATGTCATGTCACTTTCACTTTTTTTTTCTCTTGTCATAAGGAATTAAAAAAAATTATCTTAAACAGTTCCCTAGTAATGCAGCTTGTGCAGTTATAATTTACATTGCAAACATCTGTCATGGCATCATCCATGTTTGTCTTTGCCATATTGTGTACTTTTATTTTTCTTTAAAAGCATGCTGGTTTTCGATTGCAAGGGTGTTTTTATATAATGACTTCACTCCTCTGGTCTGGTCTGGGAAGGAGCATCTCCATCTGTAATGCAATTTCAGCCTCTTAGCGCTGGTGGGCAGAGTTATTCAAGATAGTATATTGATCGACCAGAGTAATCCTGACAGTCTGAGACTGGTAATGTGAAGTCCTAGTAAAAGCAAGTGGTATGTTCACACTGCGGAGAAAATCACTCATACATTTGGTCTATCCCATTAAGATCCCATTAGAGCAATGTGATGTATGAGCCCTGTATTTTGAACGGCCTACTAATTGGTTTGACCAGTGAACTAGTCATGTTATTGGCTTTAGGTATTCTGTGACATTATGACATTAAGGTATATAAGTCTATACGACTATATAATTTACAGAATATAGCCTCTTTCCAAAATAGCATGATATATCATAATATTTTGGTAATGCATGGGTTATCTTTTTTTTTTTTTTTTAAATCAGCCAGTTTGTATTAGAGTTTGTATTAGATATTTATTAGTGCATACACATTTTACATATATATTACCTTTGCAATCATCTAATGCTGACTATGAGTTAAAGTTTAAAAACACTTATAACACTGTTGAAACTTTAGAAGATCTCAAAATTAATATCCATTTTTATACTGTTCATTATAATGCTGTGATGCCTTTATTCACTTGTAGCATTATAAAAAAACTGATATTAGTTTAGTGTTTTATTATTAACTTACAATGCACTTCATGTAGTAACAGCTAAATAAACTGGTGAAATAACTGACTTAGTCAACCTCATTATAGTGGCATAAAACCATTGAAGGTTCATTTTAATGGTCAGCGCAGGTAGAAGTAGATTCTCAAAGTGCAGTAACAACTGCACAGTTTCACCTTTTTACAGTGCAGTATTTGGCCTGAAACTATACAGTTCAGAGCTTTTCTGCAAAAGTGGTATGATTTATGTGAAAGAAAATAGCACTGTGTTGTTGCATAGGTCTATGTAGAGCATCATGTATGGTCTTCCTTATATAGTAACTGGGGGATGGGGGAGCAGTTCCATGTATCCAGCAGCAGAAGTCAGATATGATTAATGTTTTCCCTGCTTCACAAGATACAGAGCTGTGTAAGCAGGAGAACATTCTCTTATATAATCATCACAGATGAAAGAACATTTGAATGTGTCATACAACCCACATAGATTGAATGTTTTTCAGTAAGAACATCCACAATATATTTATATATGTAGTTCACTTATAGATATTTAAGACATGGCTGTCTGGAATATTTGATTTGGTTTGGCCATATGATTCAGAATAAAATATATAATATTTAGGGATTGCAGCTTATTTAATGTGTTTTAACCATGCTAGCTGAATGCTTGAGTAAGTTTATGAGCGCTGAGGTAAGGGGAACAGTAGGGGGTGTCAGATAGACACACTGACGTCACGTTCTTCAGTGTCCCTGCTCCCAAGGGCCATGGAAGCAGGGCCATGGAAGCACGGCTTGGACCAGGTGGTGGTCCGTGGTTTGTAGAAGAATAATGCCTCAGGGGAAGCCACAAGGCTGGCTGCCCAGGTCCCCACCCAAACCAGCTGTGTCAAGGGCCAGTACGGCCCGGAAGTGGATGGAAAGCTTGTGAAAATGCAGATCACGCAACTGAATGTTGATCGTCTGGCCTTGTGCTTGTTTGTTGCGAGTATGTGGATTTGTGACAGTATTTATACTGCAGAATTAAATATTAAATGTATACAATGTTCAAAAGTTGTGGGGAAAAAAAACTGTAAAAAGATTATAAAAAATTTGGCTTCACTTTTAATGGTGCTTGGAAGCTGATTTTATTTGGCTAAACAAAACTTTCCTTTTTGCTAATTCTGCTGATCTTTTTCTTTCCACTAATCTAGTACTCTTTCATTGGATAAATTAACCACAGTTGTGTATGATGTCATTTAAATGATGTCACTGTGGTGGCTTGACCAACATTGTTTGACTCATGATGTTAACTGATTAGCTTTAGAGCAGTGGTGAGTTGCACTTATATCGAACACACTGTCTGTCTGCAGTTCTGTAATTTGATGTCTGGATTCTCAGTTAATTCTGGATCTGAACTGTTTTCACAACCCAGAGGATCATGAGTGCTATTTCAATCCTAAAAGCAGATGATCCCTGTTCAGGGAAAAAAAACTGTAGGATAGAAAGAAAGAATGTATGTGAGACAGAAAGAGTCACATAAAGAATTATGAATATGAGAGAGAATTGACAGGAGAATTATGTATTTGATACAATTTGATTTGAACAAGAATCGCAGATCCAATGCGGTGCTTTGTTGTTGCACCGTAAAAAAACACACACACAAAAAATATATATATACTGTGGGGTCATAATAATCATGGCTAACCTAACATCAGATTATCCAGTATCCAAAGGTAGCACAGCTCAGGGTTTTGTTTTAAACACTAAGAATAGAGAGATTCAGAAAGCTTCAACTTCATTAGACCATTTTTTTTCATTTGACCTGTACAGAGATTTCAGTGTCACTAGGGATTATGTCTTCTCTTCATAAAGAGTCATTATTCATTCACAATATGCATGATAATAAGTTGTTATATAATAGGAAGCTTGCACATGTAAGATCTTTTAATGAGCTGGTCGAGTCTGCGCTTCATGTTAATGTTAATTCACTAATAGGCATTGGAGCAGGTGCAGATGCTATTTTAGTCTAAACCTCAGGCACTGGCATGGTCTGTTACCCTGAGATTATCAACACAACCTCCTGACATTGCTTATGACATGCCATTAATGCAGTTGTAGCTCTACTGGAGGAGGAAAAATGTCAGCTGATTGCAAACATGAATGTCATTTTCATGTACAGTAGTCAGAGTGTTGTGTACTATTACTGCATAATTATTTAACAATAGCTTGAATGCCACAAAAGCAAGTTCCTGCAGATGGATATGGTGGATAGATCACTATTCTTTGGAGTCTTAACTCTATGACTCACTGTTGTTTAGGCATTTTTTTTCTTAGTTATAAATACTGTGAACATAAGCATATGTGGATGTGCAGGAATGTTACTGCAGAAGTCTTTGGATTATACCATATAATTTCCCTTACAAAAGACCACTGGAATTCTGTCAGATGCTGACTATAACTGATCCCCAACAAGCTCCTTTATTGTGTATGTTTGTGTGTCATTTTGTGTTTGTGTAAGTGTGTGCATATGTGTTTGAGTGAGAAATGTTCAGCCAACATAATTGGAGAACAATGGGAGGGTGTATCACTGTTGGGCTGCCACCCGAGGGATCCCCAGACTTACCTGGAGATGATGAAGTGCTTCTGCCTGCCTCTCTCCCTTCCCCCAGCTGGTGTCTCTCTCCAGGGGTCTGTGCACTCTCTAATCTCACAGCACCACCACTGGACCATATTTTCCTCTGTTTGCCCTGGTCCTCGATTAACACGCAGACAGTCAAAGCCAAAAAATCATCAAAAGTTGCTTGTATTGCTAATGTTTTTGCTATTACTTTTAAATGTGAAGCATGTCAGTACATATTTTTCCACTGTATTTAAAAAATTTTTTTACCACATCAATTTTGCTTCGGCATCTGATGATTTGACAGCAACAGCTCAGAATATAAATCACTATTATATACATGTTTTGTTTATTTTATTTTATTTCATTATTTGTACAGTTTTGTACTTGAATAAAAACATGTTTACTATATGAAGCAAAGTTTTTAGGTATGAAATAAAATAACTGTGAGTTGGAAATGATTGTGTCAATCATTGTGTCATTTGAATTGGACTTCAAATGACACAATGACAGAAGATTAAAATTTCTCAAACCAGACCATTAATGTTAACAATTATTGTAGGCTTGCCATCATGATTCAGGACAAGACAAATCATTTATTGAGCACTTCATATTTTTAGGCTTCTGATGCAAAGCCATGGCCAAATTGGACACAGAAACCCTAGAAATCCAATTTAACACACAGCTCTCTTCCACTTGCCATTATTTGATGTTTTGTCTGTTTTAAGATGTGTAAATATAGGCCACATTGTCATTCGTATGCATATTCCACCGTATGTGCCTGCCTCTTGAATAATTTAAAAAGGTTTTCCCCTGTGACGACCCACAGTCAAAACTGAGATATTCTCTTTCTGCCAACCTTGGTTTCTCTTTGATGGTCGTCCAGACTGCTTTGTCTGTCTGAAGGCAGGTAAGGGTTGAATAGTCAGTTTAGCTCTGATTTTTACTCCAAAAGCTTGTTTGGATTATGGAATAAAGGGTGGAAAGTGAGGTCATGTATTGTGTCTCATATGTGGAAAAGTCCCCAAAAACCTTCCTCCTCATGTGGGAAGCACTGCTTCATTTCTTTACTGTCTGCAGTGGTGAGGTAACTAACTACAAGTTTTAAGTAATGTGACAGCAGCTTTTTTAAAGTATAGCAGTGTAGCTATTTTTTCAGATTATTTGTAGTGTAGCGTGACAAAACTCTAGAATATGTCACTACTTTTGTTGCGTTGTATTTACATACAAAATTATTTTTTTTTAATCCACTAACTTGTTGAAATATTTAGTTAAACATTGCCATTAATCACTTTGTTGCCACTATGTTACATAAATTATGGTTCTTTTTAACTTTATTGGTTGTTTTAGTGTTCATGTACCTGTTTAAGTAATTTTTACTGTTTTATTTTCTTAGAATTTTTTTGTGGCAGTAAATATTGCTGTAATTGCAAACATAATAATACATCATTATATGCATATATGCATATGATTTTATATACACATACACTACTGTTCAAAAATTAACAGTCACAATTATACTTTACATTAATACTTTAATCAAAAAAATAATTTCTACAAAACAAATTTTCTTCAAATAAATTATTTCTATTCATCCTAGAATCCTGAAAAAAAGTATCACGGTTTACACAGAACATTAAGCAGTACACGGTTTGGTTTCAACATTGCAACATTAGAAATGTTTCTTGAGCTCCAAATCAGTATTAGAATAATTTCTGAAGGATCACGTGACAGTTAAGACTGGGGTAATGATGCTGAAAATTCAGCTTTACACTTTACATTTTAATATGTATTCATATAAATTTTAAATTGTAATATTTCACAGTACCACTATTTTTTACTGTATTTTTGATCAAATAAATGCAGCCTTGCTGAAGAGACTTATTTCAAAAACATTTTAAAAAAAATCTTACTGACCCCAAACTTTTGAATGTTAGTGTAGATATGGTTGGTTTTGTTTATGATTGTTTTGTTTAAAATGTTAGACGTGGGAGCTTCGATTTAGCCTCCTCCACCCACAAACAACACGCTCATAATCCTCTTTACTCCGAGTGTGCGGTTTAAGCACAACTACATCCCTGAACCAGTGAGTAAAAACAAACACATATACCCTTAATCAATAGTAGCCCTTTGCCAACTCTAAATATCGATTCACACCAACTCGCTTCTATTTTAAGACAACTCTAATGCAGCAAAGTCATCTTTTCTCGCTTAATTTCTCCAGCACTGTTTCCTACAGCATCAGAGCGGAGCCTCAGTCAGCTGGAGGGGGAGGGCTTATGTTTTGAGAGAGGCTCCACCCCTTGTATGCTGATTGGTCCGTTCTTCACTCACAGACGAGCTCAGCGGAGTGTCCTCGACAACATTACACAAACACTCACACACTCCTCTGAGAGCTCAAGCCTTGTACTGGCTTATTTTCCTTTTGGAGATCTCACACAGGAGAACAGCACAGAAAGAAGAAGTGCTCAAGAAGACCTGCATTTTAGAACTTAAGAAATATTTCCACTTTCTCTTTTGGAGTCCTGTTCAAGGAGAGCGTCTGAGTTAGCTTGACTTGAGCGTTGGGTAAATGGGTTGTCATGGTTACTGACACTGGCAGTCTGACCCTAGAAGAAGACTGGATGTTGAATGGACAGAGAGCCGCGGTGACCAGCCAGTGAAAGGAAAGGAGTTTTCGGAGAAAGGGAAGAAGGGAGGAAGAGAATGGAGGACGGCTTCTCCAGCTACAGCAGTCTCTATGACACCTCCTCACTGCTGCAGTTCTGCAACGGTAAACTCATCATGTTTTCTGTCTTTAGTCTAAGAGTTTGTCCATCTTATGATCTACATCTCTTCATGTCCAGGTAAACATGTTGCCTCGGCTGGACGGTGGTACCTCAGGTGCTGCACTTAACCTGTATGACCTTTTCAGTCCCTTAACTTTGACAAAGTTGTTCATCCCTCTTGGCTGGGATGGATCAATTTGACACGAATGATAGTAATTGACAGTTTTCTTACAGGCTTCTCGCTGATATTCTCTCAAAGCAAGTATTTCTAGAAGGAAATCTCTCAAATGTCATGTTATTCCGGTTCTTAAAGTGTTTAGGTACCTGAAGCATATTTGTCATTCCTGAGATTGAAGGTGTTTGATACTGTTTTCAGACAGACGTGTTCGTTTTGAACAGAACAATGCAGGGGAAAATCTCTTACCCCTTATTACATCAGACCATTCTCCACTGAAGATGAAACTCAAGACCTTTCTGACAAGCTAAAGAATGTGGATGTCGGTTTTGATTTGTTGGGTTGTTGTCCTTTTTGAGGGTGTTTTTGTTGTTCTGCCGTCCTGATTGCGATCTGTAGTCATGTGTATGTATGCTGGCTGGTGCTTCAAGGCCTTTGGGTGAGGGCTGATGATAAAAGAGGAAAAGAAGAGAGGAGGATGAGGTGGTTATTAAGGGATTTCCTTGTTCCAGGATGAATAAATGTGCGTGTCACTGTTCTGTCAAACACCATTAATCTCTTGCATTAAGGAACCTCATATGACATCACAGCACTAAAGAAAGCCTTCTGAAGATCTCCCTGCTCTTTTGTACTATGTGATGCTGTGCTTTTGCATGAGTTTCTGCAGTATATGTTTTATTGATCTGTAGTTTAACTCTTTATTAGTGAGGGTTTATTTCAATCTAAACTGAAAAAAGTAAATTTCACAATTAATTACAAAGAAGTGACAAGTAACACATTAAAATAAACACAACATCTTGTAGTAGAAAGACTGAAATAGTATTCTCTTTTTAAAACATATTCCAATAATCTTGATGTTTTATTTATGACTCCAAATTTTTTTACAGTGTGATCAAATTTGTTTTTTGCAAAAGTAAGTCTAGTCTTCTACTGTAAATCAACATTCTCTCTTATAATTCTGTTTGTTCTAGACATACACAGTATATTCATATCATATTATAATGTTATCAGTTAGAGATTTTATAATTTATCAGTGGATACAGTACACATATATGCTGAAATGTAATTGTGCATGCTTATATCTTTAAAATAAATAATAATTTTTTATAATGAATAATTTTATTGTAATGTAATGTTTTCATATAACAATTATTATTATTATTGAATATTCATTTTATAATAATAATGTAACATAATTAATATCCATGTTTCATATTTTACATTTTAACGTTTTAATGCCTGAATTCACTTTCAAATGCATTTAAAGCATTTAAAATGATTGGTTTCAGTTTTTAGTATTTTGTTTTTCACAAAATAGTATTTAATTTTAATACTGACCATTTATCGGTTATCAGCCATAACATGAACATAACTATCAGCTTATCAGTATCGGCCAGAATTTTAATATTGGTGTGTATCCCTAGTTTGTTCACTCATTAATCTCCTTTAAAGTTCATACTGCGATTTGAAAATACGGTATTAGAGTGATGTTTGTTTCTGGGTCATGTGACAGCTGTATATCTACTATGTGAGTGCTTGGGCTCATGTGTTCATTAGAGGTTACTGACTTGTGTTTACACTGAAGTTATGATATCATTGTACGGTTGTGGTGACACCACAAAGCATTGTGTGATCTTCTCTTTCGTCATCTTGGCAGACATGTAGCCTATAAGAAGTCTTCCACTCAGCATTTAAGAGCCTTTTAATCTGCTGAGGGCCTCATTCATCCGTTACACTTCTAAACATCTTGTTTTACAAGTTCTTAAATGTAAAAAGACAATCTCTTTTTCTTTTCTGCAATCACTCTGTTCGGCTGAGTGAGTATGAGAGCTGCTGTGATGGCTGGCCTGTATTCTGGCTTGTCAGGCCAGCATAGGACTGTGGGTAATTGAATGAGGGTGTGCTGGAGAGCGCTGCGGTGAGGTCATCCGGCAGTACAGTGCTCAGCTGAAGCTCTGGATCTGCTATGAAGTCATTTTTTTCTTAAATGCTTCACGAGATACTGATCAGCCATCCACACTAATGTAGGTCAGCAAAACAATTTCCTAGACAAATTCTATAGGCTTTATACCTTCATTTAAAGTGTTGCCAACCTCAGACTCATCTGCTTGTAGTTTTCTGAAGAAAAGATAGACCCTTAAAGGGATTGTTCAGCCATAAATTTATATTATAAAAGCCTGAGGTTATTATTGCCTCCAGAATCCTTCAGAAAATAACCAAAATGATGATGGTAATGTTTTGGCTGAATGAAAACAGTGGCTTAGTTCACAAAAATGGAAATTCATAATCTGTTCACTAAGTCATTCTAAACCTGTATGACTTACTTTTTTTGAAGCAAAAAATATAAAACATGATATCAAATAAAAGATATCTTGAAAAATGTCTCCATAACTCAGTGGGGTTCTATATTGTTTTCGGTCCACTTTAGCTTTGTATCAACAAAAACTGTTGAAACATTCAAAATATCAAAATATCATCGTTTTCGTTCAGCCAAAACGTGACAATCATCGTGGTTATTTACTGAAGAGAAAATAACCTCATGTCCTTACTCAAATTAAACATTGGTGGTGAGTTCTGGCAAAGGGAGTAAAAGGTTATCTGGTGTTCTACCAGACGTCTCAGTCTTTCTGACTGCTGTTGTCTCATTCAGCCGCGGCTGCCAGGGAAGTGTTCTTGGCACTCGGCTCTCACTTCTTATTGGCTGTACTTTGAGCCACTGATGGAGGCATGTGCAACAGGATTAGGATTAAAGACCTGCTCACGTTACCGACCAAACCAGACAAGAAAACTGAAAGTGAGTGAGAATGAAAGTCATGAACAAAAGCTTCCACTTGCTCTGCACTTGACCTCTCCACAACCTTAGCAGCAAAAGGTTAAAATTCTAATGCATTTCATAAGAGGCAATTTGAAGACGTCATTTATTCATCATTTTCTCATTGACCTTACAATGCTGTCACTTGAATTTGGAGGTAAATATTGATATACAGACTATAATTCTTCCAGGGCTGCTGATTTGTTCAACGCTAGACATCGATTTCATTTAGTATTATGGATCTTGTGCTGTTATTTATTGAGCTGTGCTCTCATAAAAAAATTGCATACTGAGGGATAAATCTTGTCTACCCTTAAATGGGTGACATTGACACGGCTGTTGTTTGTCTGTTATGTGGCAGACCCCAGATGACTTGCATTGGCTCTTTATCTGGCTCTCTGTCCCATTACGTTACTGATAAGAATTCTGAAACCATCATCTGCACGGCCTTCTATCTGAGAAGACCGAAGCCATTAGTGCTACATGTTCTCTCTCTCTCTCTCTCTCTCTCTCTCTTTCTCTCTTGCTCTCGTTTGTTTTCAAAATACTTTACCATTCAAAAGTTTTTGGTCAGTATGATTTTTTTAATGTTGTGCTCACCAAGGCTGCATTTATTTTATCAGATATATAGTAAAAACAGTAATATTGTAAAATATTGTTAGAATTTAAAATAAAATGATTCTCTTTTAATATATTCCTGTGATGCAAAGCTGAATTTTCAGCAGCCGTTACTCCAGTCTTCAGAAATCATTCTAATATGCTGATTTGGTGCTTAAGTAACATTTTGTATTATCAATGTTAAAAATGCTTGTGTTCCCTAATTTTTTGTGGAATCCGTGATACATTTTAGAAAGTTCAGAAGAAGAGTGAAGAAAAATGCTCATGCTTTTTTGCTAATGCTTTTCATAATTGTTACTTGTAAACTGTGATTCTTTACCACAAAATGTGACTATTTTTAATTTTTAATAAGTTTATATCACATGCTTCCATAATTTCCAGAATAACAGATTGACACTCATGAAACTTCATTGCGACTTACCAAAAGGTGTTTTTCCTGGACATTTTGCCTTCTAGTCAAGCAGTGCAGCGTTCAAGGTGTCAGTGACATATATATCTGAAGCACATGTCATAGTATTGTGCTATTTTTGTACATTAAGGAGGTTTTTGGAATATTCCACTCGCTCATTCACTCTCAAGGGCTTCCAAAACAAAGAGGCCTTTGTGGGGGTGTCAAGCAGACAGGATTATTCAAATTTTGCTTCAAAATATGCTAATGCTGTGCAATGGCAAAACATGGTGCATGTCTTTCATACACTGTATGTCTTGTGTGGACCAGAATAAGTCCAACCAAAAGGCTTTCTGGGATTTTATACTTGAATTTTTCAGTATTGTTTGAGCATCCATTATCAAATGGAAATTTTTTTGTACCACTGCAAAATCACAAGTGAGAGCCATGGCAAGCCTTTCCCCATGTGCTTTTGTTCAGAACAGATTATGCATGGATGCAGAAGCATGTAAATATTGGGTAAATACTCACAACTGAATGTTATTTTAGTATTTTTATATACTATTATAGTATTTATTCATATTTTGAATGCACTTTTAATTTTATATATTTTTAAGTAATTTTATGTGCTTGTCATTTTTATAACTTTTTGTTTTTTAATATTTTATCTTTTCTATTTAGCTTTATTTTTATTTCAGTTTTAGTTTTAGAAATTCTAGTATGTCCTCTTGTATTTTATTTTGGGCATTTTTTTCATCTAAAATCTATGTTTTTTTTCAGGTTAATTTCACATTTAATTTCAATTAAGGAAATATAAACTATTACAGTAAATATAGTATAGTAAATTTGATATACTGTTATAGTATTTATTAATATTTAGATCTAGCTTTTATTTTTGTCTTTTCAGTTTTCATTTTAGTTTAAGTTTTAGTTATTTATTTTTTAAAAATATATAGAAAGCTTTATTTTAATTTAGTTTTAGAAATCTTAGTACTTGTTTTTCAGTAAGTTGCTAATGCAACATTTCTAGTTTTTAAATTTGTCATCTACAATCTATATATTTTTCAGCTTTGTTTCAATTAAGAAAATAGATTTAATAGTTGAGTTTAGTAAGAGTTTTAGTTAACAATAGCAACACTGACGCACTTTCTCTTTTCCATCAGCTCAGTTGTGCTGCACAGGGGCTTGACATATGATTTTCCGCATGTAACATCCAGTGTCATTACCGCACAGCATCCGCAAACCCACCCAAAGAACAACACTTCAGTTTATTTAAACCACCCACCCACCCACCCACCCACTGTTCTGGGACATTTGTTTTGTGTGCACAATGCCCTGGATTCTGAAGGAGAAGAAAGCCCAGGCTTTCACACATGCTGAAAAGAGCATTGTGTCAGAAGCAGGAAAGCAGAGCCAGCCATGAGTTAATGTTGCCCTACTTTTCTCCTACTCTGTGAGTCAGACCCTCTGCGACTCCTTCAAAATCTTTAGTCTCCACTCCTCCTTCCCTGCCTCGTTTGCCACCAGAGCTCCCCGCCGCTTGTGCCATTTCTCAGGAGAGCATGAGTCAGCACAACCCGCAGTTTCGGCTGTACTCCAGCGTGCCTTTTCCAGGTCGGTTTTGTCTTCTCATCTCTATGGTGACTGTGCTGGAGTGAGAGGGTCTGCATTGGGTGGGTCCCATGAACAGAGGCCCTGGCTGATTAAACATGGAGACAGATAAGTGTTTTGTTGTTTGGAGAGTTGTGTGTGTCGTTCTTCACTGTGGTTGACAGTAAGGTGACTTGTGACTGAGTGAGTCGGCTTTTTTCATCGATTAGTCTGTCGACATGGAGTTCAAGGAGCATGTGGGTGGGGTGAGTAGCATGACATGATGTGTAGTTTCACTTTTGCAGCACTGAGTCCTTTAGAGCGTTCTTTAAATTGTCTGTAAGTGCATTTTGTTGTCTGTTTTTAAATTTATGTTTTTAAAAGAATAATTTACCCTATCTCTTTAATCGTTTTTTTTTTTTTTTTTTTTGAGTTTACCCTTTTTTATCCTTTTACAGTTATCTCTTTTAAATTATTAAAAGGAAATTGTTTAAGTAATATCACTATTTACTCATCCTTGTGTCATTCCAAACTTTTATGATTATTTTATTTTTGCTTCTGTCATAAATAAAGACATAAATGGAGACATTTCCAAGAATGCTCCTGCTGCTCTTGAAAGTGAGTAGTGGCCAAGGGATGTTAAGCTCAAAAATGACAAAAATAAAATTAAAGCAGTCCATACGATTTTATACACTATATTCCAAGTCTTCTGAAGCCATACAGTAAATGTCAGTGAACTGAGGGAGAACTGTCCTTTTTAATAAAAAGTTACAATATAGCTCAATACTTCAGCACGGTTGCAGTCAATTGATCAAAAGTGACAGTAAACAACTGTAATGTTACAAAAAGATTTCTGTTTCATATAAATAATGTTCTTTTGAACTTTTTATTAATTAAAGAATCCTGAAAAAATTTATCGCAGTTTAAATCATGTAACACGGAAGACTTGAAAAAATTCAGCTTTGACATCACAGGAAAAAAATTACATTTTAAAATATATTCAAATAGAAAATACTTATTTTGAATTGTAACAAAATTTCACAATATCATTATTTTACTGTATTGTTGGTCAAATAAATGCAGCCTTGTTGAGCAGAAGACACCTCCTCTGAAAACAGCTAACGTTTGAACAGTAATATATATTAGACTGTCAAAATAATCAGTTCATTCATGAAATTTAGATAGAAAGAATTTATTCTTAAAAAATATCTCGATCAGGCTGATATTATTAATCAGCTGATATTTGGCCAAGTTCTCTTGACTTATAAACAGAAATGTTTATCTCCTCGCGTCATCCTACTGACAACTTTTTTTATTTTTGATTTTTTTTTTAATCTAAGTTTGTTTTGAGTACATCGCATTTCTGCTCGTTTTGCTCATATTTCTTGAATAAGGCACAAAACCTTTATAGTATTATTGCTAGCAAACAATTTAAACATTGAACTGCTAAACCACATCTCTGGCCAGCAACTCATTTGTAGGACAAAAACATTTGGCAGTTTTGATCCCAAAACAACACAACAGGCTCTGTTTTCAATAGTCTCATGAGCCCATACATCAGAGCGTGTTAGGCCTGTGCACTTTCTCCCAGAGCACAGGGATAACTGCTGATCAGGATTGACTCAGTATCCCTTTAATCCTCTCTTAGCCCTGACCACTTTCTGCATCCTAGCAGTGAGGCTTGGGGCTAGAGCACTGTTGTCCCTAAAATACTCCCCTTGTTGGTTTCTTGCCAGTGAACAGGGTGGGTGGGGGGGTGGTGGGGGGTGGGGGGTGGAAAACACCCTCCTCTGCAGTTCATTCGAAGTTGTTTTCTCTGCCTCCCTTGCTGCCTGGAGGAGATTAACAGGGAACAACACTGCGGGTATCTCCGCATCACTTGTCACTGACTCTGCCCTGTCTGGTGTCTCTCTGTGGGGATGGAGGCTGGTGTGATTAGTGAACACACACGTAAACACACATATAGCTTCTGCTGCCTGTCTTACACATGCTGGTAAGATGCCGGCAGCATGCTAACATCTTTTTTGTAGCAAGAGGGACGGAGAAAGATAAGATGTACAGTAAAATCTCATCATTTGAATGTTCATTTGATGCCTTTAAATATGCATTAGATGGAGATCTTCAACCATTCTGATGTGTCTCTGTTTTTTAACAACTTGCGCCATGAGTAACGCTTTTTTAAAGATATTGTGTCAAGTTAAAAGAAGATTGACTTTCAATACACCTGGAGCCTGTTTTGTTTTGCTGTGCTGCGTTTAGCTGTTTTTGAATGCAAGAACCACCCAGAATGCCCTAGCAACCACATAACAACATGTAAAAACACTTATACTAGTAACTGCATAGCAGCAACATACTGAGAAACACTCAGAACATCCTAGCAACCACATAGCAACACACTAACAACATCCTAGCAACTGCATAGCAACAAGTTCAAAACATACAGAACTCCATAGCAATTGCATAGCAACACACTCAGAATACCCCAGCAACTGCATAGCAACACTCTATAAACATTAAGAACATCCTAGCTGCTGCATATTAAGACTTTAAGAAACACTCAAAATCCTAGAAACTGCCTAGAAATGCTCTAAAACACTCAGAACACTGTAGCAACTACATAGTAGCAAAATAGAAACACTCAGAATACCCTAGCAACACACTAACAATGTACTAGCAACTGCATAGCAACACTCTATAAACATAAAGAACATTGTAGCAGCTGCATATTAACATAAAAACACTCTAGCAACCACATAGCAACACAACTGAAACACTCATAATATCCTAGCAACCACATAGCAACACATTAAAAGCACTCAGAACACCCTTGCAACCACATAACAACACTTAAGGTGATGATACACGGGGAAACTTTTTGAGCAATGTTGCTGGGCAGTGTTGCCATTAACGGGCAACCAGAGCCCACCACCGACCTAAAGTATCCAGAGTCATTTACTGCCCATTCTCAATGGGAAAGTGCCCAAACAACATCGCTTTGCACCATTGCTCAAAAAGTTGTCCTGTGCATCATCACCTATATCTTAACAACTGCATTGTGAAATGCTAAAGACACTCACAAAACTTTAGAAACCACATAGCTTCTTGCTGGCAACCACCCACAACACCCTAGATTTGTGGTGATAAGGCTAAGGGACTAAACTCCACCAGCACTTACTATTCAGAAAATGTAAAAATCAAGTCAATAATGTTAACTTGTAAAGATTAAGCCTCAATTATAAAACACTAACAAGGGATTTTAAATCAGAATGGTAGAAGACATCTGCTTTAATAGGTTGATTACAGCTTGACCTGAAGGTAGATTTTGCTGATGTAAGGTGGATTGAAACTCTGGCTCTCTCATTGGGACAGTTTGGCAGTCTGCTCATCACCTCTTCCCTGCTTTCTCTCTTTCTCCTGCTCTTTCCATGCCAGAGGTCACAGGTAAGGTCTTTGGGAGGATCTCATGCGTCTATTTTTACCTCCTAAGTCCTATTTGCTAAAGGCCATCTTTTTAGCTTGGCATCACACTGTTCTCTTGCTTCATGCGGGGCTCTGCTGGATTATATAACAGTCCAGCCACCTTCTCTGAATCACTGACACCTCGAGACAATGCACTGTTTTACTATCGCCAGAGTTTCCAGATAGGTTCTCAATGAACTGACCTTGGATCTTTGAACTCAGGTTGCAAAAACAAAGTGGTTGGGAAATCAGGCGGTTGTAATCCTCTTAAAGCACACACAAACCTTTAACTCACTTTCTCTTAAAGATCCTCCCTTTGTCTCTCAGCGTGAACTCTTTATGTAAGAGGCCAGTCTCAAAGGCCAGTTCATTGATGAGAATCGTTTGTGAAAAGCTCTGGGAGGATTCATTTTGATACACACTGAAACCAGATGCATTTTGTTTACACAATAGCACTGTCACAAAAACTGGTGAGCTGCCCCATATGGCAAATATATATATATTAATATTTCAATATATTTCCAAAAACAATTTTTTTTATATATTTATATATTTTATTTACCTCATATTTCGCATAAGCGAAATGTTAGCGAATTTTGGAAGACAAAAAAGTCCACTGTCAATAGTGTAATAATGCATGAAGCATTGCTCAAAGAAATCACTTTTAGACCAAGCAGCTTTTTTGTTGGTGAACACAGTAGTGTGACCAACTTGAACCCGCTGTGAAATCAGCATGGCGAAATCTTTCTACCTCATGTGAAATTCCAGATTGTTAAGATTCCTATGGAAATGACTTTTAGCCACAAAAAGTTGCTTAACAACGGAAAATGTACCCGCACCTTTAGAAATGTGCACTGTAATTGGCATTGTACAGCAGCTCTATTAAGCATGATATGGGATAGTTTAAATTTGCCTTCATTTTATGGGTAGACAAGCCTCCAAAGTGAAGGAACATGATTTCATTCACTGTCAGCGTAATGATAATCCTTACAAACCTTAGCACTCTGCTGCTGTTGAGACTCATTTATGGCAGATACAGGGTTTGAGTGAATTAGCTAGTAGGTTCAGACTCTGAGAGAGACCAGAGATGCATTATTAATCAGCATTTCTCTTTAATCAGAGACATTAAAGAGAGTCCGTTTTGCTTTGATAATCCATCCACCAACACTTTCTATCTTTATGTAGTTTTATGTCATTATTCAGGGATTTAAAGCATTATTAGTATTATTTTTTGAATATCTGATAATATATTGATGAGTACCATTACAGTTAGTAAATTGTAAATGTAAATTTTTAAGTTGTAATTCAGTTTTTATTTTAGTTACTATTATTATTATTTTTAATCAAAGTGTTGTTTACATTAATGAAAAAAAATGTAACTGTTAAATGTATGTTTTTTTTTAACACATTTGCTTAATATGACGGTTTCTAATTTAATAATTTAATACAACTGTTTCATTCTTTTCTGTTTAATTTCATGAACACCAATAAATATCTGGTGAGATGAATCTTAAACATTAGTTTTAGTAAGCATTAAACATTTAGTTTTAGTTTCCATTTTTTGATAATACACCTGATATATTTTTATATTTATTAAGTACTTAATGTGAATTATTTCGAGTTTGTGTAACACCGGTTGTTTCTAAGATTTACATATCTTGCAGATAAGTTTGCACTTCCAGGACTTTCTCAGACCAGCATGGATTCAACATTGAAATTCTTTGCAGTGGTTTTAAATCAGCGAATGAATGTCTGTTCTTAGTCAGGCCAGTAGGTCAGGAATTGGACTTCAGTTTCAATCTCATTTTGTGTGCAGTCTGTCTTTTGGTGGCCATGTCTGTCTGTGGGAGATCAGTTCTGTCGCTCTTTCTTAGGAGGATGGAAAAAATATTCAGTGTTATTAAGATGGACAGGTATTACATTTAGCTTCAGTTCATGCACCAAACTGTCTAAAGCAAAATGGGATTGAACCTCTCCTAGAGAAGGTTATCTGAAATAAATAGTCTCTGGTTTGTAAAACTAACTAGCTGGATCAACTTTGATCAAAGTTTTACTCTGCTAGGGTGGGTGTGAAGATTTTCAATGCACACACTGTTCTCTGTTTTTAACTGTTCAGTTTTTGGTGCAATCTTCTGTCTAATCACCAGATAATAGTTATGAAAGAGCTGTTCAGTGTTGGGAAGTTAACTAACAGAAGCTAGAAGAAGATTTAGTTAGGATTGCGATGCGCTATCTAACAAACAGTAATTTCCAGTGGAACATGAAGCTAGAGATGGGCTGACGTCCAATCCAATCACAGTGAAACAGAATGAGATTGAATTCAGAGGGAAATGGGAGAAAGGCAGAGATAGAGAGAGACAATGGCAAGGGAAGTGCATCCTTGGTCTGAGCAGTTGATTTCTGAAACACATTAGATTAGAAGATATGGAAGACTGCCAATGTTTCTGTTTAAACACAACGAACAGCAACAAGAATTGCACGGTGTGTCTGTTCATGCTGCACTGATATATCCCGGCTATTGTTTTTAATGTGGTTGAAGTGCCCGCTCCCTGATGCTCTCCTGCAGTCCTGCATAGTTCAATGGAGAGCATTAGCGTTTTAGAAGGAATATAATTAAATATGTGTTTAAGCGTGTGTTTACATGCTCTATCACATGCACTTTTGTAGAGTGCGGTATCATTTTGTGCATTTGTCAAATGAGCGGGAAGCACTTTTAGGCTATTGAGCAGATGTGACAGTCATTTATTGTGCTGGTTATTAGCATTACGCCACCGGTGGCTTCAGAATGGTTGAAAACTGGGTTTGTGGTTGGAGAAAAGACAGAGTAATATCCCCATGGAGCTTTTGAAAAGACGAATCCGTGGGACGGCCTCAATCAATGATTAATTTCACCCATCAAAGAGGCAATTTCTATGCAAACAGCATGATTTGCGGCTCTAATTATTAGTAGTCAGTGTGTGTGTGTATGTAGGGATTCACATTGGATGTTCCTTTGTTCATAATGCACTCATGAAAAGCCTTAGAGCAGTGATTAACAAAACCTTCAGTGATCCAGTAACAGAAACCTTTTGAATGTTGGGATATTTGGATGGTTTTTCCAGTACAGAGGGCTGAGGTGTGCCAGGTAAGTATAAATCTAAGGGCTATCTGAATATATCTTGACCGGGTGAAATAGTGTTGCATAAAGAGGCTTATCTTCAGGAGGCGATTAATCACCGCTGAACATTAATGACTATGATCGTTTTTGCAGGGCGAGCAAATGAATTTTAAGTGCAATGGCTGGAGGCCATTAAATGTGTTGAGCTGATGTGTGTGTATGTGTGTGAGGGTATAATTATACAGCTCAGCTGAGGTAAGGAAACACTGAGTGATTGAATATTTGCAGTGGAAGGTACTTATCTAAATTTCACTATCAAAACTATCCATTTTTTATTTTGCCTGAAGCTTCCAATCTGCCAATTATTCAAGCTGATGGGACTCATAATTGGCATTTTATAATTCAGGTCACACTCGCTATGAATTCATATTTTAAATGGTATTACTGAATGTCAGTTAACTAAGTTTAGCGTAAAACTATCATTAGTTAATGCATTAGATATTAGGAAACTAACAAAGAAAAATATGAATTCTGTCTTGCAGACATTCTGTCTTGCACTGAATAAAAAAACAAGTTAATTGCACCTTTTTTTCCTCACAATTGACTTTTTCTCCCAACTGCAAGTTTTTGAATTGTGAATTTATATCTTGCAATTCTGAGTTTGTCTTATAATTTTTAAAAAAGGTAAATAAAAAATATACTAATTAACATTAATAAACATTAAAATTAACATTAACCTAGATTAATAATTAAAAGTATTACTGAAATGAACCTTATTATAAAGTGTTTAAATATATGATACCAGTCTGACCTTATTAAAACAATATTAAAAATAAAGTGCAATGAATAAGATCTCAATAGATGTAGAGTCATGACACACACCCAGCTAACTGAATGACTTCCTTATAAATCTTTAACAGTTTTTATTATTATTATTATTGCTTTAATTACCAGCTGCTTCCTCTCAGTGTATAAATAATGAAGACGTTATTCTCAGGGAAGGGTTGAAAGCACTAGTTTTCATTAATGTTTCATACCACTGATTTTTCAAAGCAGTCTAATCACCTAGCAAACAGTTAATTGCTCTTTTATATGTGTGTGGGTTGTGTGTTTGAGTGAAAGAGAGAGTAACAGGGTTTCTGATGCAGGGTCAGCAGCTGTCAGGGAAGGCATGTTTATGTGAAATGAAGAGGGACATGTTAGGCCATCCCTCTCTGACTCTTTCAAATGCACCCTGCTGGATGAAGCTTTTGGCTTAAATTCGATGGTCACATTGGGTGGAAATAAACTAGAATGGACTGGATTATTAAGTGGGATGTGTGATGTCAGGGTTCTGCTTTGCTTGACATTTTTCTCTTTTCTTTGACATTCAGACTCTTAAAAAAATGGTTTCAAATTAGCCTGATGCCTTTTGAGAACCTTTTTACTGAATTTAACAATTAATTTTTTAATTCTGCTTTGGCAGCTGTAAAATATATTACAACATATGTGTAATATTTCATTAACGGATATAATGTGTTAATACACCAACTGAAGTACTAAAATCTTTTTTCTGCCTTTTTTTTGCCGTAATATTCTGCTTTGTACCTTTATAATATTTAAGCCACATGTAATCAAAGCTCATCAGAAGTAGCTGTGCTAAATACTAATATATAGAATGAGAACACAAGATGACTTGGTCTTTTTCACTTCCAAAAACATTATTTTGACATTATTGTTAACATAAATGTAGCATTATTTTACTGTATAATTACTTGAAATGTCACATTAGATTTATTTATTTTCACCAAGTAAGCTTACTGTTAACTATTTAACAAGTTTACCATATAATCTTTAGTCTTTTACCATTCAAATATTTTTTTATTTATTTTACTGTTATTTTTTACAGTGGTAAATCATGAGAATTATTACAATTATTTTATTTTATTGACACTCATAGCTTTATGGTATCTAAAATTAATTAATAGTGGTGAGTAACATTAAAAATAGAATGTAATAGGAAGTAAATATTTTCCACATTCAGACACATATGTAATATTTTATGAACCATTATTAATATATTAATACATTTACTAATAATTCAATAATCGTTCTTTAAGGCACTTATGGAGAACCCTATGTTTATAAGTGGTACTTACAAACAACTGTTATGAATTTGGTGAAAAAGATGCTGTTATATACTAGATAAAATCTTGAGTTAAAAAATTTGCAGGATTATTTCAGCATTAGTTTTCCAAATTCTTGAGGGTTTTTTGTGTGTTATAGATGACAGTGCCTCGGCGGCGAGCAGTATGGAGGTGACGGACCGGATCGCCTCTCTGGAGCAGCGGGTTCAGATGCAGGAGGATGAGATTCAGCTGCTCAAGTCGGCACTGGCTGATGTGGTGAGGAGACTGAACATCTCAGAGGAGCAGCAGGCCATGCTCAGCAGGAAGGGACCAACCAAAGGTACCACACAGACCCTCGGTCACCTCATTTGGTTGAAAGTCCTACAGTTTCCAGATCACGTTATTTATTTCAGCTTTGCATTCTATATCAGCTGCTTTGCATGTTCAGTGATTTCTTTGAGCCTCACGGAAAAACAAATCTCTACAGAACCACCTGCCATTTCTTATTTTTCATCTCCATTCCATCCATGCTCCAGCAGCAGTTTTCTCTCCTATTGCTATTCGTTTCCTTTCTTCTCTACTCTCCTATCCTCATATTCCCTTCCCTCAACTGTTCTCTCATACTGTGAGTATGTTTAGAAGCAGCAGTGAGGAGAGACTCTCCCTCCTCTGACAGCAGTTTTGGGAAGCCTGGTACTCACTTGTCAGAAGTTACACACTAATACAAAAAGAGCACATTTTAGTCACATCACTGGAACTGACATCAGAAATGCATGAACACCGAGGACTGAGTTATATTTCACTAAGTGATGCACTGATATAGAAATGTTTCTGGTATTTATAAACCATGATCAGTAGGTTCCATTTTAAATGTTAATCAGATTTGGTATTTGCTTGTAACGTAAGCATGTTGATAAACTGAGTGTTTATTAATATGCAAAATGGATACGGTAATTTTCAACCCAATGTTTATTTATATGATTTTATATACATGTAGGTATTTTAGTGACTGTTATTAAAATGTTCAGTATCACTTGCATAAATCATGAGTTATGTAACAGAAGTTCGTAGAGAGGTTAATGCTTAATCTACTGGGTTTAATTTAGAGATTATGAATTAATCTGATTTTATTTCTTATGCTTAATCTTATTCTAAACTCTTTTTCCAATTAATTAAAATATGATTAATTATTTATTACTTTAATTTTAATTAATATACTATTTTTTATGACTTATAACCAATATGATGATTATAATTTACAAGTAAATATATAGGTATTTAAGTCTTTTTTTTTTATAGACCACATTCACATTAAAGTTAATTTAAAGGGATAGTCCACTGTAAAAAAAAATCTGACATCATTTACCCTCATGTTGTTCCAAAACTTCCATTTCTTTCTTCTATGGAACATTAAAGATGATTTTTTTTAAAGAATGTTGTTAACTAAACAGTTTTGATTCCCATTGACTTTTAGTGGCCAAAAAATAAAGTAAAATTCAGTGGGAACTGAGACTGTTTGGTTACCATGATTCTTCAGAATATCTTCTTTTGCATTTCACAGAAAAGTCAGACAGGTTTGGAACAACATGAGGGTGATTAAAATTTGAGTAAATTAACTAACTTTCACACAAGTGAAATCATGGATAAAATCATCATAATGTACAGTAAAAAATAATTATTATTAATAATTATTATTATTATTATTATTATTATTTAACTTAGCCGAGGAAAATAGTGGAACTTATTTCTTTCAACGTCAACCTAATCAGACAGATAATAATAAAAAAAAAAAAATTGGCTGATATTCTTATGATCATTTATGTGTTGTGCATCCCTAATTTCACCCCAGCATGTGTGACACATAGTCCTGTCTCACACATAGTCTAGTTATTTTGAGTTTAATGAGATTAACATTATAAGATGCTTGTTAGTGTTCTTAACAAACACTCTGGTCGTAATTACATTTAATGCTAGACTGACAAACTACCACATCCACATATAATATCTCTCAAAAAATGAGAGACAATGAAAAACCTCAAGACTGATGTTAATTTTGGTCTAACAGACATGGAAAGTGGCTTGTCACCTTAATTATCTTGATTTTTTGGTGATTGTTTAACAAAGCTTTACTAAATCCACGTAATCCTTTGAACTGTAGGATAAAGTGGATAATTAGAGTCACATTTCTTTACCGTCTCAAAGGTTTGAAACACACTTGCTGCTTTGATGTCAGACACTAATTAGCCAGACTGCATGAATTTGTGCTACCAAATGTCAACCTGGGGTCCAAGACTCCTCAAACCAATAAAGAAATGTTTATTTTCGGTGTACTTCGAGTAGCTCATGTTCACTTCATCCATTCCTCCGCCTGTTTGAAGTGTGTGCGAGATGAGTCATGCTTTCCTTCTGCATAATCCTTGACACTCTGTGCAGGCTGATCTCTTTGAAACAAAAAAATCTTTGCTATTTCTCTCTTGCACTTTTGCCTCATCCTTTTTATTTTATTTTTTTCTACTGTTTTTTTTTTGTCCCTCAGCCTGCACATTCATAACACATTCAAGCAGCTCTGCTGTGATGAATATTTAATAATGCAGACGCATAGGGTAATGTAAATAAAGGCTCTCAAAAATCTTTGCCATCAGCAGTTAGACTGCAGGTGTGGACGCACTATTAAGTACTTGAATTGCACAAAGGCATATTCACCAACCTAGACTTCTGTGAACCACAATTGCATTTTAATGGAGTCCATTCGGGGCTCAACCTATTGCAGGACAGTCTGAGGAAGCAAGAAAAAATCTATTCTGGAATTTTGTGGTCACTGCTCTGTTCCAGTTCTTCCTAAATTCAGCGAATTTAGCATTTGGAAATCATTACTCTGTGATGCATTAAGTATATACACCACTGTTATAGTTTGAGGGTTAGTGAGGTTTATTTTATTTTTTTGAAAGAAATTAATAGTTTTATTCATAATGGATGCATTAAATTGATCAAAAGTAACAGTAAATGAATGTATTATGTTACACAAGATTTCTATTTCAAATAAATGCTGTTCTTTTGAACTTTCTAATCATCAAAGCATCCTAAAAAAAAATTTCCTGGTTCAACAAAAATATTAAGCAGCACAATAAAACCAAATCAGCAGAGTCAAAAAAATTACAAAAATTACTAACCCCAAACTTTTGAATGATAGTGTGTATAAAATTAAAGTGAGAGTTTTGTGGCTTTTGTCCGTGTGTTAGCTTTGAGTTCATCTGTATGTTAATATACCATAAACAGAATTCACTTTTATGTGTATTTAAAATTCAGTATATTTCTCTTTTTGGACAATGACGCAAGAATATAGATGACTCATCCTGCACTACACAGATTTTTGTCCAGTCAGATGATCTCTAGAATTACAGTATTACTCCCCTTAAACCACATTCAACTACCGTAACTAACATGTATCAAATGATTGTTCATGGCTATGGCATAACAAAAACTTTTTTGCCATTTAGAACAAAAGGCACGAGTCCCTTCTATATGTACCACTCAAACTTCAATTTCAATAGGATATAAATCAAAACAGGAAAAAAGCTGTGCTTGTCATGGGGCCCTTGAGAATGTAAAGTTAACTGTTAAAAGCTTGACATATAGTGGAGCTTGTTTACATAAAGAATGGTAACAACAGATAATAAATGCCTGACTGCAGTGCCTGTGTGTAATTCTGCCTTTGTGTCCTTCCATCTTTCAGCTAGACCAATGATTGCAGCTCTGCCCCTGAGATCCACGGTCAACAACGGTACTGTCCTGCCTAAGAAGGGCGGCACATTGCCATCCCCCTCCGGCTCCAAGAAGGACAACAACTCACCAGCAACCAAAAGGTAAGAGACTAAAAGATGACTCCACAAAAAAATTGCGTAATGTATGATGGGCACAGGCAACAATTTTTTTTAGTTTCAGACTTAGAAAACAAATATTTAGAGCTGATTTTATAATATAAATGTTTGCATTTGTCACGTGTCTCTTAGCAACAAGGCTTATATTTTTGTGAGAGTTTGCTGTATATAAAACAATTCACTACTTGAAAGTGTGTTAGTGTGTGACCCTCAGTCGTTTAATGTATAGTGTAAAAATCTGTTCAGATTTTAAAGGTCGTCTAGTATTCCTTAATCCATAATTGACTGAAATCTTAGTACTTTTCATTTTATTCATTGTTCAAATCATTCTCTATAATAGATATCCATCCAGCGCATGAAAATACACAAGATAACAGTGCAAGGTTTTGTCTCATAAAGGTCAGCTCACGTCTTTATCAGTTCATGATAAGACATGCTAAACCTGAAAGACACAGGTTCTCAAGTGAGTCAACTGTGACGCAGGAAGCAATGCAGTACGCCTAGGTTTTAGATGACAGAGAACAAGCCTTTTGAATTAGGTTGCAGCTAAACCTTATATTTCACTTCCTATTTTACAACTGCAACTTAAGTACTTGTAATAACTTAATTTCTCACAATTGACATTTTATTCCTCACAATTGCATCTTTACACAATATTGTTTAAAGGTTTGGGGTCGTTAAGATTTGAATGTTTTTGTTAAAAAATCTTACTGACCCAAAACTTTTGAAGGGTGTATCTCACAATGTGACTTTATATGTCATATTGGTACTTTTATACCATATTTTTCAGAAATAACATTCTTTTTCTTCAGTGTAATGTCTTAGAATGACACCAGGAAGCCATGAATAATAATGAGATCATTTTTCTTTCTAGAATCCGTAAACCATATTGATGAAATTATATTCAATAGGTTAAAATGCTTCTGCAGTTCTATTTTCTTGTCACTATGAAAATCAAAATTGCAATGAGAAAAAAACAGTCGCTCTCATGAACCTTCCAGCTGCGCAGCACCAATGTGTCTTTGTTTAATAAATGGCCAGATCATGCAGATGAATTAATGAATAAACAGAGGTTTATAATTATAAGACACAAACCCAGCTGAAGACCCCTGCTTTCCCCTAAGTGTCTTTGTATGTTAGTGTCAACTGTCTGTCACATGTATTTGTCATCCTGTGAGATCTCTCTGTCCCCTTTCCTTCTTCCTATCTGTTACATGTTCTAGTCTGTCCCATCTGCCCAGGTTTCTTCTAAGGCCACCTTACAGGTGAGAGTTTTTCTACATGCAGGATCTGCAATCTTCTAAAAAGTGATGTGGGCTACTGATATTTTTGTAATAAAAAATGCTTTAAGGGTTTGTTTTTAAACCATTATTCACGAACTGCTTAAAACCTTAGCAAACAGAGTCTGCGGTTCGACCATATTCTGTGGAGGCTGTTTAGGGATCCCACAGGAAGCTTTGATTCTTGTGAAACTGGGCACTCTTAGGTTTGGACATTTTTTTTTTTTTTTTAGCTTCTCTTCAGGCACTCTTTCATTGCAGCCTGTAAAGCTTATTTTCCCATCATGCCTTGAAGTGAGAGCCCTGTGCAGTCTATAGACTAACTCTGTACCCGCTTGCTTGTATGCCTGAAGTGCCATTATTGACAAAAATCCTCACAAAGCATGAAGATCCTGCAGCCTATTTAACATGGGATAACACCATCCGCCGGTGGCTGGCCCAAATGAGCTTTAGCCCTGCAGTCTGGATTAGACTTGAGCCTGGCAACCAGTGGACTGCTGATGGGGTCTTTTCTTTTGTTGACAAGTTTTAAAGGGCACCCAGTCTCAATTCACCCCTTTCTATTGCACAAAGGCACAGCAAATCAGGGCATGAACATGTCTCAGAGAGAAAGAAAAAAAAATACATAAAATACATTTCTTCTGGAATTTGTAATGGTTGTTTGTCATGTATGTGTTTGCTGTGTCTCTTTGGGGAAGGCCAGTGCTGAGTGTCTGTTATAATTGGCTGTCACCAGTATTATCTCTACATTGCCATTTCCTTTTTTCTGTGCGAATGTTTACATTTGTGCTTCCTGTTTGAGGATCAGACTATAGTAGGAAAATTCATGAAAACTAACTTATATTTGGAGACAGATACAATATTGCAACCTAACACAAATATGCAAACATTTTGTCACTCAATTCTGTTAAACTATATGTATGTATATACATAGTGCAGTTTTAATGTTTTTTTTTTTTTTTTTTTTAGGAAATTAATACTTTTATTTCAAAACATATTACATTGTTTAAAAGTGACAGTAAAGGCATTTATAATGTTACACATTCTATTTTAAGTTTTGTTATTTTGAACTTCTTATTCATCAAATGATTCTGAAAAAAAAGCATGGTTTCCACAAACATATTAAGCACCATAACTGATTTCAATATTGATAATATTTCTTGATCATGAAATTCGGCATATTAGAATGATATCTGAAGAATCATGTTACACTGAAGACTGGAGTAATGAATACTGAAAATTCAGCTTTGGTATCACAGGAATACAGTTGTTTTAAATTCTAATAATATTTCTCAGTGTTATTGTTATTGCTGTATTTTTGATCAAATAAATGCAACTTTATTTCTTAAAAAATTGAAATGTTTATAATTCAAGCAGTATCTTTAATTCATCTAATATTGTGTGTATCATATTCAAAAAGCAAATGTCATATTTTCTCATATGCTATGTTTCACATGAGGAATGTTTTATCATTGAGGAGTGTTTTAGCTGTTTTTTTTGTGCCTTTCGATGTGAAATGATATTAAAATCTTGCCTTTTATCATTCATAGCACTGTGAAGAGAACAAGTTCATCCGAGCAAGTTGGTCCTAACAACAGGAAAGACAGTGGTGTGGACTCCAAAAGCAATCGCACACGTGCTGGTTCCACAGGGAGCAACTCCAGTGGCAAGAAAGCCACAGAAAAGTATGTAAATCAATATGCATATATGCTTTTATGCCCATGTGATTGACTGATTAAGAGTAACTTGTACACTCACATGTTACGCAAGCTCATTTAGATGACTTTCTTCCTTTCTCACTCCTGCAGCAAACAGAGGGAGCCTGTTTTCAGCGCAGGTGAGAGTCAGGTGTCCTGTGCCCATGTGATAGAGTATGTGTCTCTGAACCAAGACTGGATCAGTCACAAGCAATGGTTATACTGTCATTGCTCTTTTTGACTGAACTTTCCAGAAATTACAAACTCTGCTAACTCTCGCCGTATTCATGTCCTCAAATTAAATGGCTGACCACCCATATGTCCTTTTGTTTAGCAGCAGCGCAGATCAATTAGAAGGTGGACAGATGTTACAATGGGACTGTGGTGAATTAAGGGAAACTGATTTAAGAAAAGAACGATTTTAGAGATTTCTGCTTGTGTCTCCAGTCATGGCTCATGGAGGTCACTGTCACTGCATTGGTCTACTGTATATTGTACTGTACGATCTTTGTTTCAGTTCATCTCACCAATCACTTACCTGCTATTCTTTTGTCAGTAACACATCATCTCTTACCAAAAATGTTTCCTCTTTTCATTTTTGAGTTGATTTAATTTGACTTATTTTCTGTTTAAACTTAGAATTTTTATGCATTTGGTCACAAAGCAGATAAATTCCAGTAGTAGAAAATAATGAGAATTAATATTTACTATTATATAAGTATAGTTATTATGCATAGAAATGGCATAGAAATTATGTTAATAACTTTCTCAGTGAAGAGAACAAGGTCTTTCAAAGAAAAAAAAAAGGTCCAACAGGCATTTATAGTCATTGTGTTGATCTATTATGCATCAGTTCTGGTCAGAAGCTGTGCAGCTCATATATTTGAAAGAGATACAAAGGAATTCAGGAGCAGTTCTTGGGGATGTCAGAACAAATTTGATTTGCTGTCAGTGTAAAAGCAAAGCGTTCAGTGTGTGCAGCCGTATTAAGTGGAATAAAACAAGCTGTTCTGCCTGAAGGCGACATTTGCATGTTCCTTACTGTATATGTGACCCAGTTACTGTATTTAACTGTGCCCAAAACTCAAAAAAAGATTAATTGAGGTCATAAAGACAGCAATTCCAGATGTTAAATATACAGTACACAAAATTAAGCAGTGGAGATTTGTTAAATAGAGCACTTGGCGAATGAAAGGACTATCCTGGAGGAGCTTGTAGGGTAATTACCCAGACATGGCGAGCTGGGATCTAATGAACAGGGATCTGTCTTTCCATGAGCTGTTTTCTGCCATCTTACGTGATTGTATCTGTCTCTGTACGTTCACTAGGGATGCGACGTGTGACACACTGCAAAGGTAGGCACTGTTTGTCAACTGCCCCATGCATGAGCAGCTCTGTGGACACAACTTGATTCCCATAGCCAGAGGGAAGTCAACATTTACAGATTGAGGGCAATTATGACCCCTTGCTTAAAAATGCAAAGACAGCTGGTAGCTTTGAGAATTATTATTTCTGAACTGTCAGATACTGTATGAAGCCATTTTTCTTAAGACCCCATGAAGTCACCTATTAAAAAATAATATTTTTCTTTTGGGAGATATTTGATTTAACAGGAAATAACATCACAGAGGGGACCCCTGTAGACTCTCATGACTGTAAGTCAAGGTTAATAAATTCCTTAAAATGTCAGATCATTTGACCTTTATATGACAAGGCAAGGTTAGCGCTGGATGTAAAAAGTCATGTTGTGTGACTCCATAAAAAAAATATATTTAAACTTGAAAATAATAAAGATGTGTACACCAGGGTTAGTATAGTTAAACATTTTCATAGTTAAACAGATAAACATTTTCATTTAGTTTAACTTATTAAAACAACTAAAATGTACTAAATATATATATATATATATAAAACTAAAACTGAAATAAAAATAAACATAAAACATTATTATTATTACAGAAATGTAAAAAATAAATATAAATGTGTGTGTGTGTGTGTGTGTATATATATATATATATATATATATATATATATATATGATAAATACATACAACAAAATAAAGTTAAAACTGAAATTAAAACAGAAACTTCTCAAAAAAACTAATTCATAAAAACTTAAAATAATGCTGGTATACACACACACACACATATACTGTATACAGGTCCTTCTCAAAAAATTTGCATATTGTGAAAAAGTTCATTATTTTTCATAATGTAATGATAAAAATTAAACTTTCATATATTTTAGATTCATTGCACACCAACTGAAATATTTCAGGTCTTTTATTGTTTTAAATACTGATGATTTTGGCATACAGCTCATGAAAACCCAAAATTCCTATCTCAAAAAATTAGCATATTTCATCCGACCAATAAAAGAAAAGTGTTTTTTAATACAAAAAAAGTCAATCTTCAAATAATTATGTTCAGTTATGCACTCAATACTTGGTCGGGAATCCTTTTGCAGAAATGACTGCTTCAATGCGGCGTGGCATGGAGGCAATCAGCCTGTGGCACTGCTGAGGTGTTATGGAGGCCCAGGATGCTTCGATAGCGGCCTTAAGCTCATCCAGAGTGTTGGGTCTTGCGTCTCTCAACTTTCTCTTCACAATATCCCACAGATTCTCTATGGGGTTCAGGTCAGGAGAGTTGGCAGGCCAATTGAGCACAGTAATACCATGGTCAGTAAACCATTTACCAGTGGTTTTGGCACTGTGAGCAGGTGCCAGGTCGTGCTGAAAAAAACGAAAAATCTTCATCTCCATAAAGCTTTTCAGCAGATGGAAGCATGAAGTGCTCCAAAATCTCCTGATAGCTAGCTGCATTGACCCTGCCCTTGATAAAACACAGTGGACCAACACCAGCAGCTGACATGGCACCCCAGACCATCACTGACTGTGGGTACTTGACACTGGACTTCAGGCATTTTGGCATTTCCTTCTCCCCAGTCTTCCTCCAGACTCTGGCACCTTGATTTCCGAATGACATGCAAAATTTGCTTTCATGCGAAAAAAGTACTTTGGACCACTGAGCAACAGTCCAGTGCTGCTTCTCTGTAGCCCAGGTCAGGCGCTTCTGCTGCTGTTTCTGGTTCAAAAGCACACGCCTGTGCACGGTGGCTCTGGATGTTTCTACTCCAGACTCAGTCCACTGCTTCCGCAGGTCCCCCAAGGTCTGGGATCGGTCCTTCTCCACAATCTTCCTCAGGGTCCGGTCACCTCTTCTCGTTGTGCAGCGTTTTTTTGCCACACTTTTTTCCTTCCCACAGACTTCCCACTGAGGTGCCTTGATACAGCACTCTGGGAACAGCCTATTCGTTCAGAAATTTCTTTCTGTGTCTTACCCTCTCGCTTGAGGGTGTCAATGATGGCCTTCTGGACAGCAGTCAGGTCGGCAGTCTTACCCATGATTGCGGTTTTGAGTAATGAACCAGGCTGGGAGTTTTTTTAAAAGCCTCAGGAATCTTTTGCAGGTGTTTAGAGTTAATTAGTTGATTCAGATGATTAGGTTAATAGCTCGTTTAGAGAACCTTTTCATGATATGCTAATTTTTTGAGATAGGAATTTTGGGTTTTCATGAGCTGTATGCCAAAATCATCAGTATTAAAACCAATAAAAGACCTGAAATATTTCAGTTGGTGTGCAATGAATCTAAAATATATGAAAGTTTAATTTTTATCATTACATTATGGAAAATAATGAACTTTTTCACAATATGCTAATTTTTTGAGAAGGACCTGTACAGTGTAAGGACAATATTGTGTTTATTTATTTAATTTTATTTATTACTGTTAATATTTTTAACTTGATGTTTTAGAGTCATTAAATGTAAACATTTTTTTTTTAATGTTATATATATATATTTTTTTTTAAACCATATGAAACCATCATCAATAGAGTGTATTGCTAAGAATTTTTGCCACCAAACATTGATTTTATTGGGTCTTAAGAGATTTCTTATTCCATTTTATTATAGTTGTTTCTGCTGTAAGAATCATATAATGTCCCTTTATACAGTTTGTACTGCTATTCTAGTGATTCCAGATGGGACAGTAATCTAGCAGACTTTGACAGCTCTGGCTTCATATTATGCAGAATCAGCACACACAGAGCTGTCTTGCGTAAGGGTTTGGGTTGATTAGACAATTGTGTCTGTGATAGAAGTACCAAATGCCACCCTTCCCAGTAAACTAATGCACACTCTCTGTAACACCCTTCTGAGTGATGCAGTGGTGTTGTTAACTCTTGAGTGATGCTGCTCTGACAGCTCCTGGGTGTTTTGCTCACTGCTCATGGCACTTGTTTTTCACATGCACCATGGGAATCCAACACTCTCCTGCAGTCACACAGCAGCACACTGAAAAGCTTTTATTTCAGTAGTTTATTGCTGCTTTTTGCTCCACATACACATATTTGTTCTTTCAGTCCCGTGAAGGGCATTTATCATCCTGCATCAACCAGCTTTTCTGTTTTTTCTCTGGAACTGGAATTTGGTGTTTATCATAAATCTGAAGTTAAGTGTCATGTTGGTTTGTGTAAAGTGCTTCACAGTTAGTGGAAGTTATTTTTCCCAAACTAGTCTATAATGTTGATGCAACAGTCGGTGAATGACTCACTATGCCCACTGTGTTTCATAGTCACAAAATACAAACAAACAAGGCAAACAAATGAAAAAACCAAACATCACTTGGGAGGTTGGAGTAATGTTTCTTCAGAATACATTTTATCAGTTTATTTCCAGTATTCCTAGTTTTCCTCGGTCAGGATTCCCATGTGCCTACCCTGCTCAGCAGCACTGCAAAAATATTTTTCTTAAGCAGTATTTTTGGCTTGTTGACAGAAAAAAATAAGATATTTAAAAAAAAAGATTTTAAAAATGAATGAATAAAAAAAAATTTATTGTGTTCTTTTTTTTTTGGAAAAGATATTTAAGTAATTAATTAATTAATTTACTTTTAGTGTATTTTTGTAAATTCATTTTTTTTTTCCTTATTGATTTTAAGCATAAATGTCTCTAAATCTTGATCTTTTTTTTTTTTTTTTTTTTGCTTAAAACTAGCAATTTGCCAGAATACTAAGAAACAATTTATTTCAGGATATATTTTCAGAAAATGTTCCTACGTGTATTTTCTTCTCAAGTTAATTGATGTTGCTTTAAGGATATGGTAATGCAAAACAAGAAAAATACTAATTGAGAAAAAGATTATTTTGCAGTGCAGTTTGTTAGCCTTGTGGACGCCTTGTCTTGTTATTATGGTGGTATCGAAAGCTATTGGACTATGTCTGATCATTATTATACTTCATCCCACCTCTCCACCCTCTCCCGCACCTGCCCTGTCCAATTTGACCACTTTACCTAGTAACCGTGCAGATCTACCTGCACCGACCGTCAAAAAGGACCGGATCCTCTGAGGCCCCCAAATCCACATCGGCCGTGCCCTCGCAGTCCACCAACACCCCATCAGAGGCCAAGGTTTTTTCTGACAGAGGGGTACGGCTCGGAAGCCAAAAGGTCCCCCCATTTACCCCTCCTCTGAGGAAGTGTACTTCTCAGTTAGTCCACTCGCTCCTAGAAATGCCCTCTTACAGGAGTCCAATCAAATCTCCCAGCCAGTATTTTCAAATCTGTTACTAAACAAAACAGCTGTAATATTAAACGTATACTCAGGTGGTTTCTTTTTGAGTCTTTTGTTCTGTTTTGTTCTTTTTGTTTTGATTTCGTTCCTTTGAGCTAGTGTTATTTCTGGATGTGTATGTTACACTGCATGTTCACACTTTTGTCTGAATGCTTTTAAATAGTTTTGTTTTGTTCAAGTGTGCATTTTATAAACTGTACATTTCCTTTTCCATTGTGTTTGCATGCATGCCTATCTGTGATTTTATTTTGTATCAGTAACTAATTTACCAAACCATGAAATTGCTCAATTCACATGCTTCTGCATTTGATTTTGCTTTTCTTCACTTTTAAATTGAATTTATTTCAAATACTGTGCGTAATAAAATGCATTAAACCATTTCCTTTAAATCTCACTGACCTATTGAATTATTTTCAAAACATACAGTAATATATATTCTTCTAAACACTGTTGAAATTTCTTCTAATCCTCCTTTTGGGATTAAATCATTTCATTTTGTCTTGGATTAACATTTAATCACATTTTAAAATATACTAACATTCAAAAATTTTGGGTCAGTAAGTAAGTCTCTTATGTTTACCAAGGCTGCATTTATTTATTCAAAAATACGGTGAGAATATTATTACTGTTAAATATTATTACAATATAAAATAACTATTCTGATATATTTTAAAATGTCATTTATTCGTGTGATTGCATAGTTATCCAAAGAGTTTTCAGCATCACTACTCCAGTCTTCAGTGTCACATGATTTGCTGCTTAGAAAACATTTCTACTTATTGTCAGTGCTGTTAACAGTTGCACTGCTGAATATGTTTGTCTTTGATAAATAGCCAGTTAAGAAGAACAACATTTATTTGAAATATATTTTTTCAGATTTATTTCACAAACAGGTAAAACAGATTGTACTGACCCAAATTTTTATCTGTCTTCAACATTGTTTTAATCAAAATCGGATGACATTAACCCCAACAGATGTCACAATGATACTTCTCTAACCCATGCATTTTCTTGCTCTAAAAATCTGTGTTGCTTTTTCTAGATGAAGGCTATGTCAAAATGTATTTGAAGGGACGACCCATCACCATGTACATGCCCAGAGACCTGGTGGACACGTACTGCTTGGAAGCAAAGGCTGACTTGCCTCCTAAAAAACTGAAGCTAGACTGGGTGTATCCTTTGCTAAATAGAAATGGAGCTGTATTTAGATTGATTCTTGTACTGAACGTTTATTGCTGTAAGATTGAATTAACTTTTGATTTATTATTACACAGAAAATTAGCTTTTAAAAATGTCATGAGCTAAATGATGGGTATGGTATCTAGGTCAGAGTTATATGTTCTAAGATTATTTTACATAATGTTAAAATTCTGAAACCTGGACTTCAAAAATGATTATTCATTGTGATGCCCTAATTCATATTCACATTCCAAGACGCTGAATTTTGAAGGATGTCTAATCATATACCCTGGTGTTCTCTTTGGCTCTGCTGAGCACTGCAGCCTGTCAGAGTGGGATATTTTCTGCATGTCTTACCCATAATGTATTTGGTACATCACCTGAAAAGAACTTTGTAGACAGGACTGAGAAATCTATAATATCTAAAGCCAAACAAAATAAAATATTAACTGATCAAATAGCACTTTTCCAGAAATAAAAATTAAAAAATGTTCCTCTTTCACAGAAAAAGCCCTGTTACAAGTTTAGTTCACCAACAGTAGTTTTTAATCTTGACTATGACCCAGCTATGGTTACCGGGGCCGTGACTGTCGGTCCAACCTGTACTTGCTCCCGACGGGGGAAACGGTTTACTTCATCGCATCTGTGGTTGTGCTGTATAATGTGGATGAGCAACTACAAAGACACTACACTGGACATACTGATGATATCAAGTGGTAAGACTTATATTTCTGTTCGCGTGATATCATTGTCTGTCTGTCATCACCTCCAGTATTTTATTAAACTGCCATATCTAAAGAAGATACTACCGTTTAAATTATCATTCAGATACTCTGCAGCATAATTTTTCAAAACTGTGCTGAATAAATGATTTCTGAGCGGTGTTTCATTTTATGCTTTGATGTGCAATTTTACAGAACATTTATCATTAATCATGTCACTGAAGTTCATTATTCATTCCACTGTCCTCCCTCAGTCTGTATTTTGCCTCTGTGTTACACTACATTGTTCTTTTTAGGGTATAAGAGACCTCAAAGACATTTTAAAAGTTTAGAATTACAGTGAATACATTATCCTTTATGCATAAATTGTTAATAAATTAATGATGTTATGCTTAACATTGAAGTGTCAGATTCATATTTATGACCTTTCCTGTTTGAATATCCTATTTACTTCTTAACTTTCTCTTAATAACACTATTTAATCTCCATGAAAAATGTTACATTTTTTTAAGGGTGCATTAAATTGATCAAAAGTGATAATAAAGACATTATATTACAAAATTTCAATTTCAAATACTGTTCTTTTAAATGATCCATTCATCAAAGAATCCTGAAAAAAATATCACAAATGTCACAACTGTTTTCAACATTGCTTATAATAAGAAATGTATTTTTAGCATGTGACACTAAAGAGTTATGGCTCCTGAAAATTCAGCTTTGCCATCACAGGAATAAATTATTTTTTGAAATTTATTGAAATAGAAAACAGTTCTTTAAAATGTAAATCATATTAACCAATATGACTTTTTACTGTATTTTTGATTTAATAAATGCAGCATAAGAGGCATCTTTCAAACACATTTTAAAAAATCCAACAACCACAAACTTTTGAGTAGTAGTCTATATCAATGGCCCCAAACTTTAAAAAGTCAGGTCAGCAGAACATTAGACAAAGTAAAAGGACATTAATGTAATTTCCCTTTGATCTCCAGTCTCTAGTTAAGACAGGTACAACACAAATGATCATGTATGACTGTGTTCTAACGGAGTAAAACCTCCTATTTCTTCATCTGTAGGAATTTGCTAAATGTCAAAGCTGTTCATTGTAAGTCAAAGGCCTTGAGCAAGAAAAGCATAAACAAAAACCAATAGCCTGTGATTAAGACTTTCCTGATCAGTTTCCTGTGTTTATGATCAGTCCTGTGACTCATAATGCTCAAGGTCCTAAATGTGCGATGTCCTCTCACTGCTGTGTCATCGGCTCTTCAACAGTCCCAGCTGCCTACATCTTTCACCTCTTTTCTCTTCCCCTACAGCCTCGCTGTCCATCCTGATAAAATCACCATAGCAACCGGACAAGTGGCTGGCACATCCTCAGATGGAAAAGTAAGATCACTTATTCAGCTCAGATATTTAAACTGGTATCAATCATAGATGTTAATAGCTCATTGCTACTATAATAGGCTTGATCCAACCAAAATAAATCTTCTAATTAATACATGTGCCTCAAGGGTCTGTCATAACTAATGTGGATTATCAAGATCTAGAAATAGAAGTTTAACTGGTCTAACATGCTCAGTACGTCTGTCTGTGACTAGCAGCAGTTGGCTCCTCACGTGCGAGTGTGGGATTCTGTGAGTTTGAACACGTTGCACATCCTCGGAACCGGTTTCTTTGATCGAGCTCTGGTTTGTCTCTCCTTCTCAAAGTCGGTAAGAGCAAGTCACTCGTTATTATGTTAACAAACAAACATTCTCATGTGAAACCGCAAAATACAGCTTATAGTTCTTTAGATCATCAAGCAAACCTTTCTTTATTGAGAAAAATAAAAAGTACTGGGTTGTATCTTCTGTAACCTGGTCAGTTTAAAGGGATAGTTCTCCTAAAAATGAACATTTTGCCATCATTTACTCACCCTTAAGTTGTTAAAAATGTCTTTCGAAACATTCAGAACGGAGGAAGCTGGTTGTGTGTTGTGGACGACTCCAGTGACCACATTCTGTCTGTGTGGGACTGGCAGAGGGAGGAAAGACTTGCTGAAGTCAAGGTGAGTGCAATTCAGGATTAATATAGACTGATAGCAATGTGTGCTTTTGTGATAGTTATCTTGTATGTCAACAAGAGAAAAAGAAAAACAGATTCTTTTTTTGTGCATCTTTATGACTTTTCTTTCTCTGCCCTCACAGTGCTCCAATGAGTCAGTCTTTGCTGCTGATTTCCACCCGACAGATGCTAATATAATTGTAACCTGTGGGAAGTCACACCTTTATTTCTGGTCATTAGAAAAGGGATCTCTTGTGAAAAAACAGGGTCTCTTTGAGGTAATCTCTCATAAGCCTTCGTGGTCAAATTCAGTGAAGCTTTTCACTTTTTATTAAATCAAATTCCATTTTTTGATAGATGGTAGTACAATGCATGTTCAGATATGATCAAACTTGTGCATGTACATCATGTACACTAGCAGTCGAAGGTTTAGACACGTTACTCATTCTTTATTATTACTGTGTTATACTTTCAGAATAATAGAAAAGTCATCAAAACTATGAAATAACACAAATGGAAGTATATGAATTATATTATGTAGTAAACAAAAATACAATTCAAAACTATTTAGCTTCTTCTGGTGCATAATGGGATTAACTTAAATATAAACTAGAATGTTACTTTTGTAAAGAAATGTATACATTGTGATTTTGTTATGTTTTTGAAAGAATTATCTAATGCTCAACAAAGCTGCTTTTATTTGATTGAAAAATACAGTAAAAACTGAAAAAATGTGAGATATTATTTAAATTTAAAATAGCAGTTTTTTTTATTTGAATATACTTTAACGTATTTTATGACATTATTCATTTTAAATATTAATTTCAGAATGTAATTTGATGTGATGGCAAAGCTAAATTTTCAGCAGGCATTACCCCAGTCTTCAGTGTCATGATATTTCTTATTATCAATGTTGAACATAGTTGTACTGCTTAATATTTCTGTGAAAACCATGATGCATTTTTCAGGATTATCTGATGAATATAAAGTTCAAAAGAGCAGCATTTATTTAAAGTAGAAATTATTTATAACATTATAAATATCTGCACTGTCATTTATTACATTCATTTATTCAATTTAATGCTTATATGCTAAATTATTCATTTCTTTCAAAAGAAGTTTGTATTTGTCTACAAGGCTCTCAAGATCCAGAGAAACTTAAGTTCAGTTCGATGTGTCTAAACATTTCACTGATAGTGTAGTTGTAGACTATATGAAAAACATGTCATCTCTGTATTTTGTGTGATACATCTATTGCATTTCTGCTTTAAAAATAAAGTCATATTTATATTTCTTGCAGAAACAAGAGAAGCCCAAGTTTGTATTGTCTGTGACTTTTTCAGAAAATGGCGACGCCATCACTGGAGACTCGAGTGGAAATATACTTGTGTGGGGCAAAGGTAAAAGAATAAAAGGTTTATTATTATTGAGTTATTTATTGATGTATTTGAATGTTTTGTAAAAAACTGTGTAAAATATCTTCATGTAATACAATTATGAATGCTGTACAACATAACAGATGTGTGTTATCTAAGGGTGACCCTGCTGCCAACAAAAGATTCTTTATTAGTGTTAATAAAAGAGAGACTGTGCTACTTTTTACACAGATCAATAAGACTCTTTTCATGTAGGCTGTGAACAGCTTTGATTGTCTGATGTACTGAGGATGGTTTCCAGTTTTGCAACAGTCGGTTTATATAATGCTTGTTGTCTGGTCATGGTTCACAGGATCTAATCGTATTAGCTTGGCCATTCAGGGAGCACATGAGGCAAGCGTCTTTGCACTTTGCATGTTGAGAAATGGTACGCTGCTCTCAGGTGGGAAGGACCGTAAACTCATCTCCTGGGATGAAAATTATCAAAAGATTCAAACGGTGGAGGTAAGGCGTCTACATAAGTATCATTTTGCAGTATGCAGTATGCATTTGTATTTGTATGCTTGAATATTAGTACTGATAGGCCATAATTTACCAGCATTTTTTATGTTGCTCTCAGGTTTCTGAGTTATATGGGCCTATTCGGACTGTGGCGGAAGGACGGGGAGAAACGGTTCTTATTGGCACTACCAAAAACTATGTCCTGCAAGGCAGTCTGTATGGGGAGTTCATACCCATCACCCAGGTAAGTTAACCATTACACACAATACGCATGAGTTACCAGTGACGTCTGTTGAGACATATATACATATTAACATCTAGAATTATACTATAGCATAATTATTAACTACTTCTTAATTTCAGTAAAGACTTTCTCTGTTCTGGTTGATATTGTATATATATTGGATATTGATTATGCCCATTTCTCATTATTTTTATACTTCGATGAAACCTTTCTTATCATCTAACGCTCAAAGTTAGTCTTTACAATATTACATTTTTAATAGTATAATAATAATTATAATTATTTTATAATTGTATTTTTTATCTTTTAAAATAAAACAATATTAATTTAAATATGTTAGTATATAATATTTAGTAAATAATGAATATTTAAGATTTAAATAATATTATATATATATATATATATATATATATATATATATATATATATATATATATATATATATATATATATATATATATATATAATACATTATTAAATCAATAATATTTAAATGAATAAAATATTTAAATAATTTTAAACACTTAAATTTTAAATCTTTAGGATATCTTATAATGAATGTCTATTTTTCATACTGAACATTTTAATGTAGTGATGAAATTCATTTTCCACTTTTTTAGTTATATTTTTTTAAATATAGTATTTTTTAATTTATATTTTAATTATCAATAAAGTAATTATTGATCTGTATTGGTCAATATTGGATATATATTAGATATTTTTATGCTCTTTCATCTAATTTAATCTTTAAAAACTAAAATAATTAAAATAATTTATATTAAACATTTTAAATAAATAATAATAATAATTTAACTCTTACTTTGCAAATCTTAAAATGAATATCCATTTTCATCCTGTACATGCGATGCCTACATTTAAAACATCAATTTTAGTTTTATTTTAAAATTATTTAGACAAAGTATTATATAAAATACAGATGAAATAATTATTACCTTATCAGTATCAGCCAGAACATTAATATTAGTGCATCCCTAGTAGTGTTAGTTAATATTTTTAATGAAAGGTTTTTTGTTGCCAACAAAAACACTGAGTGGGGGGGGGGTGTCCCTGGCCCTCTAAACGCTGAAAGCGTCTGTTGTAGAGCAAGGTTTATTCCCTTCTATGTTGAAACAAAATCCATCTTTTTAGGGTTAAAGTGTAATTCAGTTTGTGGTTCTAAAACAGAATATATTCGATGTTTTAAACTTCAATTCAAACCAGATTGATGCCACCCAAACTGATGTTAAAGTCTGTTTGATTGTCAGGGCCACACAGATGAGTTATGGGGCCTGACTGTACATCCGCTGAAGCATCAGTTCCTCACCTGTGGCCATGACAAGCATGTCTGCCTGTGGGACTCTGCCTCTCATCAGCCCATCTGGACCAAAACACTGGAGGTGAGCAGCCCACCTCGGTAGGTTTCCCTTACATTACAGTAGTGTCATCTCAAAGCTGGCACATCAGTTTCTTGTTATTGAAACTCTTGTCACCACTGCATCTGTAATGAAATGAGCACTGCTGTTCCTTAGGCTGAGATGTAACCGTATTTTGTGTTGACAGGATGTTTGATTGAGCATGTGTGTGTGTGTTTCCCTCACGGACAGGACGCCGCTCAGTCGGCCGGCTTCCACCCTTCCGGGGCAACGGTTGCTATAGGAACGCAGTCGGGCAGGTGAGGCGATTTCTTTTCATCAGTGGGGTCCCTGACACATCATTACACTTCAGAAAAGGGCTCTAATAGAGTGTTACATAGAAGAGCCAAACACTTATTATTATGCTAATGCAACACAGGAACACAATACCATCCCAGCAGCATTGATTTCTTTTTTTTCTCCTAAGAATTCTTACAATGGCTTTGGATGAAGATCTCGTCTAAGGGTCTAACATTTGTTATGTTTCAGGTTTCTTTAGACCTGTGTGTTTAATATTGTCCTTTCACTCATTTTCAATCTGTGCAGATGGCTTGTGCTCGATACCGAATCGAAGGATCTGGTGACGGTGCACACGGACGGAAACGATCAGCTGTCGGTTATGCGCTTTTCTCCAGGTTAGAGTTCATTCAGCCTTTTCACTGCTTGCTTGGAAAATATTAGGATGACAGCCAAAAACTAGCAATCATTAAAGTCTCTGCAGTTGATTAAGTTGAAAACCCTTGGTTATTCATTCCAGATGGTCATTTCCTCGCAATCGGGTCACATGACAACTACATCTATATGTATGCTGTGGCAGAAAATGGCAAGAAATACAGTAGAGTTGGAAAGTGCTCAGTAAGTGTGTGTTTATGCAAAAATATGACTTATTTTGTATAATTAATATGTGTTATATATTATCATAGCCCACACGAGATTATAGACCAGCTGATTCTACCACAGTGTTATTCTAGTATTAATATGTATATACTTATATGGTATTTATTAATATCTTGAATTAGCTTTTGTTTTTATATTTTAAGTTGTACTTTTAATTTGTAGATTTTCTGTCTTTAAAACAGTTTTTTTATTTATATTTCAGCTTTATTTTGATTATAGATTTTCAGTTAACGACAATAAACAGTGGCACATCATTTTTTTCTCTTCACATACACAAACACACATCTGCCTCCTCAAATAAATGTTGTTTTTTTATGTTTGTATCCACTGTCTGTTATTGCTCACAGGGTCATTCTAGTTTCATCACCCATCTGGATTGGTCTGTGGATTCTCAGTACTTAGTATCCAACTCAGGGGACTATGAGATCCTTTACTGTGAGTATCTAGAAGTAATATAACCATTAAATGCTCTCCCAATTGTGCAATACTACTTATATTTATTTAATACCACCCATCTTAGTCCATCCCTAAATCTAATTCCATCTATAGCAGTCTAGAAATTTAACTTTTAAAGTCAGGCTTTTTTCCCAAGACTGTGGGAACCCTGGTTCTTCTTCTTCTTCAAAAAAAAAAAAAAAAAAAACTGTTGTTTAGGGGGTGAATTAATCTAAGTAATATCATTAGCCTTAGCTTATTTTAATGATTTTTTATTTTTTTCAGGTCATCTTGAGGCCCCTTAGTGGACCCAGCCTCCTGTCTGAGAACCACTGAGTTAAATCCATCCGTTTATACTATAAATTCAGTAACTGATACACATTATTGTCTTTCAGGGATCCCTTCTGTGTGCAAGCAAGTAGTGAGTGTGGAGACCACCCGGGACATTGAATGGGCCACTTTCACCTGTATTCTGGGCTTCCATGTTTTTGGTAGGTTTAAGGTTTTATGACATAGAAAGCAGTGTCAAATAATAATAATACAAAATACTACATAATTCTTTAAAACCAGCCTTATTTGTAAAGATTGTAATAAATATAGCTACACTGAACAAATCACAATCTTCCCCATATATCCATAGCTGCATAAGAGTGTTATTTTTGTAGTGTAGTCTTTTATAAATGTAAGTGTACAGCCATAAATCCATATGGAAATGACATGTATATTCTGTTTGTGTTATCTCCAGGACTGTGGCCGGATGGCTCAGATGGTACTGACATCAATGCTGTGTGCAGTTCAAATTCGAAGAAACTGCTGGTCACCGGAGACGACTTTGGCAAAGTTCACCTCTTCTCATTCCCTTGCTCTCAGTCTCGAGTAAGAAACAGCACTAAATATTAAACATCAGATAGATAGTGTTCATTTTAGTACGGAATAATGCTAATATATGGTATTATTTCTCTCTGTCTTCCTCTGCAGGCTCCTAGTCACATCTACGGTGGACACAGCAGCCACGTCACCAATGTTCACTTCTTAAATGACGACAGCCAGTTAATCTCTACAGGAGGGAAGGACATGAGCGTAATGCAGTGGCGTGTGGTGTAAAACAACCACTGTCACATTGAACTTCCTTATTTTTCTAGTATCAAGTGGCTTGGGAAATCAAAAGTGGGGCCATCGGTTACAGAGTAAAGTGGAGTCTCCATTTTATTTGCCTTTAAATTTTATCTCAGGACACTAATATTTGAAGCGACTCTCTGTTTTGACTGTCTCACACGTTCCCTAGACTATGAAAGTGATGTTTTGTGATGGAAACCCATCTCTTTTAGCTTTGAATAACAAACTAAAGAATCTGCTCTACAGGACAAAGTTAAATGTGATGCCAAAGCACATTGGGAATCATTCTAACACTTCAATCATAACACTGTCGTAACTTCTGAGGTATCATTTAGAGTCTTAAAAATGCCATCAGTTATACTCTATCACACTGACTGTGTTTTGATAAATTTCACGTTAACCATCATTTTATACTAAAATTTGCCTCCATAATTCTTTTTAAGCTTTTGCTGCCCCCGTACGGTACATTTCGGTATTGCAGCCACCTTCCCACCGGTGAATTTATTTTATCCTCTGCTGTAGTCAACTACTTGTGGTGTTTCATGGATTTAAATTTTTTTCTTTTTTTTTATATTCAATCAGCCATCAAAATCCCCTCAAGGATGAAAAAAACATGAGTTTGAGAAACAAAGTGACTGTAATGCAAAATGATTAAAGCCTTCAGTGACTAAATCACTACATCCCATCAATCGCTGATTTAGTTTAATCCTCAGTCTGACATCAAATCTGTTTTGTGCATCAGCTATCTTAACTAAACTTCATCATGTAGTGCACATTTACATTAGAGTTAAGCTCCATTTTCATAACCTCCGCTTGAGAAACAAGATTAAACAGTTACAGTCAAATGCCTGTTGTATTAATAATAAAACTAAGCATGCACAAGCTTGTTTGTAACTGTCTAACCTATTTTTCCATATCCATGGTCAGGTACGTGGCATAGCCATGAAAATAAAGGAAAACATGTTAGTTCCTCTGTGAAATATGAGAAAGCTTTGTTTTTGACCAAATAGGTTTGTTGGATCAAGGTTGGAGTAATAATTTGAGGGATAATGTCGACAACCACATGACAATATTACATTATGTGAATGTATTATAAAATGGGAAAATCTGTTGTTTCACCTTAAAAAAAAAGTTGTAATAAAGTCTTCCAAACAGCAACCCAATTTCAGAAACATTATGAATTTGAAAACACATTTGCTGGTTTCTCCATCTTTTTACACTCAACACTGTGATGCCCTGATCAGCAGCAGATATATTCATAAACATCGTTTATCATCAAACAAAAGTAATTTGTTTATGCCTGTTTATACAACAGAACCAAATGAGCATGAATAACAGGAAGAGGAGGAATAACAGTAATCCAATGAGGCCGAGTAGGCAGGGCTCGGAAGAAGTTGCAATGCGGCATATTGGCCACCAGTGTTCGCTGTTCCGCGTGTTTGTTTTTACACTATCCCGATAAGCTCCTTTCTCATTGTCATAACACGGTGGAGGAAAATGGCAACTCCAGTGCACGTTTGCAGTCCGCAATACAGATCGATGTTGTAGGCGCGACCATGAGCTAAACATGGGATATGTTTTATTCAGCTGTGGTGACATAGAGCGATATGCTGTAGATCTTTCGAGACATCTGCATTGCTTCTGATCCGAGGACTGACTGTGCATCGCTGGATGGGCATTTACATTCAAGCTGACCATTGTTTTATGGAATAGTACACGTGCTGTATTTATACTCATTAAAATACATATTTATGCGCCGATAGCTTTACATACATTGGCTTTGCTAAGTTTCTTTTTTCACCTTTTAAATTATTTATTGCATCCATATAGTCGTTGGGATATCATCAGAAAATGAGGTAAGCTGCCCAATGTGTTGACATTGCATGTATTCATTTAAACATCAAAATGCATTGGTATGTGTGTGTATATATATATATATATATATATATATATATATATATATATATATATATATATATATACATATATATATATATTGCTATTCATTTATGTATTATATAGCACTTGACACTTAATCTCAGACATTGGGTGTGTTTCAAACCTTGCGAGCTCCCTACCTTGACAGCATTTTGGGTGGCCACTTTGCGATGGGCATTTTGATTCTTTTCAGTGACTTGAATCTTTTGAATCAGTTCATTAAAAAGATCCGTTCGCTCATTCGGTCAGTTACTCTTTTTGGAAGTTTCACCGTTGCGCCAGTAGGCGGCGACAAGCGAATGGCCTTTTAATGTGAATCATGAAATCATTAACTTAACCAGTGAGTTATGTCTTGTTAGCCTTCAATACCATTTACAGATCTGACAATTAAGCTCCAGAAATAGTGTTCACATAATGAAGGAAAACTATAACAATACATATATTAGCATCCACACCATTAAGGCACACTAAATTCTCACGCTCTTTGAAGTCGGTTGGAAAAATCTTTCTGAAAATGATTCCAACCATATTGTTCCTCATTATGGTAATAGATGTGGTGTGGAGTTTTACAGCTATCTTTATTGTTCTTGTTGTGAACGTGGATTAAGCTTGGTAAGAGTTTTCTTAACAAATAAAAGCAGATCGATCTGACGGCCCAACCTACAAACGATATATCTCAGTTCAGTCTAGGTTAGATCCAAATAGTGACTCATTTATTGAAAAAATATTCATATTCCTTTAGAAAGTCCAACCAATTAAATGCTAATTTACAGTCTGCACTGAATGTTATGTGCTTCGGCCTATTTGGATTTGAAAATATGAATCTGTTTATGGATGTGAACTAGAACGATTCATTAACCTAAAAGATTCATTTGAATCATTTATTCATTCACACATTCATTAGGACACGCCTAGAAATGGATCCCCAGACTTCTCTCTGATTTGGCGCACAGCCAGCCACTGGAAGCTCGAGCTGAGGTCTTTAATGAGTGAGCAGATTCTTCACCTGGTTTGTGTTCTGCTGACGCCAGCGGATGGAGATGATGTTTGGGGTGTGTAAAGCCGAGATGCAGAGCATTGATGTCGATGGCTGTGATAAGTTTAACAAAGCTGTCCGCGGAAGTTAACGTGACCACACACAGTATTTTATTCTAAAGTGAATGGAGCAGAACAAGCGCATGTCTCCACCCGTGCAGTATATTCACTGGGTGTGTTCAGACTCAGAGTCAGTCTGGTAATGACGATTCTTATGTTCATGCTTAGCTGTGGTTTTTCAACAAATACATCTACTGTATCTCAAATGCAAATCATAGTAACAGTGAGCACAACATTAATCACTGCACAATGGTCATTCTCAAAATGAAGAAAATGTTAATTGAAGAAAAAAAAACAGGTTTATGTTTATAGTTTTAGTTATTAATGAAATGCATTGTGCTAACTGTTGATTGGTTTATGAAATTAATCAAAACAATTTCTTTTTTTAATTAGTCAGTATTATGGGGAACATGTATTAGGGACTTTTGAAATCACTAACTTGTGTACATATAGACTATTAAACATTTTGAGCTCGATGTAAGAGAGTATATCAACATATACATAAGTTTGTGCATTTATTCCAGCCTCTCTGAAGTCTTCTGCATGTGTCTGCTTTCGCTTTTCTTTATTCTCTCTCTGTCTGGACTAGAAGGAAGTCTTAAAGTGTGCTGGACCGGGTTGCACTCTTGCCTGCAGGAAACTGAGGAACTGGTTCAGTCGAATGATTTATTCAACCCTTGATTCCCTGTGCAAAAGTCTTTACTTCACAATGTAGGCTATTTTTAGCAGTAGTGCTCCAATATGGTAAGGTTAAAGCATTCACTCCCATGTTGGCAGGAAGCAGTGTATGAAATGAGCTGTTTATATAATAGGTATGAGAACAGTTGATTAGGTGAATCGTACAGCCATTGAGACACATGGATTGTGTTTGTTTAAATGTGTATTCACTGGTGTCAACAGAATATAAAAGATCCTGTTTTTGTGCAAACATCTGAATGCTACACACAGCATTAGTCTCTTCAGGTTGAAACACTTCAGTCATACTTACTAGTTGTCAGTTATGCTTGATTTGTACGCTGTTATCTGTGAGGATGTTGTCATTTTTTGACTTGTCGAGCTAAAGCAAATGTATTTTCTTGTAGTGTTTCCTCTTGCGTAATTTAACTGAGACCCCAAAGATGCATCAAATCCATCTGTCATGATTCATTTCCTCGTTTTCCATGAACCAAGAGCCTCATCTGCCAGCACAAACACATTTTTACTACAGCATGGCACTACATTTTATTGAGCCAAAGTATATATGTAGTTCTAAAAAGCGTCATTATCAGCTTTTGAAATATTGGTTAACTGCAGAAATAAATGCTGTAGGCCTCACTCGCTTCTTGTGGAGGTTATGTTACGATGCAACCATTGTAGATCAGATACAAGTGACCATGAGCTAGATGCAACCGATCAACGAAAAAATTAATCTCATGTACAGCGCCTTGCACGTGATGATTTAAAAAAAAAGATACTGTGGTTATGAATTAAGAACTTGATTCCCTGGTTTTAGTTAAATTGTGGCAACAATTAAAGTAAATTAAAATGGAGAAAAATATTACAAAATGGCCATGATTTACCTAAAACAAAGGAACAAATTAATTAATAAATTAATCAAGCATCACGACACAATTTAACCAAAACTTGGCCACAAATGAATATAGTCGTGGGAACAAATTCTTATTTGGTGGCCATAATATCTATTTTTGTTTTTGCATGAAATGTATGAGCTCTATACTTAAAGAGTTGGTTGTTGTAAGACTCACAGAGTTATTAGTCTGAATCATTTTAATGAATCATTCACTGAATTTGCCAGAGCAAGTCTGACTCAGTCTGAATGCAGCCTTCTTGTTTCTTCTGGAAAGCTGCATGAATGAGAATGTGTGTGTGTGTGTGTGTGTGTGTGTGTAAGGATCATGTGGCTGTTTCTCTGCTGTATTTCTGTTGTGGAGAGAGACTCCTTTAAGGCACAGACCGCCTTCCAATCCTTTGAGTGGATAAGAATGGATGTGAGCAGGACAAGGTGACTGGTCCATGTCTGTCACATGCTTCCCTTGCTCTCTATACTCATTCTCTCGTCTTCTTCTCCTTCCCTCCTTCACCCTATTTTCTCTCTCACACACTCCCTGTTCTTGCATTATTATATCTCAGAAATTAAGCTCTGTGTTTTACCTATCTGAGAGGATGAGGGATGAACTAACAAGCACACACATTCTTCCCTCCCACCCACCCCCCCTCCTATCCCCGGTTTTCTTTTTATTTCATCTGGCTGTAAGGAATTTTCTTTCTCCTTGGTGTCTACGGAGCTTCATCTTCCCGATATGTATTCTTATGATGATTATGGGTAAGAATCTGTCCTGTGTGGTTTTTGTAATTACCCTGTTTTCTGAGTTGCTCTGAGGATTACCGGACATTTCGCTTTAAAAAATAAAGCCTGTGTTTACTTCATCATGGTTTTTAACAATCCGAGTGGCTTTTAGAGTGTTAACTTTGTGATTTTTTTCCCCCACCGGCTGTTCCCTCAGTGGAAAGAGCTTATTAATCTACAAAAACATGCTTGGGTTCAATAGCTACATAGCAGGAGTCCCAAACCCACTCCATGTTTTACTGTTGAGTCATTTAGCATTTTAAAAAAAACATGGGTTTAAATAAGAAACCAGGACACTGGGTTTGGGTTTTTTTTATAGCACAGTTTCTTGCAGACTGTTTTAGGGCAAGATGATGTTTTACCAGTGCACAGTACTCAATTTTTGTAGGAATACAATTGGATATTGTGTATGTGCATGGAGAAGAGATGTTTGTTGAAATGTGAGCCAGAATATCTTGAGATTTCTTGGCTTAACAGAGACTTCAAACCAGAAAAGAAACTGGTTAGGCAAGGTAGTTAACAGGAAATAAGAATGTGATGTTCAACAACTGGGAAGAACTCCAGGCAGTCAACACCAGCTGTAGCAGTGTGCCATGTAGGGACAAAAGTGTGGTTGAGCCTGAATTTGGGATGTTTTGCATTTGATCCAAAGCAGAGCCAAACTTGTGGTACAACTCTTTCATTAAAGCTCTTTATTTCGAGACAAGTTGAAAAGTACTCATGGTATTAGAGGCTGTAAACATGGTAACCTATTAGTAACCGGTGACGGCAAAGCAATCCTTAAATATTTGTTCAAACTAGACTGACTACACAGTTCCTTCCTCTTTCTTTCAGCCTCTGGCTGTTTTCTTTCTATATTTGTCTCTTAAAAAGAGTGTAACCTAGTACAGGCCTATGCTACTGATTTCTAACACGCTGCTGGTAATTCAAAGTATTTTCCTTTAAGGATAAGGATTAGTTAAGAGTGTCTGGCACCTGGTATAAAGTGACCAGAATGTGGGGGAAGGGTTCGGCCCGTTTGTCCACTTTTCTCATCATCATCAAGGAAACTGCTTCCTAGCTCAAAACCAAGATCTGATGTCTAGGCTTATTCTACTGAACTGCACGTGTCTCTCTATTGCGTAAGATGTTTCGCCTGCTCTTAGAAGTTGTCAGTTGTGATAAAAGCCTGGGGCTGTATTCACCAAAATCTTAAGGCTAAAAGTTGCTCCCAACGTGAAAATTTAGCAGCAACTCTTAAAATTTATGAGTATGTCGCTCATAATTTAAGGACTCTTAATTTTTTTTTTATTTAAGAGCAATTCACGAAACCTTTTAACGATAAAAGTAGCTCCAATTTAGCATTTATCAATCATAAAATAAAAAAACCAAAGGAATCCATTGTCTACAACTATGAAAAATATACTTATTTTAATATTGAGTATAAAATAAGGTGTGTAAATCTGCTTTATGTTCTATAGTGTTTGGATCGTTCACAGTTACCAGTCCATGATTTATCTTTCCATTATGGTCGTTACCATTTTTTCTTTTGGGTTATACAGTACTTTCCATATCTCATATTTCCATATCTTATATGATCTCAGATGATTTGTGTCATCATTTAAAGTGAACGACTAGTTTCTAGAGCTGAACCCTCTCATTTTGTCAGTTCTTTGAAAGCCATGCTTGTGTGAAGAAATGCTGACCTATGGTTAGTGTGTGCTCTGGTTTCTCTTTAAATGTGTGTCAGTGACAGCTTTGCTGACTGTCCTTTTTGTGACCTGCCACATACATTTCTAATAAGAAGTAAATGTAAAGCTGTCATTCCTCTATCATCAGATTCTTTTGCTGTGTGTGAACTTCCTGGGCAGCTTTTATTAATTATATATGTATAATTACGTAAAAGATAATTTTTTTACTGAAAGCAAATGTAGTTTTCATTTAGTTTAAGATGATTTAATTAACTAATTAAATTAATTTAATAATCAACACTCAAATAAGTCTATAACATCTGTAATAGTCTATAAACATTTATATTGTTTATAAGCAGTTTTATCTTTTTTTTATCTTTTTATCTTTTAGTCTTTATCTTTATATTTTTGTTTCCTCTCCAGTTCATTATTGAAATATAAACATGTAAATGGTGGCTGTAAGAATAACTTGTCTTCATGACAGATTTTTAAACATATATTTAAACATTCATTGAAGGGGATAGTTCATCCGAAAATAAACATTACATCATCAGTTACTCACCCTTATGTCGTTCCAAAACCTGTATGAATTTCTTTCTTCTGTTAAACACAAAAGAAGATATTTTGAAAAATGTAGGTAACCAAACAGTTGACAGGAACCATTGACTTCCATAGTATTTTTTTATACATATTATGGGAGTCAACTGCTACTATTTGGTTTGCTAAATTATTTTATTGTCAACAAAAGAAAGAAACTCACAAAGGTCTTGACGGAAAATTTGACAAGAATTTTCATTTTTGGGTGAACTACCCTTTTAATAAAGACAACAGGTTGAGTAAAAATAATATCAATATGTAATATAATGCATATATTTGGCATAATGCTCATCTCTAGAGTTATTTTTTCTGTTTTTTTGAGTGATTACATGAGAACTTATTTCAGTTAGATGTAGGGTTTCTTTCAGCATACCTGCAGCGACAGAAACAGTCTCGTCACATTGAAGAGTATCAAAACAAAATGTATTGTTTGAATTTTGTTATAAAATTGGAAGAATTTGAAAGCTCTTAATTTTTTATTTTTTATTTTAATATCAAAAGTAACAAAGCACAAAGCTTATTATGATTATTAGATGGTAGGTGTGCTGTACATAATGTTTAGTGAAATTATGTTCAACTGAAAACCGCATAGACCAAAAGATCTCAGTTCATCAAAATGATGATTGATTAAAACTGAGAAAACGATATTGTCAACCCAGCAGAGCATCCTAGACATTGACGGAGAAGCGCTAATTAAATGTCACCATTTCAGTCAATGATTTCGACCCTCTAAAATATGATCCAAAACATTTTAGTCAATCATTTTGGCCACATGTGTGTTTAAATCTATGCCGTCTTTGCTACAAATAGTAAATGAAATGTGTGTGCATTAGGAAGCAATGTCTCGTTTTCAATTCTTCTGTCACAGCAGAGTGGGGGGTTGGGCGTCATAAGGTCATCCCCCTCAGGGTAAGACAAAACATCACACATCCACAGTCAGGCCGTCCCGTTACAGGGGAAAACCTGATGCTGTGATAACCGGGTTGGGACCCTATGTTGACCACTCACTCACTGTTGAACCTGTTTCTATTCCTTGCTTTTATTTTCTCTTCACTTTTTAACAACAGTAGTGATTATCACTTGCGGTTTTTTGAGGATATGATGGGATTATTGAAAATCCTTATTTAATTTTGGAACGGCTCCCTAGATGATTTAAAGCTGGTTTGGATGGAAGTACACATCTGTTGTGCTGTACTACATCAGGTCTATTTTACGTACTTGTTTGAGATGAATTAAAGCAGGTTTGGTTAGAGGTCTAGTAGTGTAGTACAGATCTGTTTTGTGGATGGGTTTGAGCGATGGATGCTCATACTGTCCAGTTCTGCCTACCAAAGAGCTGCTGTGACTCTGGGCTTCATATGACTGGATGCAAAATCAGGTCAGTGTGATATTCTGTTCACATCAGCAACCTAATGCAAGGTTTAAACGCATTTAAAAGTTTGAAGAACATGTCTGAAGATGTTTCTTTTGGCATAAATGTCATCATTTGGATACTGCTTGCTAATGTTTAGATGCTAGCATGAATTTGGAATGAACTGTATGAAACTGTTATATATATATACAGCATATGCTTATGTCACATACAATATCTAGACCAGTGGATATGAACTGGTTTTGCTTCAGGACATTAAGTGGTGAATCAGTACAGTATCAAAATTTTATCACACTGAACTACAAAAACAAGTCATTAAAACCAACATTAAATAGATTAATATCATATAATATTCGATTGACCTAATATTAATCTCCATTAAATAATCATATTGTAGTCGGCACAAATTGTGTATATCCTTGTACCCATATTTAATGTAGTCTGTCATATTTTCTTTTATCTTGTGTAGGTTTGTTTATGTTTTTCAAGGATGTCATGCTGTTTAATTTGACTAGTTAACAGATGAATTCACAAAATACTGTGTTTGATTGGACACACGTCCTTTAATGTCAACAAAACAGATATGGGATGCATTTTCTTCTACCTTTTAAAAGTTGATAATCCTGTTTATTTTCCTGTCCTAAATATACACTTAAATGTCTGAAATAGTTGTCTAAATTTATTGCTTCATATAAATATTTGAATTTTCTATCATATTATTATTTATTAGTGTTTAGAATTTTTGATTTTTTTTTTTTTTTTACTTTTTTAGAACAAACCTACAATTAATTTTGGGTTGCCTGCCACCAGTTGGGAAAAATTGTGAACTGTTTCAAGTGATTGCAGAACTAGTGATGCTCACTGATAAATTATCACAATGAAGGGTTGGCTTGTATTGAAACTCTGTGAAGATGTTCTGTGAGGGCCCATGTTTAATTTATGTCGTTATTAAAGAAAGAGATGCTTTATGGGACATGTTCACTTTCAGTCCAGTGGTTCTCTTGAAATGATGTGGTGAGTGTTTCTGTAGTACCTTTAGCAGTAAAAGACAAGACATGCATCAGCTCTCAGCCTAGCCCTATCCAGCTTTATTGAGAACATTCTTTAGGCATTGTCTTCCAATCAGTCAAAACCTAAAAAAACATATGTGAAATGATCAAGTTTTAACCGATTATATCCCTTTGGGAATGGATCAATGTGAGCCTTTTTTTTATTTTTTTATTGTGCAGCTTAGAGAATGACAGATAATGCCACAATCAGCGTTCAGGATAAATTAAAGTGACATGACGTGCTGGTCATTCACTCCTCCCACCTACAATCCCTGCTGGTACCGAGACTCAAACCCACAATCTTTGGTTTACAAGTCTGACACTCTCTAACCATTAGGCCACGACTGCCAGGGCATTATAAACCTAGCGGCTGTGCCTGAAAAATTTAGCAGAGCACTCAAGCACATTAATTCATAGGCAAAAATAAAGGCCATTAGGCCATCAGCACTGCTTTCTACCATTGTATCTTTAGAGGAGCCTGTGTGTGTATGGATGTGGATTTTGGGGGATGGTAAATTTGACATACAATATTGAAGTTAAGTGATGTGCTTTAGGAGCTGACACACATTTGTATTTGTTGTGTGTGGACACCGAGTCAATGCTGCCATTTATTTGCAAATGTCACTAAATAAATAAAATTCAAAGTCTTATTTGCATTTAAAAGTATTATCATTATGGCCCAGCAGCAATTTTTATAATAGGATAATCAGCATAATGTTCTATATTTATTCAGATTTTTATAATAATGTTTAATAGTGTGGAAAAAACACTGAACAATGCACGAAGAATTACTAAATTAAGATAATATTTACATTAGCATAAATTGTAGCATTAACTGCTGATTCTAGTAAGAGTAGAGTGGACGCTATTATGCTTGCCTCATCCTGATTTTTTTTCTTCCACAAAGCTTGGTACAATGCATTCTGGGATTGCTTTCATTGCAAGGGATGTGTGTGTTGCTTTTCATGGTTTACTAGCTTGTGTCTTCTTGACAGTAAAGACTTTTAAAATGTTACAAAAGATTTCAGTTTCTAATAAATGCTTTTGAACTTTGTTTTCAACAAAAACATCCTGGAAAAAATTTGATTACGGTTTCCACAAAAATATTCAGCAGCATTTATTAAATTAAGAAATGTTAGTTGAGCACAGAATCAGCATAATACTTTACTCAGTTTTGCCATCACAGGAATAAATTACAATGTTAGTTTTCAGTATTTGTGATCAAATAATTGCAGCATTGGTAAGCATATAAGGTTTCATTCAAAAACATTTTTAAAAATCTTACCGACTCCAAACTTTTAAACAGTAGTGTAGATCTTTATGATTTTGTTTCTGGCTAAATTCTCCTCAGTGGTGTGTGACATTCACTTCCTCGATTTTCAGATTACTGTTTTGCAGGCGACAGATGACTTTGCATAATTCATATTGTGTCCTAGAAGGAAGTCAGCCTTTCTGGAAGTCAGCCTGTAATCCAGCTTCTTAGGCCTCAGAAGCTCGCTGTGAGTGGGAAGTGTCCTTCATAGGCAGAGATTTAGCTCGTTTCTTACCCCTTCCAAAATGATTACTGGGTTACAAGCGAAAAAAATGCCTCCCCGTTTCCTACAAACACTCTTTAGATTCAGCCGAATCCTCCCACACTCTAATAACAGGGGACTTCCATATTTCACTTGTTTTAGAAACATTTACAGGGCTCACTTTGTGTAGCATTTTTGCTATAAGCTAAAAATAACCCCAACTATAATTTTAAGTTTGTGCTGCTGTTGAGTCTCGGTGTTTCGTTCCCTCAAATATGTCTCCCAGTAAATAGTTTTGCATCCAGTATTTGCTATCCAGGTGCTACGTGTGCAGAAGCAGTGCAGACATTTGAGTATTCAGATTAATTCATTGTTATTTGTGTCAAATTCACCTTATTTCTATGTAAAGGGCTTATTATAGATTGTGCCAAACAAAACTCACTTTGCACTTGGTGCAATGCTGTGCTCTTACCACTTTAAAAGAGATGTTCATGTACATCTATTATTAATCATGGCAACAGTTTGTCACCAAATAATGATCAAATGATGGTGAAGAGTGTTACAATCAGGCATTTATCCAGATGCAGTAGACTCTATCAGCTTAGAGCCAATTGTTTCCGCTGAAATCTGGCCAAATGAGGCAGTGAAGATCTTGTGATCAGACATAAGCAGAGTTAGACCTTGTGTTTGGCCTTGAGCTTAGACAAAATGTTTTTAACATGACATTAAAAGGAGCCTAACTCTGTCAATCTCTCTTTCTCTCCCTCTTTATCTCTCGGTTATTGAGACAGAGTTTAGGTGAGTGGAGACCAAGTTCACTGCGGTAGTGATGATGGCAGAAGCCAGATGGGAAATGCCAGGCTTTTCACAGCTTTTATTAATTATGGCGGCTTATCAACTGGGAGTCTCTGACGGATAACAGTTTTCCTCACCCTTCTCTTTTACCATCTTGAAAGAACTCTAAGGATCTTGGCTTAGAATTTTCAACATTTACTAGTTGATTAGTTTCCTGAATTCTAGTCGATTGATGACTGGTCTTAAAGAAATAGTTCACCCAAAAATGAAAAATCATCTATCCATTTAAATGTTAAATTTGTACTTTATTGTATTTTTAAATAAAACAACAAAAAAGTTAATTAATAAAATGTATATATATATAGTATATCCGATTTAATAGAAAGAAATCTAGATCAATTAGTTGACCTCTTACAGTCCAGCTATACTGTGGGGTTTCACTTCAGCAGAATTATTCGTTTTTGCAGTTTGCTGTTAAAATATTTGATTAAAATATTTAGATTTAATAACCAACATGTGTGTGTATGTATGTATATTTACATAAAAAATGTTGCCCATTTGGTACGCTCGTATTTTTCACATATAATTAAAAGTGCTTAGACTTGCACAGGTGGGCAGAACAGTTTAGAGCTCAACAAACAATTTCATTATAAAAGGCAATACTCATTATTCAACAAAGTAATGTTCAATGGACAAATGGTGGAGTCTGGCCTGTTCCAGCACGTTCAGCAGAACTGATCACCAATCTGCCAGGCAACAATGGCTTTGACCATGCCATCGCTTAGCAACACTCATCTTTTCCAAACTTGGGTGTTTCATGGCAACTGCAAGCCTTCAGAAAACATTCTTACTTTATATTGTGCCTGTGACATGTGAGAAATACGTATGCATTCAACAAGAATTCCCTTACCAATCATGTAGTGTCCTTACGAGATCAGGTCCATTTGGCCCACTCCATCACACATACACTGACAAATATACATGTTTACTCACTCTCATTCACATTAGAGAGCATTCAGCTAATGGGGTCATAGCTGGAAGGCCCAGGAGTGCCATAGTGGTGCTTTATGGAGTAAAAGCATTAGATCTGTGGAGCATTCAGACTCTCAGCGTGTCCTCCTTTCAGCCACTTGGCCATCGGGCACTGTAGCAGATTTACTCAAAGTGCAAAATGTGAAGTTTAGTGATGTTTATAGGCAAAACTGTTCAAACAATGATCAAATATCTGTCCTTTTGGCTAGGTTTTGTTGTGTCTAATAAAGTACGACACTTTGTTAGAGTGAACCAAAGCAGCACTAGACATCTTAATGCATCACATTTCTCAAAGAAAAATTACTTAAATTTAGACTGCTTTAAAGTAAAAAAAAAAAAAAAGAAAACAACTTTAATTATTTACTGTGGACTTTTCACTTTGTTTACCAAAGAATCAAGGTTTGCTGGTAGACTATATAGCCACACAATCTTTCTCCATTAACAGCTATTTACACAAATAGCATAGATATTATAGATTTTTCATGGCAGGCTCTTAAAAGCTTGAAATGGACATTTAATGGTAGCGCAGCCTGTGCCCTTAAACCAGGGATTCCCAAACTTTTGAAAATACTTACTTAAAGTACTATTAATACTGTTATTATTATTATTTTATTTATTTTTATGATTTAAATAATTATTAGCTTCTCATCAATTCATGAAGCCCAAGAATAAGTAAATATTGAATTAATATGTAGCCTAAATTGTGCCTAGCTTACTAAAAGGCCATCATCAGAGTACTTTAGAAATGTTTTGAAGTTTCACATTTTGAACATCAAAGCTCTTCTCAGTTGCTTGTCTTTTTAGTTCTGGGACAGACTATAAAGCTATCTAAGTTTTACATGTCCCTGACTCTGATATTTATAGCTTGCTATTACAAGACGCGTTGGTCTCTGACCCTTTAAGATTTGCAGGTTATGTTGGAAAGTCTTGGCATACTGATTCTATTGGATAATGAATATTCTTGTTCCAACCGAGACAATTTTATTTATTTTTTTATACATAAATAGTAATAGAGAGAGAGGCTTTGTGTGATGTGCTGTTAGAAGAGGTAAACTGAGATAGTCCAGTGTCTAAATATATTGGATGTTTATAGAAGCAAAGAGCAGTCAGGATGTCATTTATGATGGCTAAGCATCATCGCTGGAGGAGAGACTGTGTACTTCATTTCAGCCTTGCTTTAGGGGGGAGAAATGAAACTGGGAGGACAGGGAAGAAGCTGCCGTGCCGCCCTCTAACCCCAGATGGATGCCAGAAATAGGCACTGTCGTAAGGCAAGCATGAAAGACCAGAGAATGAAGAACTGAGAGTAGTGAATGACAGAAAATGTTGCGAAAGCATGAAATGTTTCAACCATTAAAGAACAACATTATATCAGGATGGCTGATGCATTATCATTTATCAACATCAGGTTTTAGGTTTAAAATATATATTAATAAAAGTTAGAATAAAAATAAAACTGTATTTATGGGAAATTATATATATACTGTAGTATTTATATTAAGGTCATTTATATTGGTGACCTAATGTGTTTTTCACAGCTTTTAATAACCCTTTTGTCTGTGCTAGTTCATTTAATATTGTCCTGCATTATGACAAATACATTTTTAAGTTGGATTTTTTTGTAAATATTTCATGCAGTTAATACAAGCTCATTAAAAACTGCTTGAATAATAAAAAATGCTGTTTAAATGGAGAATTCCAGAAGTACTTTGTCATTTATCCATAACTGAGTAAAATATACAAACACATTTTAAGAATCAACCATGTGCAGATATAAAAGCATATATATATTTGAGTTTGTACAAACATGTCCTTAAAAAAAAAAAATTGTAACTCACTTCTTTCACTTCTCATAAATGGTTGTTGCTTTATGATGGGTTCTCTCCCTTCTGTAGTCCAGCCCCCCACTAAACCACTTTACATATGGTCCATTTATGCATCGTTTTTTGCTGAGTTCAGAGTGTGAATTTTCTGTTTTGGCATAATGTCACAGAACCGGTGAGTCTGATTCATTCATTCAGGTGTATTGTTTCAAATGGCTTTATCTTATGAGCTGGTTTTGGTGTTATTTAAAGTTACTTTGGTCATGTGCTAATGCTCGTCCAGTTATACAGGCGGGTGTAAGGAGTGTACAGTATGTGGCTGGATTTGGGTGTTTCTGTGGGAGCTGAGTGTGGTGGTTCAGTATTTTTAGAGGAGTCAGAGTGGAAATCTGCCTAGCTTAAGTTAGCACACCAACAGGAAACCAAATCTCCAGTCAGTTCTCAAGTATTTTACTTCATTTAAGTGAACATCTGCAGACTCTTGAGATGTTTGGAGTTTGTGAAAAGCTTGAATATAAGTTGAGTTGTACTGATCACAATGCTTCTGTCCAGTGTGCACAAAATGCAAAAGAGACAGTCACAAGTTTGAGTCTATTGGATCCTTCACTGAAAGATCTCACTGAATCAGTCTGAATCTGACTCACAGAGTAAACCCCGAGTCTTTACTTAAAATCAAACAAGAACTGATTTTGTGTACTTGGGATTTGTGAAACTTGGATCAGAAAAATACTTTAATGACAATTATTTATACAACAGTATAGTGTTGTTAAAAATATTCAATACTTTCAGATTAATAAAAACTTTAAAAAGCATTAAACTAATATTTATCTATACACATAATTAAATCTTTAAAATGTTTTCTTTTTTTATAGAATTATTTTTATATGAATAGGCTTGTTATATATGGGGTAATGGTAACACTTTACAGTAGTCTCATTTGTTAACATTAGTTAATGCACTAACTAACAGTGAACAATATGTTTTAACCAGCATTTATTAGCCTTTGTTAATGTTAGTTAATAAATATATTTATGTTAGTTCACAGTGCATTTAGTAATGTTAAAAGATACTACTTTTGATTTTAAACAATAATAAATTACAAATATATATATATAACAAATACACATTATATCATTATATTACTAAACAATTATACATTGTTAAATTATTTTATATACCTATTTTAATCTATTTAATTAGAAGCACAAAGTAACAAAAGCTAGCAAGGTATATTAATGCTGATCAGTACACAATTTCTGCTCTCTTTTTATGTTAATTGTTCCTCCTGACAACAGAAGATTTGTATTTAAGGAAGCGGAGAACGTCATGTCTTTAATTAAACCATGGCCTCATATCAAGCAGTCAACACGGTTACATTCCTGCCTCACTCGTTAGCTGCCTATTACATTATATAATTAGTACAGATAACAAACCCGCCCCTTGCTGAGTGTCTTCAAACAAATTCAGTGCAGCAATTACTGTGCCGTAATATCACAGTAACGGCAAAAGGCATTATTGGAGGGTTTTTCATGGGTTTGGCTATTTTACTTTTCTTGGAATAAAACTTGTAACTAACTTGCACAGAACATGTTGCAGAATCAAGTTGCAGCATTATGTTTGTTGTTAAGAGTCTGACATCTTTTTTTCATTGTCTCATATCGTAATTTATCATTGTGGTTTTTGTTGTTGAACAGTGAATCTTTAACTAGTGTTCCTGTTTCTTCCTCATAGTGAACAGAGTATATGTCAAGCCCGAGCCTCTGTGATGATCTATGATGACACTAGCAAAAAATGGGTTCCAGTCAAACCGGGCCAGCAGGGCTTCAGCCGCATCAACATCTACCACAACACTGTCAACAACAGCTTCCGTGTGGTGGGAGTCAAACTACAGGACCAGCAGGTGAGATACTAACATGGTACAACAAAACCACTGTGTGATATGATCTTACTGTACACAGTGTGTGCTTTAGTCGTACATTTAACATGTGTTCTGTTTTGTGGTTTTCAAAGATGCCATTTATGTGAATGTATAATTGGCCTGAGAAAGGTTTTCCCTTGAAGAGCATTTGAAATGGTTTGATTACAGGGAAAAAATGTCACAGATGCAGATACATAACCACGTGTTGCCACTCTTCTAGGTCGTTATAAACTACTCCATTGTGAAAGGTCTGAAATATAACCAGGCCACGCCAACTTTCCACCAATGGCGTGATGCGCGGCAAGTTTACGGGCTGAACTTTGCCAGCAAAGAGGAGGCCACCACCTTCTCCACTGCCATGCTGTTTGCGCTCAATGTCCTGAGCTCTCAGGATGCAGGTAATTTACAAAACCTTGTATTTTTTGATGTTTGGTTAAGTGTTACTTGGATTATTTCTGTAATTTATTAGCATTTTTAGAAATTTGTTTGAAGTTATATTTCAGATTTATTACCCTGTGACCATAGGTTTGAATGGCATTCAAAGTAAGACTTTTGGAATAATTTATTGTGATGACAGTTTATATGAATCTCCTTCTGTTTTACCCATGGTTTCATGGGTAAAGCACTGCCAGGATTTTAGTTTTCTTTTTTCTTTTTTATACTATTTGTTTAAAAAAATTTTTTATTCATGATTCATTTATTCAGAATGAATTGATCAAAACGTGACTCTAAATACATTTATAATGTTTATCTATCAAATAAATGCTGCTCTTTTGAACTCTTCATCAAAAAACCCTGGAAAAGATGTATCACAGTTTTCGCAAACATATTAAGCAGCACAACTCTTTTCAATATTGATAACAATAATAAATGTTTCCTGAGCACAAATCAGCATATTAAAATGATTTACGAGAGAAACTGAAGACTGGAGTAATGATGCTGCAAATTCAGCTTTGCATCACAGCAATAAATTACATTTAAAATATATATTAAAATAGAAAGTTATTTTAAATTATAATAATATTTCACAAATTGTTGTTTTGCTGTATTTTTGATTAAATAAATGCAGCCTTGGTGAGCATAAGATCCTAAAAAAATCCTAAGAAGCCAAATTTTGAATGGCAGTGTAAGACTTGCCAATTAAAAAAAAAAAAGGTTCATACTTTTCTACTTAATTTATTAGTATTCTTTTTTGAAATGTGGGTTACTGATAAAAATTGTGTCTTTAATTATGTTAAGGCCCAGGAGATCCCTGAATTATGAGTCAAAATTCAGAAAAATGAAAAACTGATGTTGCATATCACACCATGCAAAATGTAATTTTATAAACAATGGTTTGAAATTTTTATCTCTTAAATATATATAAATGTGTACATTTAAAAAAGATGAGGGTAATGCAGATGCTACTACAGTATTGTAAGCTAAGTTACAATACACTAAGTTACAATACACTATAAAAATACTGTAATTCATTCTAAAAGTAATACAGCAAAAGACATGTAAGGGATGCCAACTAGTAGTCAGGAATATTGTTGTTTGGGTCTTATACGTGGGACCGTTAAGTGTAGTGTAACTCTTATTTAAGAACAGGACACGGGCCTCTCTGGTTTCAGGCTGCTGCTACTTATAAGATGTTTGGGGGGGAGGGGGGCTTCTACCATTGGTGCTAAGCCCTGGTTAAAATATCCATGGAGCCAAACAGTCTCAGGCCATGGGTGTTGCATGTTTGTTGCTTTTTGGGGTGGGTAAATTAGAGAGGTTGTTAGAAGTGCTGCTCGCACCTCAGCATGCAGAAAAGAGAGAAGCTGGTGTTCACCTGCCTGAACTCACCTGTACGGAGTCCTGGCTGTTATTACCAGTTCCCACCTGGTAGTGGAGCTCAAACTGCACCATTATAAATCTGTAAAGGCACCTGAGAGGGCCGTGGAGCCATGCTTGGACCGGAGTTTTCCCCGGGGCCAATCCGCCGGATCAGCTCCACAGTAATAAAACTCAGCTGTAAGTAGTGTAAAGGGCTGGGGGATTCAGTCGCATGTTTTAATAATGTGATGTGATGCCTCGGATGGGCCGTTGTGGTGTCTTTGATGGAGGATGTGGTTGTGGAAGCTGCTCAGTGGTTTTTGGCACGGCGCTGGTCAGAAGCTCGTGATGAGGCGTGTGCAGGTTTGAGAGGTCTAGTGTGTTTGTCGTGACGTGTATTTCTGAACAGTTATCATTAGTGCTTGGCTATAGTGATATGGCTATGGATTTAGTTTTTTAGTGAAACATAGTAATAATAGGTCTGGTCATTTTATTTGTAAACGTTATTTAAATAATGTGCAAAATGGATTGACTTACAGTTGGCATAAATTAATTTTTATATATATATATATATATATTCAATAAATCATGTTCCATTGAATTGTTCCATTGAACACACACACAAAACAACCAAAATTTCCAGTTTGGGGGAAAAAACATTCTGCCACATCAAAGTGAAATGAATAAGATGGATTGGAAATGTAAAAGCACCTAATAATTATGTACCTGTTGCTTATTGTTTCTACATATGTGTTTCCAGTAACACTTTATTTTAAGGTGTCCTTATTTTACTCTTATAATAACAATTAATTATGCATAATTACATGCAAGTCACCATAAGCCAAACCCAAATTTGAACCCTAACCTAATTAATATTACTCAGTACTCATATGAATAATTATACTGTAACAAGGACACCTTAAAATAAAGTGTAACCTTGTTTCCTTTTGTGTTGGTGGAGGGTATTATTATCCCCCCCCAAAAAAAAGAAATGAAAAGAAAGGAAAAGAAAAGAAGAAAGAGTGAACAATTATTGGTGAAAATATTATGTCTTTATTATATAAATGTTTATAATGTATTATATTAATGTATAATGTATTAAAGGAATTGAAAGGCATAATAAAGTTTCAACTCTCTATTTTTTCATGTCTTGCTTTTGGTTTTGTTATATAATGACTATTGTAACACATTTTAGCACTTTTACTGTACTGAAGTATGTAGTATAGCAAGTGCTGTAAGCCCCAAAGTCTCATGTCATTAAAAAAAAAAAATAAGCCCAGACAACCTTAAATATTTAACTAGTTAACTACAAATTAAATATGTTTATTATTATTGGTATAATAATTAAATACACTGTTATAACATTGTAGTAAAAAAAAAAAAACTAAAAAAAAAAACTTAACATTTCCTAACTTGAAGAAAAACATTAATTAAAACCACATCAAAATCAAATACATTCTGTGCCTGTGCAAACAGTGTTTATTCAGTGCAGTTTAATTTCTGGTGAGTCCAGGAAGAACAGTGGTAAAATATTCTTCCAGATTTGGTTTGCATTACTAATTCAAGTCTTACTGCTTAACAGTTAAAAAAAAAGTGAAAGGACATTCTCTACACTGTAAAAAAAAAAAAAACATTTTCATACAGCATATTTGATCAAATGCTTACATTTTGTATTGATTTTTTTTTAAGGTTAACATTTTATAACTGTAAAATACACTACAGATTTATATTATGCAAGTGGTGTGCTATAAAGAACAATGGCAGGGTTTATCAAAAAAAAAAAAAAAAATTCCAATGGGTTTCAGTCATCCAATAAGATTGTATCTGTGTTTCCACTTCTTGTTATTTCAGTAGAGCTCATCATTTCAGCTCACCATGGTATGTGTATTTGGTACAAAGGCACTCAACTGCTGCACACAACAACCAAATATGGTATTTGCGTCATAAAACAAATGAATCTTAATATTTGGATAGCGTTTCCCCTCAAAGGCATTTTAGGTATTTAACCATAAATCACAATAACATCCCGAGCTCCAGATTTGACTCTTGAGATGCACTTAAAACTACGAATTCATTAACTTTATACAGCATCAGTCGCACCAACCATTTTAATACACTCTATTGCAGCCATTTATCAGCATGTTGCTATTGCAAGGGATTTAATCAAGTTTATAAAATAAATCACACAGTGTATAACACCTCCACAACCTGCAGCAGAGAGGGATATGTGATCAGGTGTAATATCATTGCTTTTTATGCTGCCTGGTTACAAAGTGTACAGCTTAATTGATAGCAAGCATTATGATTGAATCCAGAGCACACAGAATTATATTTGGTTAGTAAAGTCTTCTTAAGAAGATATTTAATGCACTTCTTGGTCTAAACTCCTGAAGATACTTGCCGCATTGCCTCGCTTCACCGGTGGAGCAAATAGCATTTATGCATTACCCAGAATGCTCAGCAGGGTTTGGATTAATGGTTTACAGTCTGCAAATTGACATTTCATAAAATTATGGTGAATTCTGTTGAATTTCCGTTGGAAGTTTTTCCCCTTTTTCCCTTATTATTTTTAGCCAGATCATAAGAATACAAAGTTCTTATTGAACTAATAGCATCTCATGCTTTAAAACCGCACTTATCTGAAACACATATCTGTTTTTATTCTAAGCAAGGTTGCTCTTGGGATTTTTATGCTGTTGGTCCGTTTACTGTGGTCCTGTGTTGACTGATTTATCTATATGTAACTTGAGGTTTTCATGTAGTATGAAATGTATGTGATGTTTCTTTGAGATATTTTTCGAGAGTTTCCGTAGTTGTATGGTGTCTGTTATAATAGGGACAGATGATATGGGACCGTTTGCTGCAGACAGGACCTCAGGTGGATTGCATGTTTGCGACACTGTGAGAAATGCTGTTTTCACGTGGCGTATGAACATATTCCCATTCCTGTTGCTTGAGGGACTTGATTGCTGAAGATTTTTTGTGCCAATGACAATCTGTTGTCTCACTTAGATGTTGAAACAGCATGAGCACTTACTTTTAAAAAAAAATATTTTTTTTGTAAATAGGCCTAGTTTTATAACACTCTGAATTATGACAGGAATATTTTTGTACTCTCTTTAAAATGTGGCACACTGGCATTAAACTCAGTGAGACTGCAGCTCCCATAATCACCTCGAGGACAGGGATGCTTTAATCATTAAATGTGGAAGCAGAATCCCACCTGTCATCTGCTTCATCTGCAGCTGGTTTAAATCCAGAAAGAGCTTACAACTGCTAATGCAAAGGTCTTTGAGCTGTGTGATTTATCATGCTTTTTCTCTCAATCTGCAATAACTGTTCAAAGAAACCACATACGTTACTTCCTCACTTATTAATAAAGCATAACTTTATTTAATATTTATTGTATAATAATAACTTGTACTGTTTTTACGAGTTTGTGCTGTTTATGATACTCTGTCTGCAGTGCTGGCTGAGGCTTCCTGTTTAAATGTCTTTCTTCTTTCAAGTCTCATCAGGTCTATTATAAAAAATATAAACTGCCACTATGATAGGTGTGTTTTGTGTTATTCCAGGACATCCGCTGGTGCTTTTTATTGCTTATTATTGTTTGTTTTGTCTCAGCCAGCAGATGACCGACCTTCAACATTAGAATGTGGTCGAAATAATGTCAGTTGTTGTTTCAGTGTCGCAGTAACATTGAGATCGCATGTTTAATGCTAAATGGTTCTAAAATGGTTAACAAAATACTTAGAAATCAACGTTGAGAAAGACATTAGGACAATGTTGCGATATCGTTGTGGATTCAATCTGCAAATATGAAACTTCAATATTTTCTTAAGTGTAATTAAGAAATACATAACATTATTGTGGATGAAGTAGTCACTGAATAGATAACATTTCAAAACGTGGCTTTAAGGTCTATTCACACAGTTTAAATTCTCAAGCTCTTTAAAGATTGATTCTGATTGGCTGTCAGTATAATTTTGAAAGATCAGTCATTATCGTTATAGTTGTGGTGTGGACTTCCCTGTTCTCAAAGAATTAGAATGATTATTACAACTATAAGGTCTTTCTCTGAACAGAAGGACCTGAATGTCATATGACGTAAATAGTCATCATCTTTGTAACCTGAGAGCCATGTGTACCATTATTAGCAGAGCTCCTTCACACCCTATAACAAGTTCAACAGAACAGTTATGGTTGGTTGCGAATGACTGTGCTAAGTCTACCAGTAATGAGGTGTCGGGTACGAGGGCGATTGTGACTTGACATTATTGGCAAAATATGTTTGGACTGTAATATGCTCGATTTATTGGACTGTAATGGTTTAATAATTTGGCACTTAGATGTCTTGGTTTGGGAGAAGAAAGTGCTTCCTTTGTCTTTTGTTGTTGTTTTCAAAGGCCATATGTCCAACCAAACTCATTCACCTGTTAATTTAGTTGTCAGATTAGGAAGATAAACAGGTTTTTGTGACATGGCCTGATTTGTGAAAATCACAAGCAAATCTATGTGAGGTAAAAGAAAGCATGAACCATACTGTATTAAATATAGATTCAGCTGCAGTTTGATTTGCCCCGACCAAAGTCAAGTGTTAAATAATACTATATATAGCGAAGAAGAGTACGAGAAATTTCACATGACATAAACAAGTCTGCCTTAAGGTGCCAGAATATATTAAAGCAATCAGACACACATTTTACAAGTCCTGAAAACAATTAAATAAAATATTTAAATTATGAGGTGTGATTATTTTCTTTTTCTTCAGGGCCAGGAGCACACCGTCAGAATGGAGCGGTGACAGATGATGCCGAGGCTCAGAGGAGGTGCGGACCGTCTCTAATGACACTTACTTTTTCTGAGACATCTGTCAGATGTTAATTAAGCTTTTAAACATTGGACACATTGGCCTGAATTATACCATATGCTCTCTTTTTAAAGTGAAGTGTGGAATGATTTTTTTTTTCTGATTCCCCTGAAAGGTGTAAACCCTTTTTCTCTGTGGTATCTTCAAAATAGTCCTGTTTAAGCATCCCACAGCAAGAGTGACTCAATCGAAGGCATATCTGTTTACTCAACCAATAGCAGATGGTGTTTGGGAAACCAAATCAAAAACTAAATTTCACTTGGTACCACTAGAGACACTGAAATTACACACTTAATTTTTAACATTACTGGTCAGAAAATGTAGTGTTCAGTGCATTACCGTTGCAAAAATTACTAATCAGATAATCGATTTTTTTCTCCACACTATTTTTTAATCACTTCACATATTTACACTTCTTAACTGCTGTTTAGATTGGATTCTGCCCTCTAGTGGACAGATGAAAAGCTGCACTCTGTTGATGTACTGTGCAGCCTTGCATTTTTAAAACCCACGGAGCTGAACTGAACAATGTGTGAACACACACGATTGTTTACTCTCCAGTGGGCTTGCCTTTGTGTCAGTTTCATACGGTGGATTGAGAGTGTTTAGATTTCTCTTTGCCCAACATCATTAAGTGAGTTAACATTTGTTCCTAGGCAAATGATGGACCAGCATCAGATGCAGATGGAAAGGGAACGACGAACATCTGGCTCTGCAGGTAGGCTAAAGATGCCACACCTCTGAGGAATATGATATGAGTGTGCAATTAAAAGATACACAAACACACACTCATTAAGCCACCCACAGAGTAACCCTGCAGACTGCTCGGAGAAGTGTTAACACTAAGGAATATCAAATTCCCTGGCCACAGAACAGATCCCTAGTCCAAACAGCACATGCTGCCCATCCTCTCTCATACACACACATTCTGTTTCTGTTTCCACCCCTGCTTCAGCACCAGTTCAGCCAAGACAGTCGCCTTTCATAATGCCATTAACAGCATTTGTGAGTTCTGTTTTGGTGAATCTCATGAAACATGTCAAGAACATGTTGAAATCTCATTTCATGCCCAAACTAAAATAAAGGAAAAAGAAAAAATGTTTTACTGAAAATAAATAGATATATAAATATAATAATCATGTTTTAAGGACAATTAAGATTTTTTTCTTTGTGCAATATTTCTTTGTGATAATCCTTATTGTCATTACTGTTATACAAATACTGTAATCCAACATAATAATAATAGTAATCCAATATAAATATAAAGATTATTCTATTAATAATTTTCATTTTTATTATTTAAATGGTCAACTAATATATCTATACATGACAACTAATTAAAATGTATTTATTACATTTTGTTTGTTTATTTATAAATGCATAACATGCATTTGTTCTATTAATTTACATTTACACTTAAAAAATGTAATCACTTTTAGTAATTTTTATAATGTGAATCTAATGAGAATTACCATTGAGAACAAGCAAAATTGTTTTAAAACATCTTAAAAGTAAAACATCCAGATGCATTATTGTAAAGAGAATTTGGGAAGGCATTGTTTTATTTAAAATAAAATAGTGTTAATATGAAACAAAATGTTGGTCATAAAATATGCTTAATTTAAATTGTAATTTCTCCATTTCTCTTTTTCGGAAATCTGTCTGATCGACATGCTTTTGTGAGATTCACCTGTTTGCAAGGCATACAACATGCTTTAAATATTGTATATTTTGCTCACATTTCATCTTTTTAAGTTTCTTTGTACACTTTGATGCTTGATTTTCATCATTGTCATGATTCTCTCTTTCGTTTGTCATTTGTGTTGTGCTTTTCTCTGTTTCTCAGTCTCCACCCTTCAGTTTAAAGTATCAGCATCCGCCTCTCAGTCCGAAACCACTCTGCATGACCTCAGACAGTATCGGGCTAACACTCTTCCCCATTCCTATGCTCACCTTAACCCCACGCAACCTTCCTCCCACACCTCCTCTTCCTCCCAGGAACGAGAGAGTGGCTACCGCACTGTGGACTCCCCTCGAAGAAAGGCACAGCAGCTTTCCCAGCTTTCCACCTCTCTGGCTTCTGCTTTCTCCCCCGTGCAGCCAGGTATCACCCCTTCACCTCGCAATGCCAAGCAAATTCCTCTTTCCCCTCCAACGACCCACCAGGACCCCAAACATGCCACATGGTCCTCCACACACATGTACGCTCCATTACCCACAGCATCACCACCTGTTATAATGGCAGTGCCAGTCAAACAACCTGCTCTGCCTGTCGCCCTCCCCTTGCCGCCCCTAAACAACGGCCCAACCGGTGGCTCCAAAGCTCCCGCTAACACATCCCACTTGGAGCCTGTAACACACCACCTACAGTCGTCCAGTGGTCCAGCAGAGGAGTACTGCCTGTACCAAAACCCTCCTACGCTGGCCACCTCTGGAGCTCCGTCGCACCCACACTATCCCATACTAGAATCTTCCCCCCTGCCCCCTCTCATTGGCCAGCCTGTCCAAGTCCCTGCCCTCCACCAGCAGCAGCTATACCAGGCCACGCCCCCATTCAACACCACAGCCACCTCTCACACTACTCTGTGTGAGGGGGCAACGCCCAAGATGTCTCCCTCTCCTGTTTATCAGAACGCCACAGCATCCAGCAGTAAGTATTTCAGACCCCCATCAGCTACCCCCTCTGTAATTTATTGCCCACCACCAAAAGACTTCACACACCTGTTCTGGGGGAACTGTGCTGATGACATGTTGAACGCGAAAACTGTCCAAAGTGAACAGTATAGTTTTTGTACTGAAACCATATGCAAATACTGGATAGTCTGCTGACTATCCAGGGCCAGTGTTTGGGCCACTTGATAGACTAGTGTAACTTGTCCTTTTTGTTGCTCCACTGAGAGTTCATTGAACTTGTACATATACTTTGCAAATTTAAACATTTGGTTTTCTGTGATGTATAATGCAAATTCTTCTGATTTGTCTCCAAGATAATATTATCTAGCTGGCTGACATGGATGAGGTTTTGTCAAATTTGCAAATACACCTTGGAGGCATCAAAAATAATGTGTTGAATACTACAAATCAAAAAATGCAAGTGTTTGTGAATTTATGAAATTATTTTCATATAGAAAGAATATACAATACCGTGCAAATGTTTGGGGTTGGTAAGATTTTTATCAAGAGATTTTTAATAGAAGTCTCTCATGCTCCCCAAAAGCTGCATTTATTTAAAGGTGTCATATGATGCTTTTTTAAATAATATTATTTTGTGTAACAGAATATGTTGACATGCTTTAATGTTCAAAAAACATATTATTTTTCAAATACTGTACATTATTGTAGGTCGTCTATACCCCACCTCTCTCAAACGAGTTGTTTTCTATAAAGTCCCTCCTTCTGACAAGCGCAGTCTGCTCTGATTGGCCAACTGACCCAATGCATTGTGTTTGGCCGAACATCTCAAGCACTCGTCGGAAATGTAACGGCCCTTTCCATAATCGTGAGCTTCATCTTACAGAATAAATGTAAAGTCAGTTAATAATGTCCTTAGTTTTACCATCAGTTCAAGCCTGAAAGGGGAACAGAGTCCCATGACAGACCCAGTGATGAAACTCCTATGTGTTTGCAGTACACAAGCCATGGATGGTTAAGACAGCTGACTCCACTGTGTGACCCTCTCTCTCTCTCTCTCTCTCTCTGAGAGAGACACGACGTGCAAAACTCCACGACTTACAAAACTCCACATTTGAACAGTTAATAGCAAATACTTTATGGATATAATAACAACACATACTTACAGTAGCTGATTTAGAAGCGCCAGATTGTCGTAGCAAAGTCAGAATTACCTCCTCTCCTAGGTTCACCAAATGGTCATCCATAAAATACATTGCTGTTCTGTTGTAAGTAATCTTAAAGCTTCCTAAATGCATCTACTTTCGGAAGGCCAAATAAAGTGCTTTTGCTTTCACCTAGATACACACAGCATCTCCCTGACATGAGTGCTTCAACAGTAACTGCGGTAACTGAAACCACGCCTTCTTTCTTTGCGTGAACATTTGGGCGGCATTACGCAAATATTTCCACATAGTGACATAGAGATGTGGGGGCGTGTTAGAACGAGCTGTTTTAGGGGGGCGTGGCAGAGTCTTAACTTTTATAAAGAATATCTCTTTGGAATTGAGACTTTACAACTTTACAGATCTTCTTCATGCACCAAGATCTTGTAACACTCCAATGAGAAAGGACAAATTGAATACGCATAATATAACCCCTTTAATCAATAACAGTTATGCTGCATAACATTTTTTGTGGAAACTGTAATACTTTTTTTTCAGGATTCTTTGATCAATAGAAAGTTCAGCATTTATTTGAAGTAGAAGTCTTTTGTAGCGTTAAAAATCTCTTTACTGTGACTTCTCAATTTAATGCTTCCTTTTGGAATAAAAGTATTACTGAGCCCTGACTTTGGAATGGTAGTGTACTTTATATTGAATCAACACATTGATAAAGAAAACATAATGAAAAATGAAACAAAAAAAATACTACAAATAAAAATGTGTGATTCTTTTGGAATAACTATTGCGAATAATAAATTCTAAAGTACTAAACCCACTGAGCCAGCAGAAAAAAAAATAGTATTGAGCCTGTTTGATTTTTTATTTTTTTTTATTTTCTCCGTTTGCAATTCTGCTTTCTACAGTTTTGCTACTGATGCGCAATTTCACCTTTAAGTCAACACAAATGCGCTGAAGCTTGTTTCCACTACAGAATTAAGAATAAATATATATATATATATATATATCAACTTTTTATCTAACAGTTGAGACTTTTTCTCAGAATTGCAAGTTATAAAATCAGAATTGCAGGAAATTAAACTTGTTGCAGTAGCAAGGTTATATCACACAATTCTGAGAAAAAAAAAAGTAAGAATTGCGAGATTGTAAACTCACAATTGTGAGAAAATATTCAAAATTTTGAGATGAATCACAAATACCTTTTTATTCAGTGGTGGAAACAAGCTTCCATAAAAATATTCCCCATTGCAGTGTATTTTATGTCAGTGCATTTGTAATTAGGCACCCAGTGTAGAATACAACAGTGAAACTTATCTTTCTTCCAGCAGGTCCTCCCGTTCCACCGGGTCATCCTTCCATGCTCTCATCCACCCCTCCCGTCCCCCCCGCTACCTCAGCATCCATGGCGGGTCCACCAGCCCCTCCACCCCCTCCTGGGCCTCCCCCACCCGGGCCGCCACCACCCGCCACCGGGCCCCCTCCTACCCCGCCTCCACTGCCGGCTGGTGGAGGTTCTGCTCCGTCAGGTCTGGCTGCAGCTCTAGCTGGTGCCAAGCTGCGAAAAGTTCAGCGGGTGAGTGCCACTTATCTTTCTCAAACCTCAACATGTTTCACATATTTCTTTTTTTTAATATAAAAAGTTAAATAATAGTATCTTGCGGCCTAATTATTTCATGTTTTATCTTTTGTAGACAGAGGAAAGCAGTAGCAAGAACGATGCCAATCGCTCCAGTGGAGGCAGTGGAGGAGGTGGAGAGGGTCTCATGCAGGAGATGAATGCCATTTTAGCACGGAGGTCAGAACGCCTCTATTACCTGTCCTATTCTTTTCCAAAACTAATGATCCATGACTTGTGGCAATACACATTTTGATTGTTAAATATGATCATTCTGTAGGAGGAAGGCCTCAGAGAAACCAGAAGACAGTCAAAATGTATGACTTTTGTACACTATTTGTCAAAACACACACTGACTGTATTTCTGTTAAGTTCCATTCATTGTATATCTTATCAGATCAGTATGATATCTCTTTCTTGCAGGAGGAGTCTAATGGATCGCCTTCATCTTCTCATGGACAAAATTCAGGTGGTGTTATTTTAATTATAAAACCTTTTTTTTTTTTTTGTTAATTTAGCAATGTATACTGTATATACAGTACCACTCAAAAATTTGAGGTTGGTAATTTTTTTTGATATTTCTAAAAGAAGTCTCTTATGCTTATCAATGCTACATTTTTGATCAAATATACAGTAAAAACTAATATTGTGAAATATTAAAATTAAAAATAATTGTTTATAATTGAATTTTCAGCCTCACTACTCCAGTCTTCAGTGTCATGTGATCTAATATGCTGATTTGATCAAGATATATTTGTACAAAACAACATAATTTTACAAAAAAACTTTATACCTCTTTAAAACATTAAAACTTTTATTAAAAAAATAAAAAGCTAAAAAACTTTTAGTGAAAATATATTAATTTGATCATATATTTTTTATGGTAAATTATGACCTGTATTTAGGTTTGGTGAGCAAAATAAAAATGTTTTTAAATGTTCTTCTCAGATCCTGTGAAGAAGCCATGGGAACGAGCAAACTCTGCAGACAAGTCTTCAGCTGCGTCAAGGTATTTTTTAATAGGTTTACTAAGCAGTAAACATTTCATTCCTCATCCTGTTCTGGGAGTTCTTTGTCTCTTGACACTTCTTGTTTCTTGTTATTTTAAAACATTTGGTTCCTTTAAAATTGACATTTGTTGAGGCATTCCACGCTGGATTGCACCAGAGCAGTGTAATGAATGGTTTTATCAAGCTTAGAGTTTGCATGTGTGAGTAAATGTCTGTTGCTCGGTTGCCAGTACAAATGGTCATGTTAAGGAAGTGAAGCCCTGGGCAACAAGAGCATGGAATGACCTAAATGCAAACAAAGCCGGTTCTGCTCGCTTTCTGACAACCACAAAATGTGGGTTTTATGTTTTATGTAAGCTTGCATTGAATGTTTGTGTAAACACATGGAAAATGACCTCTTTGAACTGAACTGAAATGAACCGGTTATAAAAACTGAGATTGCATCAAAAAGCAATATTAATATTTAATATAATCTACACATTTTTTTTTTGTCAGCAAACATGACTTGCAGGTAAATTTTTGATCATTCAAATTGCATTTAAATATTTATGATGAACATTGTACAGGGCAAAACCAGTCGGAAGCACCAGTGATGCTGAGTCATTGGACTTTGACAGAATGAAACAGGTTAGTTCAGAATATCTTTCAAAATGGCATATTATTGTGCTGTGTATTGTGTAAAAAAATGAGGACAGACTGGCCTGCTAACAATGATAAAATCTGTTGTGTTCAAAAGAGATCTTGGAGGAGGTTGTGCGGGAATTGCAGAAAGTAAAAGAAGAAATCATTGATGGTAAGTTTTAGGATGCATGATCACTTAAAATAATTAGACACATCTTTTCAGTTCTTGAGAATAATATACATTTTTCTCTTTTTTGTTTAGCTATTAGAAGGGAACTGCTGAGAATTGGCTCTACATAGACTTAAGAAATGTCAATGACTACGACAAATAATGACTGAAGGTTCGGGGAAGTACAGGAATGTTCTCGCAGCATGTCTGCACCACTATGGAAAATTCAGTTGCAGAAATGTTGTGCAGATTCAAGGCATTATTGAGAAGGACAAGGGGAAGCTGAGGAAGAGAAGGAACTGGAGCAAGTGATTGTGTGTAGGGATGAGTGAATGAATGAGCAAATGGAAATATAGACCTTCACACTGAATTTTCTATTTCCTCCAGTATGAACGTTGAGACAGTCCACTGTTCAGCTTGCTGCTCTCGCTCTTTCAAGTCTTAAAGTCAACGAATTGGAAATTGATGAAGATATTTTTGTTTTCTAAGTTTTTATCGTTTCATTGGTCATTGATGTTATTGTTAAGAATTGTATTATATAAAATGAGAGAGATGCACAACAGCCTTTTATATTTTATATTACTGCTCTTATTCTTTGGTTTTAGGGACAAACTTACATTTGTGGTAAACTGTCAGCAAACTAATATAGTTGAAACAGTTTGACACATTTTGGTTATTTCGTTTTTGTTTTTTGTTTTTTTTTTGTTTTTTTTGTTTTTTTGGCCAATGCAGAAGTTCAGTAGAACTTTGTTTTAACTGATTTGGAGGTATGAGGTTAAATATAGATGATCTTTTAATGAGCTCAAGAGATGGACATATATACGTATATGTATGTGTGTGTGTGTGTGTGTATATATATATATATATATACACACACACACACACACAGCGTTATTGAAAGTGGCTTAAAGTATTAGGTGAATTGTTTGAACGTACAAGGTATCCTGGTTTAATTAGGTTGATCCTGATTTTAAAAGTTGATGTTGATATTTCACAGAAATGACAATTAAATTTAAACATGTTGAGAGTGTGAGATTGATGGAATTAAAAGAATTTTAAAAGCTTTTCTTCCTTTTAAACAGTCTTGTCTCATGCGTCTTAAAAACATGTCTCATTCTTACTGAACGTTAAAAAAACGACCCCTTACAAAATCTCTCAGATTCATCATGCAAGAAGGAAATTTATTGAAATACATTGTGCTGAACAAATCTATTCCACAACAATATGGTGTTCATAGTTAAACAGTCACAGTGCAAACAACAGAATGTATTAAACAAAATATTTAAAGACTTCTAGTTACACAACAGTGCATAAAATATTAAATATTCCGTTTTCAAAAAGCCTCTGATGAAAAGGCATACAAAATACACTTCATCTCATCACATCAATTCATCCCACAAATACAAAAAAACTGACAACCAAAAATAACTACAGTAATAAAAAACATGGCTAAGATAAAAACAAAAACTAAACCAAAATAATAACATCATATCTAAACAAAATTTCATGTTTTTATTAGGAATGAGTGTATGGAAAGAATTTGAGAAGATTAGCTGGGCTTTGATACACCCAAACAGTAAACCACAAATCATGTAACGGTCCCAGGTGCAGGGAATGTGCAGTAATTGTTCAAACATTGTACAGATGCATCTGTATGATGAAATGCTGTGACAGAATGAATAGGGTATGCAGCTTCACATGTGAAAGGGTTTGTTCCTTTTTAACTTAACGCCTGCAAGTGCCTCACAGATTTGTGTAGAACTTTGTGTGAATACCTAGTATGTTTGGTTAGATCAGTAGTCTAATACACAAGTCATTCCTTTTTGTCAAGTTTGTATTGTCTCTTGATTCTGGCGTAGGGGCCGATGGAATCATCAAATACAAAGTCCCAGAGCACTCGCATCCAGGAAGTGTGTTGAGGGAGTGAGTCATAGTACTCTGCTGCAATTCTCTTGACCTGCAAATTGGGAAAGGTCCGTAAATAATCAGAAACGTTGATAAGGAGATTTCAGTTTATGTACTTTGAAATACAGTATGTGAACCAAATAATACGAACAAAATACAATGCAGCTAGAGTGTACACCATGAGTGATGCGATGGTCAGTTTCAATAATTATACTTAGTTTAAATATTCAGATACAATGCACTGCACGAGTAATCAGTTTACAGACATGCCTTGGGGTTCTTTTACACTGAAGGTGTGATGTCTATGAGCTATAAATGCAATTAAATTGTCTTAAGGACACTGATGAAGCATGAAAAACAGTTTAGCTAATATTAGTCTTTCTAGTTAGTCTCACACATTCTTCCTCTTAATCAGTAACAGTGTCAAAATCAATAGAGGGTTTTACATTCCCATGACATTTCCACTTGAGCTCTAGCCTGGAAAGTAAACTTCCTGAGAAGTATGAAAATTCTGGGGCCGGATTCACTAAATAAAATCATCTTTAAAAAGAAGTTAATTAGTTTCTTAAGAAAAAAAAAAAAAAAGAAAATGTTTGGAATTGAACTTATGAGCTTCTTGGAATTTCTTAAAGGGGTGCTATTATGCTTTTTCACTTTTTCAACTTTAGTTAGTCTGTAATGTTGCTGTTTGAGCATAAAAAAGATCTGCGAAGTTACAAAGCTGAAAGTCCATTTCAAAAGGAGATACTTTATTTAACAGAAATCACTTTTCAAAAACTACAACAAATGACTCGTTTGGACTACAACAAATAACCTCCGATATTTGTGATATCACAAAGACCAACGAATGGGACGAGACCTGGTTGAGCTGCACTAGAGAAGGCAACGAGTGTTATATCAATATGTCAGAGAAACGCTAGCTTCCCCAAGGCAGACGAACTTAAAGTGGTTACAATCAATTAGAGTCATTACAATTGATTTGATTTTGATGCAGTATTTACATTGAAATTCGCAGCAGGCGGCTATGCTAAGGGGCATGACATTTCCCGACCAGGCACAGAGTGCTGCCAATCACAACACACACTGGCCCAGCTAACCAATCACAGTACATTTCGTATTTCAGAAGGCAGGCCTTCATTTGATACAGAAACTATTCCAGCTGTTCATGCAAGACTGGGGAGAGAGGTATTGTAATAATGTAAAATATGTAAAAAAATAATGTATTTTTCAAACAACCTAGTATGAGAGCCTGCTCTGGTACACCCCCAAAACAAAATCAAGACTTTGTGAAAGAGCATAATAGGACCCCTTTAAGAATAAAATTACAGGCTTTGGTGTTATCTGATTGTTTGGCAACTTTAAACGTACTTTTTATTAAAAGAAAATAAACGGTAATAGAGATGTACAATATATTGGTTATAAGTCAATAATCATGATTATTTTATTGTATTAGTCTATATTGGATATTTAATTTTGTGTGCTCATTTCCTTTAATTTCACATTTAGATTACCTTTGCCGTCACAAACCTTCATCTTAAAACATTGAATTAATGTTCACGGAATATTCATGAATGCTTAAATATTCATTTTCATACTATATATTATATTATGATGCCCAAATGCACTTGCAATGTGTTAAAGCAAATTATTTCATTTGTGTTTTATTTCTTTCAACAAAAAGTTTATCATTTTAATATCTGCCACAATCATTGTCTTATTGTATTGGCCAGAATGTTAATACCGCATATTCCTAAAAACATATTCCGAAATACAGCCCAACTCATACCTCAGGTAATTTGCTGCCAGGAATGCTGGGGAAGTCATGGTGCTCCATATGGTATCCCACGTTAAAGGTTATTAAGTTGAGAGGGCCGTAATAAGAGGAGGTTTCATGACCTTTAATAAACATGTAGTGCTCAGCGATGAAGTGTCCAGAGATGGGATGCAGGCCCATACATAGTATAGAGCCAGCGATGAGGTAGACTATGGGCTTGAGACCCCAAAAATAGTAGATGATAATGTCTACCACAAACTGCACGACCGCATTCAGCATCTCCAACTTGGTCACGGGCTTGGGGTTCACCACCAACGGACGGAGCGCATAGAATAAAGGCTGGAGAAAGAGCCAGAGCACCTTTCTGGCTGGGGTGCAGAAGAACCAGCCCTCAAGGTCGGTAGGAATATCTACATCCAATCCATCTCCTCCGAGATAACGGTGGTGGTCGATGTGGTACTTCTTGAAGGATGCTGAATAAGGCAAGCCAATCGGGAGATTGGCGAACATGGCGAACCAGCGGTTCCAGCGCGCCCTTTTGGTGCCAAAAGCCACATTATGTGATATGTCATGGATGGCTAGGGTCAAAGAGTGGTTGATGCAGCCACCGAACGCATACGCCCAAAACAACACCCACTTCCAGGAGAGCTCATGGACCATGTAACAGGCCAGGAGCTGGGTGAGTACCATCCCTGACACGACCCACTTCAACTGGGGGTCATGACCCATCAAAGACTTGATCTCAGGATACTTTGCTGAAGAGAAAGAACAATGTTAAGAACATGAGATGATATCTTTGAATAACAATTACATTTAAAAATATATACGTACATACACATACAGGCTTAAGATTTTATGTTTTTGAAAGAAGTACTGTTTCTTATGCTCACCAAAACACTGCCATACTTCCATTAAAGACAGACTGTACTTGAAATTAAGCCTTCACATCCCAATTAAATTACAAAAATTAATAAAGAGTATTACTTTATTGCTGTTGCTAGTGGTAACCTATTAAACATGCTAAGGCACTATGTTGCTTAGGCAGTCAACCACTTACTAATTCTCCACAAGGGACAGACACTCCCCCTGATGGTGTGCCTTTTTAATTAGCAGATTTGTTTGCCCAGCTAATGTTCTGTTTACGCATCATTCACTGCTGCAGAATCCCTTTATACAAGTTCCACAAAGCTCTTTCTCACAGTGCTCACTTTCACCTGTACAACTACAGGTGACCTGCACGCAAACATCTGCCATAAGACTTTTTCATGCAATTTGCATAATGTCTGTAAGCAAATTGTTTATACTGCCACATTTTCTATTGGTTTATGCTTAAGTGTATGGTTACATGTGTATCATTTCTTTTTTCTTTCCCCATCTAGGGCTATTTCGCAAGAGAAATGGGCACCTCAGTCATCATTTAACAAGAAAACGCTCCTGGTTCAGTTCCATATGTTAAATTATCTGTGTATTTGTTTGCCCTTCACATTTTACATATCGGTCAAACAAATAGCCCTCACAAAACAAGCACAGCTGGGGCTGCTGACAACACTATAGGGCTTCAAATGATATAGAATGACAAGTGATGTTCTTGTACACATGTAGGTGGAGATTCTTGAATGCGCCTTTTCCTTGAGCCTCCTCTACGCTGAACAAGATCACACCTGTCATGGCTTAATGTCATGGAAACACACAAACAGGTTTATTTTGAACAAAGTGTTTGTGTTTCAGCTTCTGGAAGTCACATTTAAACCTAAAATAACAACATGCATGCAGTGTTTCTGAACATTGGTTCACCCGTGTAATGAGTAACCAAATGTCATAAAGTGTGTAAATAAAATGACCACAAACTCCAGTCAGATGGCAGTACAACCTAAAGTGATGCTTTGGGTTGTACTTTCTTAAAAAAAAAATAATAATAATAAAATAAAAAAACTATCCTATATTGGTCTATGATGGAAAATGTTTATTTTTTTGTTTTGTTTTTCTGGAATGCAATGACACTATTCAATTTATTTCTTATGTTTTGTATATAATGTTATTAAAAAAAATATTTGAAATATATTTTACTTAAAATATAAAATATTTTATAGAAACTCATCAACTTTAAATATAGGCCTACAACAGTCTGTAAATAATTCTGGCACCCTAATCCTTTCTGCAATAGTCTGAAGACGATAGAAGAATATATTATTAATATTTAAAGAGCTTGAGGTGTAAAACTACCCATGCAACTTTTACAATATCATATCGATATCAAAAGGTGTTTTTAAGGGTCTATTGATGAAGAATTACTGTAACAGTTCTTACAGTTCAATGTGATCTGTCAAAAGAGTGTCCGCTTTTTAATTCCTTATTTCTGTACCCAAAAGAAGAAGAAGAAGAAGAAGAAGAAGAAGAAGAAGAAGAAGAAGAAGAAGAAGAAAAACACACTCTGGCCTTCCATCTTGTGATATGCTGAAATCTCCAAGCTGCTCATAAAATGTGTTTTATGAGTAGTTGAGCTTGTGACATGATATCTTCACAGTTATGGCCATAACACTAGAACGTTGTTACCAAGGAAGACCCACTGCTATTGTGCAAATAATGCATGGAATCAGTTTACACAAATTATCATCCCCTGCAGCCATTGTCTGATAGATGTGAGGCAGGTAAAACACATCTACGTTTCACCTGTCTACACTCGTTATTAGCATAACTATATTAGACTAAACCTATGGAAAAGTACGCTTGATTTCAATTACAAGCAGAATGAGGGGAGTTAATGTTTAGTATATATAACACACGAATACAGGGTGTGTTAAAGAAAAAAAAAAACATTATGTACGCGCCCTTATCACAAACACAGAAACACGCATACGCACACACGCTCACCGGCACGCGCACACTCTTCCAGATAAAGTTGTCAGTAATGTATAGGCCTGTATATGTAGTAAGAATCTATATTGAATAACCTTTTTTGAATTTGAAAAATTCGGTAAGATATGCACTATGATTAAATATCATCTTAATTGTCCGAATACCTTTATAATCAGAGTTATGCCGTGACATCAGGCACTGGTATTGAGATAAAGTGCTTTTTGGACACAGTTGAGTTATATATACACATATTTACCAACACAAAATAAACAACCAGAAAACAAAATATAACACGCTTTCAAATGCTTAAATTGATATTTAAATTCAATTCAAGTCAGTCGGCTAACCGAAATCATATCACGCGTCTACATTAAGTTTTAGCGAATTCTGTCTTTCTTTTATTTCATTTAAACTTACCTAATATTTCTTTTCTTCTCCATGTGTGCGGTTGCTCATTATAGACCCACTCAAAGTCCCAGCGTCCCACTGCTTTGCCCATTTTTACACCTGTGTGCTGCTGGTGTGATGAGCTCAGGTGATTCCTCGCTTACTAGACTCGTTTGGGACACTCCCTCTTATAAGAGCAGCAGAAGGTGTGCCTGAGTGTGTCTACATGCCAACGGTAACTTACTTCAACCGAAACCCTAACGAGGTAACGAGATCAAGTCGGTCAGAGAGCAGCCTAGCCCACACAGTCTGCCTCGTCCCACTAAGAAACCGGCACCTTGTCTCAGAAAACCGTTGACTGTGAAACGTTTTCCAGTGATATTTGAATTTTACGCCCGGCAGTATACGGGAAAGACTTATTTAAGGGTTATTTTATTTTATTTTCCAATAATTTACTTAGGCAGTTTTCAGTGTCACATTCCTGTAATTCTGGTCTAGACAGGTTTGCGTCCCCTTACCGCGAGAGGGCGTTTTTTTTTGTTGTAGACCTACAGTTATATTGTGGTCTGTGATTTACGACACACGACTCGCCCAGGCATAGACTTTTGTCCTCTGTAGAGGAAATTATATTTTAGTGAATTTCTCTAAGACCACACATGCTACTATTTTACTGTTGTACAGAGCACATTTAGGGCTTTTTAGAGATATCAAATGTGGAGGTTTGATCATAAGCACTCCCTCGCCTTGGTCTTTAAATATGACTGATATTGTCAGAATGATCAAATTTAGCACTCTTAGGGAAATATGATAGTGTTTTGTATTTCTCATTTAAATCTGGCTAATATTCAAATTGTTTGTTAAAAAAAAAACACCTCAGAAAAATGTTATGGGGTTTCAAATCGTTGTTTGTTACGAAACAGGGCATCATTTTCATGTCTTCTGTATAGGACACCAGGACAACATCATGTTAATCAGACATTTTGGGGAGACACGACAAGTCAATAGGGAATTAAATTATAGATCAAGGTTCCTGCGAAATATGAGATATTCTTATGAAAATGTTGCCAAGTTATTACTTCCATTATTACACTTCTTTTTTCATTATGGTTTGTCCCAAGAACACATTCATGTGCAAATTCGATGCAATGTATAGATACATTGTATAGAATGGGAATACCAATTTATAGACATTGAAGTACAGTAGTATATCAAAATATTCTGTTATATCTTAGTTGAGAATCATATTTGTACAAAGTTTGGCTAGAAATAGCCTGAAACCTAAAATCTGATTGGCAAATGAAAATATTAAACATTGTTTTTGCCTATACATGCCTTTTCATGTCTATACATATATAGATGTCTATACATATACGTCTATATATAGAACAACTTATTCCTCATGTCCTCTATAAGGAAATAGAATAAAATATAAATAATTTTTTTTTTTTTTTTTTTACCATTTGTTTTTTAAGCTCTATCCAATGTAATGACATTAAAAAATTCACACATTTTTTTTATGGTTCTCAGGAGGATATAATGCCTAATGAGATAAATGAAAATAAAGCGAAAAAGAGGTACACACAGGTGCATCTCAATAAATTAGAATGTTGTGGAAAAGTTCATTTATTTCTGTAATTCAACTCAAATTGTGAAACTTGTGTATTAAATAAATTCAGTGCACACAGACTGAAGTAGTTTAAGTCTTTGGTTCTTTTAACTGTAATGATTTTGGCTCACATTTAACAAAAACCCACCAATTCACTATCTCAACAAATTAGAATAGTCAAAACACCTGCAAAGCCTCCTGAGCCTTCAAAATGGTCTCTCAGTTTGGTTCACTAGGCTACACAATCATAGGGAAGACTGCTGATCTGACAGTTGTCCAGAAGACAATCATTGACACCCTTCACAAGGAGGGTAAGCCACAAACATTCATTGCCAAAGAAGCTGACTGTTCACAGAGTGCTGTATCCAAGCATGTTTACAGAAGGTTGAGTGGAAAGAAAAAGTGTGGAAGAAAAATATGCACAACCAACCGAGAAAACCGCAGCCTTATGAGGATTGTCAAGCAAAATCGATTCAAGAATTTAAGTGAACTTCACAAGGAATGGACTGAGGCTGGGGTCAAGGCATCAAGAGCCACCACACACAGAAAATGAGAGACCAAAAATTGCAGATGAGCTGAAGGCCACTGTCAAAGAAACCTGGGCTTCTATACCACCTCAGCAGTGCTCCATGGCATGCCAAATTGAGGCAGTATTTAATGCAAAAGGAGCCCCTACCAAGTACAGTAAATGTACATACTTTCCAGAAGGCCAACAATTCACTAAAAATAACATTTTATTGGTCTTATTAAGTATTCTAATTGGTTGAGATTTATTGATGGGTTTTTGTTAAATGTGAGCCAAAATCATCAGTCTGTGTGCATTGAATTTATTTAATACACAAGTTTCACAATTTGAGTTGAATTACTGAAAAAAATTAACTTTTCCATGACATTCTAATTTGAGATGCACCTGTATATAATAATTATCATTTTATAATTGGTTAAATAATTTAAGCAAACATAGACATAAAATCATTATGCCACAAATGCCAGAGTATAAAACAAGCATAAAACAGAAAAATGGTGCCATTTCACCATTTTATTTATTAATGAATTCATGTATTTATCAGTACCTATAATAACATCATGTTCTAATCACATTTTTGCTTTTACATTGCACATACAAAACATTACAGCATTGTTTAAACATATGTATTAATAGATAATACATTGAAGTATGTATATATGGAACAGGCATAAGAAACTTATACAGTATCACTTTCCCAGTTGTAAATCTATAGATTCCTCTAAAAGACCAGATGGTGGATCAGCACCTAGAGACAACCATACAGCCCTGAATGTCAGCGGAGACCATGTCAACTAGGTCCCCTGTGAAGACCTTATCACCTCGTGACCATCGGCACAAGACAACAGGAATCAGACAAGTCCTCTGCACAATCTGACCTGTGTTGCAGCCTGGAATTAAACCACACCATGTTGGTTTCGTCTGGCCAGAGAAGTGGCCCCCCGACTGAGCCTGGTTTCTCCCAAGGTTTTTTCTCCATTTCTTTCACCGACAGAGTTTTGGATCCTTGCTACTGTCGCCTTTAACTTGCTTAATTAGGGACACTTGACTGATTACACAGAAATATTGTAAGAAAGCTGAACTGGATGATGACATCACTGAATCATCAATGAACTGACTTTAGCTGGAAAAATGACTCTTAATTGTCCACTTTGCATTATTGACAAACTATTTTCCTGTTTGACACTGTAAAGCATCTTTGACACAATCAGTATTGTATAAAGCCCTATATAAATAAAGGTGACTTGACATGACTAAAAATCCTTTTTATGTAAATTCAAAACATATTTGCGTATAAACAATTAAATTAACAAAAAAAAAAAAAATCATTGTTATTACTACATACATGAGTAACCAATATAACTTGATGGATAAATCATATAGATTACTCCATATTCAAAATTAATTATCACATATTTTCTCATTTTTAATTCATATTAAATGTTATTGATATACAACTTATCAGCTACTGTCAGTTTGTCAGTGAAGATTTAAAACTCGCTGGTGGATAATTTACAAAAGTTTAATGGTGAGAATGAGGTCAAACGTAGACCAAGATCTCGCGAGATTTCGCCCGTCTGCTGCTCAGACAGAGTCCGTGAACGGAGTCAGTCAATGTGGGACGGAGTTTTGCCTGTTTGTTAGTGGAGTAGGAGGCGGAGAACGAGCCGTTGACTTGACACAGGGTTTGCTTGAAATCAGCTCGGAGAGCAAGAAAGCCAAGGATGGCGTCAGGTGAGACACTGTACATTGAAACCGACGGCTCGGAGATGCCGACGGAGATCGTCGAGCTGCACGAAATCGAAGTTGAGACCATCGAGACGACCGTGGTCGGCGGAGACGACGACGAGCACCAGCAGATGATCGCGCTGCAGCCGCTGGTCACAGACGATCCGAACCACGTTAACCATCAGGAGGTGATTCTGGTCCAAACTCGCGAGGAGGTCGTGGGCTGCGATGATTCGGACCTCCACGCAGACGACAGCTTCGAGGACCAGATCCTCATCCCCGTCCCCGTCCCTGTGGCAGAGGAGGAATATATCGAGCAGACTTTAGTGACCGTGTCTGGCAAGAACCCGTCGGGTAGGATGAAGAAAGGAGGAGGCAGCGGGAAAAGAGTGGTCAAAAAGAGCTTCCTAAACTCCGCCGAGGCGAGCGGACGCAAATGGGAGCAGAAGCAAGTGCAGATCAAAACACTGGAGGGGGAGTTTTCCGTCACTATGTGGGCATCGGGTAAGTTTTTACATCACATCAAGTGCTTTGTTCTCGTGCAGGCCTCGCGCAGGCCCTCTTCCTCTCGAGCTCGTTATAAAGCTGCCGGATAGCCCAGTGTCAGAAACGATTTTCGGACCCGAAAAGCTACTTAGGAGGATAGCCCCGGTCTAAATGTTTTTGTTTTGATGGGAAGCCATGTTTTAAGTGTGGATGGGCGCCGCCATATTCCTCCAGACCATTATGGCGGCGGCCCCGAAACATGGCGGTTCTGTGAGCGGGGAAAGATGGCGGCGGGAGCGGAGAGAGGCGCTGTGAGTCCGCCGCGCTGCTGCAGGCCGCGATGGCGCAGCACAGTTTGGAGAAGGGGAGGGACCTAGTCACACGAGCTGTTGCTTGCCTGCAAAAAGTCTATCTTACGGCGCTTCAACCCCTCGATTAACAAATGTTACCGCGTATTTAAATCTTGTAAAGAAATTCTAGGAGATTCCTGTGCCGCGGGGTGATATTTCTCCGTTTATGGCGTGATTAGCGTTTGTACAGTTACCAGACAAATGCATTTTACGCAGGGATTCTATTATGCTTAACATAGTACGCATTTTTATATCAATACATATGCAGATGTTTACAGTGGAAAGCGGTCTTTGTTAAAATACAGAAATATTTATTATAGCTTTTGCGGTCTTGAAATGTCGGTGTGAAAAAATGCGGTGTGAACTCATAAAAAGATGTCATTCACTTTGAACCGGGAATTTTTTAATACAGTTTGTAATTGTCTTAAGTATTTTTAGGTAAATATTACAAGGGGGCTGAATGTTTTAAATGCTGAAACGTATAGAGATGTTTAAACTACGACACAGTCCACAGCTCTACTAGATGTTGTATTATACATAATATTAATTTTATTTATAGTTATGGTTATTGTGCATTAGCCATATATTTTTAAAATATTTTTTAAAGAGAGTCTGGCTTGTCACGACCAAGATGTTTGCCATTTCTTGAATATTAAATTAAAATAGAGTACGTGAACGTGGATCTAGGTTTAAATACTCCGTAAACCCCCACAGACTGCGCATGCGTCTCAGAGGCGCTCACGGGTGTGTTGTTGTTGTTGTTGAAGCTCACAAACACGGGGGGAAAAGTTTTTATTTATTATTTTATTTCTTTAACTAGTTGCTTATGCATTGATTGTTTGAGGCAGTATATATAATTGTTTTATTCTGAAGATGATTCGCTCATGACTGTGTTGCTTCATCAGTCATCAGTTCATTTAGTTTTTGTTTGCTTTATTTGTCCTTAAAACGTTAAGCTCTTTGTGAATACTGTGTGTGAGTGATTTGATTAAGTACTTAGTTAAACATTTAATCTTGTGTTTTGCACAGATGATAAGAAAGATGTTGATCATGAGACTGAGGTCGAGGAGCAGATTATTGGGGAAAACTCTCCTCCTGACTATTCCGAGTATATGACAGGCAAGAAACTGCCCCCTGGTGGCATACCTGGTATTGACCTGTCAGACCCCAAACAACTGGCGGAGTTTGCAAGGTGAGGATTCGGCCAAGAGCTTGAAACTTTTTTACAGCATTTAAGCATGAGATTAATTGCATTTAATAATGATTTTATTAGAATCACAGGTCGTTTGAAATATTTTAAATATGTCAAACTTGTGGAGTCACATGTATGTAGATGGTTTACAAGTCAAAGTCATTTAGCATTTTTCAGTATTCAGAAGCAATGAATTTGATTTGCTTCGTGTGTTTTATTCATTATTGAATTCCTGGAATAAGCAGCATGCACACAAATGTCTTATCCTGAATGTTTTTCACAATACAGAATGAAGCCCAGAAAAATAAAGGAAGATGACTCTCCAAGGACGATAGCATGTCCTCACAAAGTGAGTGACTGTTTTTTAAACGTTGATGATAATTATGTAAAATGTCTGTATTAGAATTGTTGATTTATGATATTGTTTGTCTACAAAGATTTAAAAAAAAAAAAAAAAAAAATTCTACATTTTATCTACATTTTTTGATTAATTTATCAGGATTTTTAACATTTTAGTTGTTATGTGTTATCATAGGGTTGCACAAAAATGTTTCGGGACAACTCTGCTATGAGAAAGCACTTGCACACCCATGGGCCGCGGGTTCATGTCTGCGCTGAATGTGGGAAGGCCTTTGTGGAAAGTTCCAAGCTAAAACGGCATCAGTTGGTTCATACTGGTGAAAAACCTTTCCAGGTAATTTTTTTTTGGTTTCTTTGTATTAATGTTATTATTCATATATTATTATAAAACTAGAATATGTTAAATAGAAATGATATATGTGCTTTTTTTTTAACCTTTTCCTCCACAGTGTACATTTGAGGGATGTGGAAAGCGCTTTTCTTTGGACTTTAACTTGCGCACACACGTGCGGATTCACACTGGAGACAGACCTTACGTTTGCCCGTTCGATGGCTGCAACAAGAAATTCGCTCAGTCCACCAACCTGAAGTCTCACATTTTGACACACGCGAAAGCTAAAAACAATCAGTGAGATCGCTCGCTGAGGAAAGTTCCCCTAAAGACTCTGTCTGACAACAGCTTCCTGCTCCAAAACCCACTTTGTATGTCGTTTCTAGAACCATTCTTTTCTAAGAGAATCTCAGCACACATTTTCATGGGAGTTGAAATATGAATGAGGACCTGACACCAAACTATCCCAACCACCTTCTCATGGTATAGACCTGAGTTAAATAACTTCCAGAGTTATGAGAGTTTCTTCTTTTGAAGATATGATTGATTTTTTGGACCCTCATTCACATACAAGATGCTCATTATCCTGAGCCCAAAGAAGCAAATTGCCCATCGGTGTGTCTGTACCAGTTTGCAAAGACAAAGACTGCTTTTTAGATGTCTTCAAAGTGTGCATATTGTACACTTTTTAGAGTGTAGAGCTGTCATAATATGTGTGAGTGTGTGTGTGTGTGTGTGTCTGTCGTCCCTGAGACTTAAAACCTGTGAATGCTTTTCTTCAAGGAGAATGAGATGCCGTTCAGCTTTTTTTCAATGTAAATATAGCTTTTCTTTGTGAGGTATCCTGTACAGGTATCTCATTTTGTATACCTGTCCTGTACAAATGTTTTGAAATCATGTAGATAATAGAGATGTTGATTAGATTGTGTTTAACCAAATTAAAACAGTTTTATCCAGCTTCAGGAAGTACTGCTACATACACATGCCTTCTTTTGTAACACAATAACAATCTACTCAGTATGTGAAAAGACAATTTTCCTTCAAATTCTCTAATTTATTTAATGATATGAAATAAAGCTAAACTCCCCTGTGCAGTTCCCAAGAGCCTGAAGTTCATCGTGCTGTTCAGTAAGCTGAATGTCCTCCAGCGATTGATTTTAAAAGCAAGGATTCATGAAACTTGAACCTACTTGATATGGGTCTGGTGGTCAAAGGTAAAACTGTAACATAAAAAGTCATATTTCCTGTAGTAGACAACAGTGACAAACGGCGGTGAGCATAAAAATCTCAAGTTTAATCCAACATATAACTTATTGTAACGTATTACATATAAAGGCTTAAAATGGCAAGTATTGCAATTTAGTTGCAGAGAGCATTTAGTTGCAGTTTCACATGCTATTTTAAAAATTACTACATTGACATTACATTAATTGCAGCTTATAATGTTAACAGCATAACTTTGCATATGCACAATATTCAATTATAAATTGTAAATTACATGATACATGCTCTTTAAAAAATATTTATATATTAAAAATATATATTTTTTAAAAAGTCCTATTAGAGCTTGCTCTTTCTGACACCTCATGTATTACCATGTATCGAGACTTGAACTATATTAATATAAGCTTTTATGTCATGTACATCCAATAACTGACTTAAATTTGCATTTAAATGTAAAAAAAAAAAAAAAAAAAAAAAAAAAAAACCCTACTTTTATTTGCATTATTTCAACTCTTTTTCCAAGCATGTTTTGTTAGCCTCTTTAAACTGACCTGATCCATGCACCAATATCACATCCTTATTTGCTATTGTAAATATGTTCTGACAATTCAACAAATTGCAGTTCCTAATCAAAAATGTATATTGTTTTGTATGTTTCTGGATAGTATTAAAAATCTACTTAAATCCAAGACTGTAAGCACACAAAGTCATTTATTTCAAAATAAACTTTAAACTTTAATTTGTATTTTGCAAGCAAAGAAATTAAACACCAGTCATCAAAAATCTTCATGTACCTTTCAGAGGGAATCCTGAAGGCAATGCATCTTTCAAAAAAAAAAAAAAGTTGGACCTGTTGCTCAAATAACATTCAGTGCACCAGACGTCTAGTAGAAAAAACATTCTCAATCTTAGTTCCAGAACAACAAATCCACTCAATATTTAACTCCCTGAGGATCTCTTCACAAAGTCTGTGAAATCAACCCATTTAAAAAGGTCAAAAACAGGCCATTGGTTTATGCAGCTCTCAAGTATTTTCAATAATTAGGCTGGTTTCAGCACATGCTGCATTTAAAACTTGGAACATCCTAATGTTTATGATAAAAGGGTCTAGTTTAATTTCATTTTAAAAGGAACTGAAATTTATTATTAGGGAATATTGCACTTCATTGAACATGGTCTCTTGAAAAATGAAATATATATGTATGAAGTAGATAAAATTCATATATATTTTCTGTCACACCAAGACACTTGTTAAACATGGTTGGGGTGTAGACCTGGAAAAGCCTGATCTTTTACTCAGGGACATATCAACCTCATTTGAAAGAACTGAAGATGTACAACCTGTTAAACAGGAAGAAGTAGCGTGGGTGGGTTAATCAACTAGTCAAAGGTTCAGTTCACACTGAAAGAACATCATTTTGTGAAAATAGTTCTTAGATGATTGAGAGCATGTTATCTTGATATGATTATACAATGCGTCATTTAGATGATTCAGCAAAGAAATGAAAAACCAATATGTCTTTCAGAGTAAAACAATGTGTGCAAAAGGGTGGGCCTTTCTTTTGCAATCTGACTAAACAAGCAACAGCTCAATCCATAAGAGCTTTAAGAAGAGCAGGATAATTGGGTGTTCCCCATCCTGTTACTGGATCCCATAAAGGGGAGGCACAGAAACCCTTCCCTTCAACTTTATCATCCAGACAACTCAGGTGACATCCCTCCGTTACCTAAGAGTAGGAGGAGAAAACGCTGTTAAATCAGTTTGCTAAGAGTATATGGTTACTTGAACATGGAAACTGAACAGGTTGTGTAACAGCTTCTAGTTACACAAGCTCAATTTCACACATAGCGGCATTCCGAGATGTGTGTGTGCTGCATGTAGTCGCCGCAAGGGACACTACAGCAAGTATTTTCATATACTGCTTTTTATGATCATTTCATACATGTCATTCTTTTTGGACAGCATTACAATTTAAAATGTCCTGACATTTTAAATATAGATTTTGTAGATATTTAATAGTTCTGAACACAGGGAAAAGGCTAAAAGAGTGGCTAATGTTAAAAATGTTTTTAAAGGCTTACATCATAAAGACCTTTGCCTTGCAGTTTGTAAAGGCGAGGGTTGATGAATCCTAATGAGGGAAGTCCCTTCAGGAAGCGCTGGTCATTTATGAGGGAGAGAATTCCACCCACTACTGGAGTTGATGCTGGAAAAACATTCAGATTACGAAATAGCAGACTTTACTGGGTAATTTATTGTCACCTAATCTGTATGTGATACTGTACATTGTTTTTGCATTTTCTAGTGTACAGAATAGTTCAAAAGTTTTGGGTCAGTAATGTTTTTTTATTTAAATGTTTTTGAAATAAGTCTTATTCTCACTAAGATTTACATTTATTTGATCAAAAATGCTTTAAAAAAAACAATTTAACAATTTAATAACATTCGATTTCATCGGAAATCATTCCTTATTATTAATAATGTTGAAAACAGTTTTGCTGCTTATTTTTGTGGAAACTGTTATAAGTTTAGTTTTTTTTCAGGATTCTTCAATGAATATGAAGTTATAAAAAATAAATAGCATTTGTAACTTTTATATAACTTCTGTATAAATATATTTACAGTCATTTTTGATCAATTTAATGTATCCTGAATAAAAGTATTAATTTAATAGTCAGAAAATCTTAGTGTTACACACTTGCACACCTGCAGTATACACAGTTTATTCTATTTTGCATTTCTACATCAATTCTAGTATATTCTATAATGTACTCAATTATGAATATAACCAACCTGTAATATAAGTGTACTAGCAAACAAAACCCATTCTTTTTGTATTATTCACTAACCGAAGTCCCAGAGACCCATGGTACAGGTACACGGTTGGTAACAACCCAGTAGTTGTCAGAAAGCGCAGCTAGATCTGGATAGGCTCTTCCAGTGATGTTGAAATATGTCTGAGGAGGTAGAGGCTGAACACTCTTTAGATACGCTTCAACAGCAGCAACCTACAGAGAAAAAAAAAAAAAACCCCACCGGCCTTGTTTGTCAAAGTCTTCAGAAATGAGCCAATAGACAAAAACATTATAACTGAAAACCTGACTTCAGCTACTTTAATAATATGGTGTAATTTCAAGGCCTCTGCTTACAAAAGCACAGTATGCAAAAGATCTGTATGTACCGAATACCCCGATGACCTACTACATCTGTGAAAATGTGTAGTACACTGCCTAGAATACAAAATCTCACAGTGGGGATTTTATATATATATATATATATATATATATATATATATATATATATATATATATATATATATATATATATATATAATGGTCAATTTCTCAACTCATTTTGCAAAATGAATATATATTTTTTTTTTTTACTATGGTCAATTTCTCAACTCATTTTGCCGACTGATATTAAAAATGCAAATACATTTTATTTCCAAGAGGACAACTGTATTTAAATTGCTGCCTTTAACATGCAACATGAGGTCATGGGATGAAAATCAAGAGGTCATGTGATCTCACACAACTGTTTAAAACAGGAAATAGTGCCTATTTCAGCTACTTAAAAAAAGTAGACTATTTAGAGACATTCTGCAGTTTTCATTAAGCGGCAAGATAGTATTCCATTCAAAACACAGCAAAGGATACAGACTCATGGAGCTTTACCTGATAACCTGGCCTTGCAAACACATTGCTGAAGCCACCTCCACTGATGTAATCGGTGACCTCGTAGGTAACTTTGAAGGGGTTCTTGAAAGAAGTACCCCCCACAGTGGTAACATAGGGACTGGATAGCGAAGAGATTCATTTTACACCAACTATTTTTCAGTATAGAATGCATCAGTGTTATACAGATTATTTAGAGAGCCATGTCTACCTGGATGCAGGAAAACTCGGTCTAAAAGTATTTCTTTCCTTGGTCAAGTGTCTACAACCTGCTCCACTGTCACCTGCATTCAAAAAAAAAACATGAGTGTGGCTTTCTTTGAGATCTTAGACCAAAAGAGGAAAAAATAAAGAACATGCATCCGGCAGTTAATGAATTTTCTAAATAAAATGCACAAAATAAAAAAGCTTTTGTTCCTGCAACATGACTTTCATTATCTTACCAGAAGCAAAGAGCATGGAAATCCCTCTGAGGCCAGCTTTCATGAACTCTATGTTGATGCGGTTCATATAGGCATCAGAAAGGCTGTCTTCATCATCTCCATAGCTGATAGTGTGGACCCAAGGCACTGCAGACATGTTGCTAAGCAGCAGCATCCACTGAAGGAACGGCTCCTGAGACTCATGGCGACCTGTAACCGAGACCAAGGAAAAGTTTGTGATCTTTACAATGCAGGAAATAAAAGAACCTATTTGGAAACAGACCCAACTGATGCACTAAAATCAGATCATTTGAGAAGACCAATACTGAATTTGCAAAAACCAGCAGACATCCTAATAGTTCAACCATAAATAAAAATTTGCTCAAAATTGACTCACCCCCAGGCCATCCAAGATGTTTGAGATTTTGGAGAAGTTTCACTGGACGAAGTGTTATTATGGACTCATATTTTGTCTACATTTGTCTACATTTGCTACATTTGATTAAATGAAGATATCTACATCTTGGATGGCCTGAGGGTGAGTCTATTTTCAGCAGATCTTTAGATTCCTTTAATGCAACAGCAAACTTAACTAAGGCAGATTATGTCCATGAATCAGAGTTATTAAGAGAAATGTTGTCTTGGCAACTAGCTAAAATAAAAAAAAGTTTAACCTGACAGACATATTAGAAGAAAAAAATAAAAATGACAACAAAATTACTAAAACTTAACAGAACATATCAAAATAAAAACCAATTCAAAATATTAATAAAATCTATATGTGGTACTAAAATAATGCTGCCATGGAACACATACCTGGATTTGTGAAGACCCATGTAGAAATGTTTGCTCCACTGCTCATGATGTACTCCACATCCAGACTGGCCTCAATGCCGGCTTTCCCACGGCCCTGAGTGCCCACGACCCGCTCTACAGCTGACATGTGTGTGAATCCTCCAGCAAACAGACACATAAACTCAGCCAAGTCAGCGGGGTGGTAGTACTGCTCCAAGAACTAGTTAGTGGAGATATTTGGCAGAACCATGAATCACACTTCAGAATTCTCTTCATATGAATAAATTAATGGATTTTCCAATTCTGCACATTAAATATGAGAGGTTTACCTGTGCTACTGCCTGACTGTTGTTAGTGGCAGTGCCCACATCTTTTGCTGTGAGGTTGTAGCGACTCCTAATGACTGAGGGGGTGACGCCCAAGTGAAAGCCTAATGCTGATTGTCTTGCTCCTTCCCACCCTTTACTAATATCCTTTCCTTTTGGTGGGAAACGGTGAACACCCCCCACTAAAAAGTGAAAAAAAAAAAAAAAAAAAAAAAAAAAAAAGACTTAACGTCATAGTGATTAAGATTTTCAAATAGAAATGCATTTACTTCACTTTATCCTACTTTATTAGGACAAAATAATGCATGTCATTACATATATTGAAAAGCAAAATAGAGAATTGCTGAATTAAAAATGATTAAGTCCTTAACCCTGTAATATCAGACATATGATCTTTTTTTTTTTTTTGGAAATGGGTCATTCATTGAACCTCAAAAAAAAAAAAAAAAAAAAAAAAAAAGTTGCTAAAACATGTTTTGTATCATATTTGAACCATTAGGCTTTTATGACCCATTTAGTAAGAATATGGAGCTCATATTCAAGGAGGAAAAAAAGTCTCAATTTAAGACCAGTAAAGCGGAGTAAAAAATGCAGATATTCTGATAGCCCATACTGTAAATCACTGAGAACTTTCTAACTGTATAGCAGACTACTTACATAAATTACATATACATATCAGTTGTCCAATAATATGTATTAGTAAGATGACATTTAAATGCTTAGTTTTATGATCAAAGCTCTGTAGTTTTAATTGTGGAGGGCAAATCGAATGATGCAATGCAACACAATGATGATGACTAAGTGAGTTTTAGAAAGAATATATATATATATATATATATATGACACAGTAGGCTCATAGGATGGAAGCTGATGGTGTCAGCTGCTCACCAAAGTCTAGATGCTGATGCACATCTTCATGAACTGAGTATAGAGATGTTGACCTCAACAGAGTATGTGATTCTCTCCTGTAGCGGTGAAATTTAGTGCCAGGGAGCAATTCTTCAGCCACCCTAAGAAGGACAGATAGAAGATGAGAATCCAATCTAATTTTTGTGGTCTATTGATACTATAAAATTCACTCAAAAACTGTCCTTACTGCACAGTCATGACACACTGAAGGAAGTCCTGTGTCACAACTGTGTGACAGTTTTTGACCCCATGACTCTGGAGCCAATTCTGCACTACTTTCTCGGTCAGCTGAGATGGCCGAACAAGAGCAGCTACTTCTTCCAAACTCAGATACTTCCCTAAAAAATGAAATGAGAAAATAAGAGCTCATTTCTTTATTTGATCATTTGGATTACAACACATGAGTGTCTCAATAATACCATATTGATGTGAATCTGGGTCTGACACTAGTTTCAGTAACTCATCCATCTGGTTAACATTCTGCTGCTTTAATGCAAATGTAAGTTCCACTTCCTCCAAAGATCCCACCCGTTCAACCAGAATCCAGTCCTCAGGAACACTAAAACATTGAGAATAACATTGTTCAAGGGCTGATTCTACTGTATAATGAAATGTGGAAATTACTTAAGAAGTGACCAATATAGTTCATAATTTGGACTCAATTATTGCATGCATGGGTCTTACGAAGCATCTTGATCAGCCTCAAGCAGCTCCCCATGGACGAGCCAAATAAAGCTCAGAACAAAAACAGCAATCCTGTAAAAAAAATAAACACTGTCACTTTAAGAACCCACTTTAATGCAAACTGAATTATTTTTATGGTCAACGCACGAGACTTTTGTTATTTTAACTCCAAAAGTTAACTTAAATAGTTAACATGCTAGAACAGTACACAAGGGAACAGGTTTATGTGAACTCTTTGTCCTGTCCATCTGACCTCAAGAGGTGAACCGCTGTCTCCAAACAGTTTTTACAAACTGATTTACAAACAGTTCTGCAAACGTGATCTTTAAACTTTGATTAGCGTAAGATAACTCTGTGCAAACAACAACATACTCACCGCATTGTTTTCGCGTTCATTCAGCCTGATATCTAAAAAACAGCACCAATGCCTGTGTTCTAATATACTGATCATATGATAGTCACGTGATCATCAGCTGATCTTTTATTTTGATAATTATGATTGAGGACGTTAATGCGCATGTGTCTGCAAATAAAAACTCACACATCTCGCACATCAATTATTATCATTATTCGCAATTTTTATTTTTATTTTTTAAATTCAAATGCTTGGAACAACAGCACAGAAAGGCATTTATTCGTAACAGAGATATACATATCAAGACTAAGATTACACTTAATTTTCAGATTATATAAAATAAAATTAATATATTGGAGAGAGAGAGAGAGAGAGAGAGAGAGAGAGAGAGAGATCATTCCAGAATGCATGTACCAAGTTACACTGAAAAAAAAAAAGGTGTTCAACCATATCGATCTCTAATTTGCATATATTTGACTCCCCGATATTAAATCTTATTCTTAAAAATTCTTGCAGGGTATATGTGATTCATACCAAAGGGAATTTTATAAATTGTAATCCACGGTAACCAGTTTGCGCCAAAATACCATAGTTACCAGGTGTTATTTGCCTTACTTTCCTAGAGGGTCAAACAGGTTAATTAATATAATAATAACAATATTTAATAATAAATTAATTTAATTTATTTTATGGGTAGCATCCACATTTGTGGCACACACACATGTATATATATATATATACACATTTGAGTGACGCACACGTAGCCAATATATGTCGAGCAAAAATAATAAAACTGGTAATTTTTGATCTTGTGGGGACATTTATTTTTTTAGTCCACATGAGTAAAACAGCTTATAAATCAACTACATTGCGTTTTTTGAAAATCTAAATATGCAGAAGGTTTTGTGTGAGGGGAAGTTTGTAAAAATCATTAAATATATGGGATGTCCCCATAAAACATGGAAACCCAACCTTTGTGTGTGTGTGTGTGTGTGTGTCTTAAATGGTGGAAAATACCTCTAAAGATCAATTTCATGGGGCAAATGAAAACACAAAATTGAGATATAAACTACTTCGTAATGAGTTGGTGGAAGTTTATTTAGTTTCAAGGGAATGATAATCATGATACTCATATGTGGAAAGAAAAGGCCAAAATCTTTAAAAATATATAATCACTAGGACATAAATTTAGTTATATGTTCTGAACTTTATGATAACACTTTTTACTTGCTTAAGTATGTCCATCCTTTTACATATATATATATATATATATATATATCACACACACAACATATATATATATATATATATAAATACACACACAACATATTTGACAACAATGAAAAAAGATCCGTAATTGGTGTCTACTAATGCAGGGCAACTGACCACAAGAAAGTGAAAGGCTGGAGCAGAAAAATGCTGTAGTCGATTGTTTTGAGGGGTAAGAATAATATTTTGCCACCAAGATAACCTTTCAGTTCAAGCTCATACTGTGAGCTTAATAAATGTTTCTTTGGCTACTAGAATAAGTTTAGTTTACAGTCTACTAAACATTAGTTAATATGACAGGCATGGATGAGGTCAGGAGAGGAAGCAGAAGAATTGTACTTCCTGGCAAAATCTCTAGAGTTTAACCTGATACCCATAAATATTATAGCAAAGTGTTGGTTAATCCAGACAGCAAATCAACACACAATCAGCTGCATGTTGACATGGACAAGCTACAGTTTATTAGGCCCAGTACAGTAGTGTAACGTTATATAAATTAAGTGTTCAGGTTGTACCACTGAAAATATGCTTTACTTCAACTCTGTAATCCAAGGTTAAATCTCTGTGGTACCATATTTTCAGATGGACTTTTTCAGCTTTAGAACTTGAGCATATGTTAGCTGTAATGAAATAATGGATTGTTATGCTCCTTCTTTGAATCCAGTAAGTGACAAGTGAAAAGAAGCATATGTTTGACTGATTATGCATATGATAGTCTTTATTTTTTAGTACTTGACAAGGTGTAAATTAGTCAAAAAATGGATAGCATGAAGAAAGAATCTGATCTAAATCCCTGCCATTCATCTTTGAATGCCTTTACTTATGGGTTGCAAAGCAAAGGGAATATCATATAACATAGTGAACGCCTTTAGTAGCTTTATAGTAATCTTTTCATAGGTTGTATTTTTAGCCACACCATTGATTTGATATTTATACAGAAACTGACTTTCAAAAAGAAAACTACACTGAGAAATATCAACTGGAGTAAGAAGTGTGACAATTCTGTCCTCTTTAAAGCACATGTATAAGAAAGGCAGTATTTGTACTTAAAAGCATGGACTAGCCTACTATTCCTTCAGTGAAAACGGATTTTACTATAAGCGTTTTTGTAATTTAATTAACTTGCATAAACTTTGCATGTGTATTAAGTGTTGCCAACGGTAGATGGCAGTGCGCGCACATTAAACGGGGACGATTGCGCAAAAGACGGTACAGCATGAAAAGCAACTTTTCCGAATCAAAATATTGACTTCCTATACGCTTATTTCAATTATTATGCTTATTATGTAGAGAAATGTTTATCATATGTTGTCATATAAAAAACAGTACAGTTGTACTAAGAAAATTCCTAGCAAAGCAGAGTAAATCCTTTCAATCTTTATTTTAATCTCATTCTGTTTAGAATTGTATTTATTTAAAAGTGACATAATTGGCAAAAATATTTTCTAAGAATTCTGATTTAAACCGCTTCCAAATATCTTTCCAATGGGGGGCGCTCTTTGAATACTGAGCAACAGGCATTCAGTGTTACTCACGTTCAAGATATTAACACTATCTAAAGAGCAAAGGGGAGTTTCCAAAGTCATCAAGTCCATCCAACTTTGCCATTTTCGGCCAGAGACCACTGAAAATGACTCCCAAGAAGACTGCCGCTCCCTTCCTATGGTTTTCTTTTTGCTTTGGGAATGTTCTTGAGGCAGTGGTGCTGGGATCGGTGCAGTACCCCGATAACGGGCTCCATTCACATCTGGATGCGCGCGGTCCTGCAGAAGCCAGCGCGAGCTCTCGGAACGACTCCACATCTGTTCATGTTCCGTCTTACATGATCTCTCTGTACAGGACTCTATCGGAACTGGACCGACGGGCAAGCAACAGCAGCCAGACGCGCTCCAGGAGATATGCCAATACAGTGACCAGCTTCATGGACCTGGGACAAGGTGAGACTGATCCGCCAGTGAGACAGACAGATAAACAGATGGGTTGTAAGATGATCTCCTCCTTGAGACCGTCGCTGCAGATTTCATACCTTCAGATTGAGCCTGATCTTATTATATATTATACTTGGCACATTAAATCATCAATTGTAATGAATGGCATAAGGTCAACGCTGCAGTAATAAATCACTTAAGATCATGCTTGTATTATGACAGCTGACACTGTAAGATGATCGATCTCGGTGTGACAGATATAATATAATTCACTATAATATGATTAAGATTTATACTTGAGGACAGTAGGGTATATTTCACCCATGTTATAGACTTTTTCTGATGCTCTGGATATTATTTTTGTCATCGAATAATATTATTTGTTGCAGACTACAACAATACTGTTATTGATATTAAAAATTATAATTACGAACTCTTCTTCTTATTATTATTATTATCGATGGCACATCATTATGACTGCAGAAGAAGATGGCAATAAAAATATCATAATTTTAGTTTGTACATATAAATGAGAGAAATGCGTAGTCCTGCGTATATTAGAATTACGCGTAAAGTCTGTATTCCCTTGTGAAGAACCATAATAATTTATTAAATACTCTGCTTCAGTGATTCCGTATGAGTTGGATTGCTGTAATATAAATGCGTGATGTGTTTATGAACATGCATAGCTCAAGTTTCATTTTGTTTAGGATTATCTACTTCTCAATAATATTTTCGAAATGTGCTACATACAATTCCAAAAAAGAAATATTAAGTCAAATGTCTCAAATTTCCAACATCTGTGACAAATAAAGTTCAGCAGCACCTTGAGCTAAAGTATCTAAAAGGAGCACGCTTTCTTCCTTCCAGGTGTTGCTGATAAAGATAGAGAAACATTTTAATTTAAAACTTATGTTCAAATAAAGACTGTCACGTAAACAGAATTTGTGAAATGAAGTATGTCAGCTCTTCTCCCGACCAAATATATGGAGATATGCGTGAAAAACACTTTTTACTTTTTTTTAGTATGAAATCTGAGACTCTTCTGTTCTTGAATGTTCGCTAGATTGAAGTGACATTCATATATTGACAGGTCAGTTATTACATTTGAGGGCACAGCCTTTGAATAATAAAAAGTGCACAATGCCACATTTGTTTAAGAGTATTAAAGGTAATAATTAGCATTATATTAATTCCAGGCATTATATTTCCACTCATATTTTCCCACATTTGGCGAAGAGTGAGTCATGCAATTTGATCTCTATTAGTTCTTATAAAGTAAATATAAAACCATTGGCATCGCAGTGGCAAATAAATAAATAAATAAAATAAACACATAATAATAATAGAATAATAATAAAATAAAATTTGCCACAGTAGTAGATATGACGTCACGATATGGCAAATGCATAGTTCATGAATATTAATTGAGCAATGTATAAAAGCCATTTTAATCAACAATTTCAATAGCATTTTAATGACCAGCTAAAATGACCTGACATATTTAAATATTTAAGAGTATACATTCACATCTTATGCTTTTGGGTCCAGAATGTTGTTGTTGTGTAAAGACCAGTTCTAAGCATCAGTCATAATTTGTTGGTTTAATAGTAATGTATTTGCTTTGAATATAAAGGGTTTCTGATTCAAATCTGGCCTGGAAATGCAGCATGCCTTTGTGTGAAGATTGTCCCACCTGTCCCCATCATAAATTATGCCAATGTAAAAAAAAAAAAAAAAAAAAAAAAAAAGAGCTATATAAAACTAAAAAAACACTAAAACTAAACAACATACATACCATAGTTTGGTGACCACATTATGACTGTGCATTGTCTGAAGACAAAAAAAGAGCAAACACTATGACACTATGTAGGCCCATGGTACTGGAACCTAGTCCCTGACTTCCTCGGCTCATTTTCTAGGTTATGTCATTGTTTAGTCTGTCAAGCGGATTTTAGCTTAGAGGAGGATGCTTTACTCTACATCCCTTCCCACTGTTCACCTTTCATTTTTATAGCATTCCTTTGTCTTAGAAAAGAGATAAATATATGGCGCTTTTCTTTCAAAACACCACTTTCGGATGCTCCTTCTCATGTAGTACAGCATTTGTGACCAAACCCCAAAAATTTGGTAGCTTCAAACTGTTTGCAATTACCATTATTCTCAAGGTTCTCTCTCTCATAACGTCAATATGATATTTCCCGATCTGGCATTGGGTTTTTGTGCAGCCAGCTCATATTGGAAGAATCCTCTTCATGTTTAACCCATGAAACTGTGGTCTCTGTATCAGGTTGCATAGTACTCTAGGTTCCAGTTTTTGAACTGGATGTCAAGATGTCAACATCGAAGCTTGTTTTACTCCCAGCACAATGTCTGGTCTCTCTTAGCAAAGGTTGGTTCTGCATCATCTCAGTCACGGATGAGAATGAGTATTGGATGTGTTCTTTTAGCCAATTTCCTTCTCCAGACAAAGAAAAGGAGAGGACAACATCTTGCCGTCAGAGATTTTGTACCCCGCAGTGATTTCAAGTTAGCTGTGTGAATAATGAAAAACCAGTTCCATTTCATGGTGGCCACAGAAAACTGAGGTCCACCTCAGCTTGAAATGTTACCTAACATTTAATTACACCCTTAAGCCACCCACCTTTTCAAATTTACTGCATCCTCCTGAGGACATATAAGGGAAGGAGGAGGGTTTCTCGGAGAGCTGAGCATTTCCAATGTCCTGCCAAACCTTCTTCTCACTCAATCAGTGTAATTAGCAGATGCTGCCAAAGGCTGACACAGTCTGACAGGTCAGCCAAATGCTCTCCACCTGGTCTCCGTGAGCATGCTGCACCTCGTGTTTGGAGAAATCATTCAGGCCCTTGAATGTTATTCTCATTGAGTAGAAGGACTGACAATTTGTGTATGCCATTTTCACAAAAGCCATATGTAAGACTGTTCAGAAACGCATTAGTGTCTGCTTCGTGTAAGCTTGCTGCATTAATTCTTAAAATTCTTATATTTCTTATTTCAATGCTAATCCATCCTTTTTCTTATACCTTCAGAGGAGCCTTCCCTAAAGTTCCACCAGCAGTACACATTCGACCTGTCTGGTCTCTCACGACTGGATGAACTGATGGAGGTGGAGCTGCGGGTTCTGAGGAGGCCACCGCCTGATGTTTTAAGTTTACTCTCCAGTGGTGGAAACCTGTACCGACTACTCCTTCACACCTGCTCCCTCCCAGGATCCTCTAACCAACCTCTGCTCCTCAACTCCAGGATCATTGATCTTCTAGATACCGCTTCAGCCACATGGGATGTGTTTGATGTTGGTGCAAGCGTGAAGACCCACCTCAAGTTCTTCAGGACCGCGGAAGGCAGCAGGCCGTTGTGCTTCAGCATATCAGCCATTTCTGATTCAGATAACAAAGTTGTGCATCCTGGCATGCTGGGTCTGTGCCACGAGGATCAGCAGACCCATGAAAGGGCCTTACTGGTGACCTTTACTCGAGCTCGGAGGAAGGAGAACCTCTTTAGGGAGATCCGTGAGAAGATAAAGGCTATGAAAAATCGCAAATTTCCTAATTCTGCTCCGGAGCATGGTATTAAAGGCCATCCGAGACATCGGCGGAGGAGACGGACTGCACTAGCAGGCCGTTCTGGTGCAGGACCCGCTACAGGGGGAGCCGGTGGAGGAAAGGGTGGTGGCAGACGGAGAACACGTTGCAGCCGGAAGCCGCTTCATGTGAACTTCAAAGAATTGGGTTGGGACGACTGGATTATTGCACCGCTAGATTACGAAGCTTATCACTGTGAGGGTTTGTGTGACTTCCCCTTACGCTCACACCTGGAACCAACCAACCATGCCATCATCCAGACTCTCATGAACTCCATGGACCCAGAGTCCACTCCTCCCAGTTGTTGCGTTCCTTCTAAACTCAGTTCCATCAGCATCCTGTACATTGACTCTGGGAATAACGTAGTTTATAAACAATATGAGGACATGGTGGTGGAGAGTTGTGGGTGCAGGTAGCAATGTGAGTGAGGGGTGACCTACCCCTAGACACTAACCGAAAGCTGCTGCTGCTGCCTCATACGCAGAGGCCAAGTGCAGCATTGTGGGCAAGATGATGCTGTCAGAGCTGGTGAGATGGACAGTGTGTAAATGTGTGACAATGAGCATGTGTGTATGTTCAGATGGTGATAAGACATTGAGTTGTGTTTTAGAAGTGAGCGGAGGACATGTGTGCCGAACAGCTCCAAATTCCCTTACTACACCAAATAAACAACTCCTCAACAGAAAAAGATTGAAAACATAGGCTTTCCAGAAATTATTTTACATCCTGTTAATATAAACTCAATGATAGAGTGTTGAAGTATCCTTGCAGCAGTGGTAGAAATGTTGGCCCCGTTAAGACTCTGTCAGAGTCTGAGAATCTGTCAGCGGTAGCACGCAACTATAACGTGTATAACAGCTAAAGGTGCTTTGCATGACAGTCAGCTTATATTCAAGATGAAATAGCTCTGAAGAATTTGATAGTGCCTCTGAAAATGTTTCTCTGTGGAGTCTGGTGGCCTTAATTAAATATGGCATTGACTGAGTGAAAGTTAACATTTACTGAGTGAAAGTCTGACTCCATTCTAAATCGAAGGGGTCAAAGTTCAGCTGGTTAGCATGGCCTCATTAGCTCATTAGATGTCGTAACTACACTGTGTGGTTGCAAAAACATCTTTAACAACTGACATCCATTCAAAATAGCTGTATTTCATTTAAATCACATTTTAGTAGATGCACAAAGCTTTCTTAAATGTATCAAAACTTAAATTTTTACCCTGTCTTTTGTCATAGCTCAGGATATTCACTTGTAAAGGATTCGGGGTGTGCATGTGTGGTGTCATCAGCCAATCAGCATTGTCATGACATCATTTTCCTTCAGCTTTAGAGTAATTAGTCATATGCCATTTATGGCTCAAGTGTTTGGCTTGAGTTCTCATGACCAAAAATGAATTGCATACTTCCGAGAGTCCTGTGTCATACTAACTGATAGCTTAATATAGCAGCCTGATAAAAATGCTCATTTTAGATGAAAATTTCAGACGGCACTCAGAGGCTTTTGCATCTGAATATATATATATATATATATATATATATATATATATATATATATATATATATATATATATGTATGATTTTCCTTTATGGAGCTTCAGATGCTTCTAGAACCAAGAGACACATGTAATAATTGAGCATGACAGTTCTTAATTTTATATCAAGGTAACCCAGCATCTGATGTTCAAAAGTTGAAATCAGGCTTCTTTTTTTTCTCAGCATTGGCTCGCATAAAAAAATGAATAAACCATAACATTGTTTAGCACATAATTTCATAATCTTAAAATAACATAGTGCTAAAACTAAAATTAAGCTGTTTAATGAGAAGGATTTGGCTTCGGTCGGACAGACGATAGAGCTGCAGTATAGTACATGATGTGTGCAATATGTGCAAGATAAATGACTTCATTGCATTGAGCAACCTCAGACCTTACTTTGTGAAAGGCATTGTGGAGCCAAAATTAAAAATGATTGTTTTGTTTTATTCTGACACCAGATTTGGCTATTTGAAGACTTAAGTGTTCACCCACATTTACTGAAAGAGTTTGTTTACTTGAGCTGATAATTAGATTAGATTACTTTTATGCTTTAATGTCATGCCTTATTATGGATTATCATACAAATCCACAGTGTTTCCTTAAATTTGTCATTTAAATAGTTTATTTCTGAATGACAGCCACAAGGTAAAAAAGTGCCTTGTCCCATAATATAACAAAAGCAAAAAGGGACCTAATTTATGCCCATATTTTAGGGTTTTTAAGGGTCATTTCACCCAAAATTAAAAATGCTATCATCATCCACTCACCCTCATGTCATTCCAAACCTTGAGACATTTTTTTTCTGTGGAGCATAAAAGATGTTTTGAGGAATTTTCAAACAGTTCTGGTTAGCATGGACTTACATTGTATGGACAAAAAACACATTTATGTTTCACAGAAGAAAGAAAGTTTGGTGAATTATCTCCGTAAATTTGTGTAAGTTTATGTGAAAGCTTTACACAGAACTTCTTCTGAATGACATCAAGCCACAAGAACAAAATGAAAATAAGCTTCTAGCGTTCATTAATCTCAGTGTCAGGACAGAAATATTTGCCTGCTTATTGTTTATATAACATCAACTGTTTCCATTATGAAGAAATACAAAGCAGGTTTTTAATTCGTAACAGCAATAGTTTTTTTTTTTTTTTTTTTTTTTTTGACATTTCTCCATGGTAATTCCCCTCAATTAATGTTGGTCTCATTGTATGGGAATGATAATCACCCACATTGTCCATGGTGGCAGTATGAAAGTTACATTCCTAAATCAACAGACCACAGAAAAATTAGCCAGAGCATCTGTGCAGTTCAGAACAATATAATGGCACAAAATCTGTACGACACTCAAGAAAATTTCCTGTGTGGTTTTACGGTACATTATTGTCGTGAATGTTAGTTATAAGCTTGTTGTTTTGATTGTTTGTAGGTATTTTTGCAGAAGAAAATTCAATTTACCATTTACAATCAAGTCGAAAACAGTTGCATCTCTCACAGTATTTCTCAATTTCCCCATTCATTTTATGCAGATCTGGTACAATCTTGTTCTGCAGACTGCAGGACTGAAATGAGATCTTCGACATCTATTTCAAATCTATGAAAACAAATTAATGTTATTTGGCCAGTCAAGGATAGCTCAAGCAATATCTCTCTCTCGAGGTCTCTATCTCCACTCATTGTAAACAATTCCAATCGTATGTGCTTGCACCTTAATCTAATTCCTCTCAAGGCAGTCTGATTCTTTTTATAAACAGCCTTTCTTTCAATATTGACATGATCGCAATACCACACCTAGCTGGAAAAGATTAACATTAGGGGACGCCATCTTTGGTTGAAGGAGATAAAGAGGCACAAAGAGTGCCGTTGCTTCGTCTGTTGTTCAGAGGTCTGGAGGTTATCAGCTTAAGCGCTGCATGTGTTACCTCAGTTGTGCCTCACTATTATACTAAAGTGAAAAGCCTCAGGAGACATTTAGTAGAGAAGGAGTTTCAATTTACTATGCCAAGTGCTCTCAGAGAAATGAATGCAAAGCCTGCAGGATTGTCATGGTTCAGTTAAGGGGTTTGGCACCCCTCGAATATACATGCTGATCAGTGCTAAGCAATGTTAACTTACCTTCATTGGCATCTGTTTTACTTTACTGTACATAAGCTGGTAAAATATATGTTGCTTAACAAAATATGGAGGGAATAGTAAAGCAGTGACTGATTTTTTTTTCATTATTAGAACAAAGGTTAAAAATAAGTGTAAATTATTGTAAACATGCCAAAGTGCTTTTCTTAATTTAATGCATTTAGTGTTATGTATTTATCTGGCTGTGAAAATGATAATTTTATAGTACAAAGCAAGAATGATGTCTTAAAATGGGAGAATGTCTTTTTTTGTTTGTTGGCTTTTTATTGTAAATGCACTGTGTATGTGAAAGTATGCATACTGTTAGATAATGAAGTGTACATAATTCATTATAAATTATTTGCAATATATTGTTTTTCTTTATATATTATTATGATATATATATATATATATATATGTATATATATATATATATATATATATATATATATATATATATATATATAAAAAACACTTAAATTTAAAAACAAAAAGTAAACACTTAGCATCGTTTCACACAGCTTCTTTGTAATTTTTTTTGTACAGATGATTTTATTTATAAAAAGCAAAAAATCAACAACAAAAAAAACTGTATTGATGGAAAGAAAAAAAAGCACTCCCGCAGCAAATCTTCTTTCCCAGACATCCACATGAAAGTGAACCCTCTGTGACTGTCTGACTCACCCACGGTTCCGGAATCATTGTTGGGTTTGTATTTTGTCTCATTTTTTTGCCAGCAATATTCAGGAAGTTTCCAGGTGATTCTAAATTCCATACAACACAGGGTGAAGAGGGGGATATGGTATTGTCCGGCGCTGGTAGGGGAGCTGTGCGGCATTGTGTGCTGAGCTCCAGGAAACGCTAATGTGAGTGGAGGGTCCCTGTGGAGGTTTTTTTTTTAAAAAAAGAATGACTTTGTGCCCTGCCACTGAGCACGTCTAGAGAGAAGGTTATGATGCAAGAGCAACTGGAGGAGAAGGCTCATCTGTCACTCTTATTAAAATATCTCCAATATTTAAAAAGGAGTAACAGAGATAACTTATTCAAAGAAATTTATGCTGTCTTTTAATCTGTTTTTGATGGATAGCATAACTAATCTGAATGAAGGTTGCTAATATTTCCTTTGTTTAGTGTACAGATACTGCAATAATACACTATTTCTAATAATTACTAGGGACAGAAAATAGGTGGCCCCTCACCAAGTCTATTTCTCAGATGAGCACTGACCCCCAAATATTTGAACAACTGCCTGGAATCCATGACAAGAGGGGATACAGTTTTTCTTTAAGAGAGGAAAGATCTTTTTAAACACGCTTGTTTCTTTTTTTATTAAATCATGTCACAGTCATAATTGAGACCAAAAACAGCACTGCAGTGTCCAGACTTTGACATCTGTCCAGATGCCTTTTCCTGAGAGCCACTTTTGTCATATAAATTCTCTCAGGTTATCATCCACTTGGCCTTCAGGACAAATACAGTCAGATTCTGTAGAACTACGGGCCTGAATTTTTAATTTAGAAACAAAGGGTTAATACTTGACAGTGGGAATTAATGATATCGTTAAATATATTTAGATAGATAGACATTTCCTCAAATATTTTTTAAAATATATTAAAAACAAAATATATATTAAACATTATAAAAACTTCATAAAATATAATAAATAATCTGTAATATCTGTAATACTGTAATCTATTGCTCAGTTATCCATAACTACATATTTTCTAATATATACATATATATATTCAATACAACAGGGTCAACTGTAGGATCACATGCATTCTTAAGAGTTTTCTAACAGGATACGTTTTAGATTGCACTTGAAGTAAAACTGCATAATGAAATATATTTTGTTTCTGAAACATTTGGGCATTTACTATTTTACAAAGCATTTCCAGAACAGTGAATCAGCTTGCCAAATTTTTCACACCTGTTTCATGTGTCCCTTCTGAATGTGCGATATGCAGTATGCAGCATTACATCGAGCTTAAGTATTAAACTAGCACCTGGAAAATACTTAAGACTCATGAAGTAGTAACTGAAGCGTTCTGGTTTCATGCACTTGTTTATCAGCTCTTTAATATAGCTGAATGCAAAGGCAGGTCACTGCATCAAACTCAGGGTTGGCTGGCGTGTCTTAGTGTGTTTTTCCCATTAAGATTTTCATACATTTCTGCTCATTGTATTTCACTTCACCTCTTCTTTAAGCACATGATTCCACTATTACACTCTGATGTTAATGTAAATAAACATCAGAGTGTAAATGTTAATTTGTTTAAACTGATCTAATTCACTTAAACCGAATCAATAGCAAAGATGGGCCACCGTGGGGGACAATTCTGGCTCTCTATAAGTTACACAACCTGAAAAAAATGTTCAATACTCCCATGAGAGCAGGCTTGTGGGATGGGATGCACTGTTTGCTTTTCTTACACTCACGCTTTGTGTCATTGTATGAGAATGTGGGACCTGAATTATATATGCATAAGAAATAGCCACAGTATCAGTGCTGCTATAATAAGAAAATACTTTTTTGAAAGACAAATCTCACAACAACAGCAAATACAGTAGGCTTACATATAGTAGAAAATATCAATTTTCAATTTTATCCCTGGATCAGAGGGTCTCAGATGATGTTAAGTTGGTGCAAAAATTGAGAGAGAGGGGAACAAAGAGCAACTATTGCCATGTCAAATCAAAACATAACAAAGACCAGGGGAAAAGAAAATGATCTATTGCAGATGATATTTGGCAGGAAAATACCAGAATATCTCTGGAACGATTCTTCATCACCACAAGAGAACCCAAACCACTCTGGAGACGTAAAACAGTAAAGCTTGTTTGCTTTGCCACAATTCAATCCACCCGGGCAGGATTACTCCATTTCCTTCTATGAACTAGCCCTGCCTCCTGGTTTAAATCAAGGATAAGCAAATTAAGGGGCTTTGTCATTCTTTTTGAGAAGCCTGGAAAGGAAGATTAAAGAGACCTGGGCTTACACGGAGAGTCCCGACTCTCAGAAAGAAGGGGAAACAGATCAGCTGGAAATATTTATTCTCCGTTTGCTGAGCTGCTCGGCAACAAGATGTGCCAATCACGGCCGGAGCAGACCACCTATAGGACATCCTGGTACTGAAGAAGACAGATTTCAAATCAGCAGAACAAGTCGGTGTGGAAGGGCCACGTTGCGATGCTTGTTTGACAATCTGTGTGGAGTTGTACCAAAACCTGTCCCTCATTTCTAAAGGAATAGCTCACCCAAAAATGAAAACTCTGTCATCATTTAGTGATCTTCAAGAAGAATTCTGAAAACTATCCTTGCCACTAGATTGTGGCAAGCACTTGGAACTTGTGATGTTAAACTCCAAAATGACAAATGTTCACACACTGAAAAAAAAATAGGTGTAGAAAACATTTCAAATGTTTCGAAATTGCTAGTAAATAAAAAAAAACAATAAAAAAAATAAAACATGATAAAAATACTGCTATAGCATTTTGTTAAAAATGAACTCCAATAATCATTTACAATTCTGAAAAATCATTTTTACAGTGCAGAACACTACTGTTTTGTCACTGTGCTGCTTTTCGATGTTATTTTATGTAATTGTTTTTTTTTTTACATGTGCTAGACTAGCTTCTTTGACTGCTGGGTCTTATACCTAGCTACTTTTTGAAATATCAATTAAAAAGTTCCAGCAAAAAATGAATGAAAATCATGCCTTCTTTTCCAGTCACCAGCGCTGCGCCTCTGCAGATGGATCCTATTTTTAAATGCAAAAATACGTCTCTGTAAACAGACCCTAAAAGTATCACAAAAGTGGCTCAAGTGACTCATGCACTACATTTAAAAATCGTTCGAAGCAGACTGAAAATTTGTTATCGACTCAAATCACTGCCCTTCGGTGGGCTGTTAATCGTTTCAACAAGGCTGAGACAGTGAGTTGAACATGAGAACCAGAGGATCTGATTTGCAAACAAATCATTCAGACTGGTTTTAAATGATTTTTTGAAAATATCGGACTCAAAAGAATGATTCGTTCAGGATTTGGAAATCACAACTTCTCCCAGGAATGTGGCAGGGAAAATTACGGTAAATTTTCTTAAGGAAATAATGATCAAAATTTTGGTCTAAAGCCTCAGTCGTTGTGAAATATAGCACTAGTAGTATGATACTTTTATTGTGCTTTTTTTGTCATTTTAGAGCTTGACAGTCCCAGTTCTCATTCATTTTCATTATTTGGACATGAGACCAGGATATGTGTCCCAAAGATAAAGAAAGTCAGACAGGTTTGGAACGTTGAGTAAATGGTGAAAGAATATTCATATTTGGGTGAACTGTTCCTTTAAGGTCAGGAATATCGGATCAAGTCACTTTGAGCATCAGAGTAAAATATGAGAGTTTTGATGTTTTAAAACATTGACAGAGGTGGTTAGAGGATTGAATAATATTACTGGTCCCTGGGCTTTTGAGGTAAACTGTCAAAATATTTCACTTGATAAACCCCAGGAAACCATGCAAGCAGAGAACAAACCTACAGCCGGGTTTTCTTATAAGGGGTCCCGCTTTGGCTCCTCCATTCACCATAAAGCAAACTCCTGGGAGGTGTCAGGAGCCAAGTTGGGGCCTAAAGAATCCACATAGATCTCAAACTAAAAGAATAGCAGCTTTACAGGTAAAACACTATTCCAGAATCCCGCTGATGCTGTCTGGAAAATAAAAATGATCCATGTTGAGGTTCATATGGAGAAAGCTCAAATATGCATAATTTTCTCGCCTTAAATAAGGGTTAGCCTGAGCTTCATTAAAATTCATAATTTTGTGGTTTTATAAGGCTCCAGGTCATTGCTGACAGGACCGTATTTGACCCATGATAGTACAGGCATTTCCTGCCATAATAATACAATCTCTCTTCAGACAGAAATCAAATCACATGTAACATGTTCTGAGTGTAAAACATTTAACTGAAAACCCAAAAAGAAAAGTTTTAAGAGATCTAGAGTGATATACTATGCTAAAACAATATTAAGCAAAACTTTTCTCCTTAAAGTATTAAAAATATTTTATGACAATCAACTTTGTAATTTGTCATTTTATTAAATTAAATTAATATAGCAATAGACAGGAGTACAAATGTTAAATTCAAATTTGCAAATTTAAATTGGACAAGTATGTCTCTTAACCAGCTTTTATTGATTTGATTGCAAATGTGTATTAACAATATGAACTCTTATGGACAGAATACAGTCTAAACCTTTTTTTCCTGTCAAAACTTTTTTTTTTGGCAACTTCTTGTCTTCGTTCAGTATTTTAATTAAACCATTCTCTGAGTAATCTGTAATACATACACACACACACACACACACACACACACACACACACACACACACACACACACACACACACACACACACACACACACACACATCTATACAAACCAGATTCCAAAAAAGTTGGGACACTGTACAAATTGTGAATAAAAACAGAATGCAATGATGTGAAGTTTCAAATTTCAATATTTTATTCAGAATACAACATAGAGGACGTATCAAATGTTTAATTTGAGAAAATGTATCATTTTAAGGGAAAAATAAGTTGATTTTAAATTCCATGGCATCAACACATCTCAAAAAAGTTGGGACAAGGCCGTGTTTACCACTGTGTGTCATTCCCTCTTCTTTTTATAACAGTCTGCAAACGTCTGGGGACTGAGGAGACAAGTTGCCCAAGTTAAGGAATAGGAATGTTGTCCCATTCTTGTCTAATACAGGCTTCTAGTTGCTCAACTGTCTTAGGTCTTCTTTGTCACATCTTCCTCTTTATGATGCGCCAAATGTTTTCTATGGGTGAAAGATCTGAACTGCAGGCTGGTCATTTCAGTACCAGGAGCCTTCTTCTTCTACGCAGCCATGATGTTGTAATTGATGCAGTATGTGGTCTGGCATTGTCATGTTGAAAAATGCAAGGTCTTCCCTGAAAGAGACGACGTCTGGATGGGAGCATATGTTGTTTTAGAACTTGGATATACCTTTCAGCATTGATGGTGCCTTTCCAGATGTGTAAGCTGCCCATGCCACACGCACTCATGCAGCCCCCATACCATCAGAGATGCAGGCTTCTGAACTGAGCGCTGATAACAACTTGGGTTGTTCTTGTCCTCTTTAGTCCAGATGACATGGCATCCCAGTTTTCCAAAAAGAACTTCAAATTTTGATTCGTCTGACCACAGAAAAGTTTTTCACTTTGCCACAGTCCATTTTAAATGAGCCTTGGCCAAGAGAAATCATGTTTAGATATGGCTTCTTTTTTGACCTATAGAGTTTTAGCCGGCAACGACGAATGGCACGGTGGATTGTGTTCACCAACAATGTTTTCTGGAAGTATTCCTGAGCCCATGATGTGATTTCCATTACAGTAGCATTCCTGTATGTGATGCAGTGCCATTTAAGGGCTCGAAGATCACGGGCATCCAGTATGATTTTCCGGCCTTGACCCTTACGCACAGAGATTGTTTCAGATTCTCTGAATCTTTGGATGATATTATGCACTGTAGATGATGATAACTTTAAACTCTTTGCAATTTTTCTCTGAGAAACTCCTTTTTGATATTGCTCCACAATTTTTCGCCGCAGCATTGGGGGAATTGGTGATCCTCTGCCCATCTTGACTTCTGCTGAGAGGCTCTTTTTATACCCAATCATGTTGCCAATTGACCTAATAAGTTGCAAATTGGTCCTCCAGCTGTTCCTTATATGTGCATTTAACTTTTTCGGCCTCTTATTGCTGTCCCAACTTTTTTTGGAATGTGTAGCTCTCATGAAATCCAAAATGAACCAATATTTGGCATGACATTTCAAAATGTCTCACATTTGATATGTTATCTATATTCTATTGTGAATAAAATATAAGTTTATGAGATTTGTAAATTATTCCATTCCTTTTTTACTCACAATTTGTACAGTGTAACAACTTTTTAATAATCTTTTTTTAAAAAAAAAAAAAAAATACAATTATATATATATATATATATATATATATATATATATATATATTTTTAATTCAATTCAATTTTATTTGTATAGCACTTTTTACGATACAAATCATTGCAAAGCAACTTTACAGAAAATTAAGTTTCTACAATATTTAGTATTAGCTTATCAGTGGTGACTGTCAGTTTAAGTGCATACGGCAGAAATGTTCGGAAAAAATCAATAAAAGACGTAAACAAACAGACGATTAACACTATTAACAGCAATTATGCAATCAAACTTATAGCAAAATGTGGTAGTTCTGTATGTTGTTTCAGGGTTAGCATCATCTGACGTCCTCTGAGGGGTTGGCATCATCTCTTCTCAGGTGTTCTGGATCCAGACTGAAGTTTGTGTAAATCCTAGTTACTTACATTCCGTGGCAAAACAGAGAAACAAATAGAGACATAATTAGTGTAGCTGCTGTTCCAGCCAAGTAAAATTAATTAGTTTAACCCAAGCTAAAGAATAATAATGCACATTTGATCAGATACAAAATTATGAGATGCATTATTTGAATGCTTGGCAAAGATGTATGTTTGTAATCTAGATTTAAACAGAGAAAGTGTGTTTGAACCCCGAACATTATCAGGAAGGCTATTCCAGAGTTTGGGAGCCACCTTAAATAGTTTTGGGACGTGACCTAAAAATAACGACAAGTTAATAATATTGAGAAGTGCTTCTTCTGCTACAGGTAACAACTCTTTCAGAAATTTAGTGGGTACAGGATCTAATAAACATGTTGTTGGTTTAGATGCAGTTATAAGTTTATTTAGTTCTTCCTGTCCTATAGTTGTAAAGCACTGCAGTTTATTCTTGGATGCGATGGATAAAACTGAAGTATTAGATGCAGAATCTACATTTGTTATTGTATTTCTGATGTTATCTGTTTTATCAGTGAAGAAATTCATAAAGTCATTACTATTTAACTGTGAGGGAATATTTAGATCGGGTGGCGTCTGGTTATTAGTTAATCTAGCCACTGTGCTAAATAAAAAAATTTAATTGTTCTCCATACCTTCAACAAGTTTGTGGAAATGCTCGGCCCTGGCAGTTTTAGAGCCTGTCTATAGCTGGACATACTGTTTTTCCATGCAATTCTAAAAACTTCCAATTTAGTTGTTCTCCATTTGCGCTCAAGACTACAAGTTTCTTTCTTGAGAGAGTGGTTATTACTGTTGTACCATGGCTCAGTACGTTTTTCTCTAACCTTTTTCAATTTGATGGGGGCAACAGCTTCTAATGTATTAGAGAAGATAGTGCCCATGTTGCCAGTCATTTTGTCTAGTTCATGTGTATTTATAGGTACACAGAACAGTTGAGATTAATCAGGCAGGTTATTTGTGAATCTGTCTTTGGTGGCTGGAACAATAGTTCTGCCCAGACGATAACGCGAAGCCATATAGTTAATATAATTAACACGCAGAATGCACAATACAAGGAAATGGTCAGTAACATCATCATTTTGAGGTACGATATCTATATCGGTAAGATCGATTCCATGCGATATAATTAAATTTAGCATATGATTAAAACGATGAGTGGGCTCCGTGACATTTTGCTTGACTCCAAAAGAGTTTATTAGGTCAGTAAACGTAAGTCCTAATGCATCATTTGTATTATCAATGTGAATGTTAAAATGTTAAAACGGTAACCAATAGGTCTGAGTGGAAATCTGCAAATTTTTTTAGGAATTCTGTATACGGCCCTTGTGGTCTATACACAGTTGCCAGAGCAAGAGATACGATAGATTTATTTTGCATATCTGACAGTGTAACATTAAGTAGAAGAATTTCGAATGATTTAAACTTGTATCCTGTTTTCTGGGTAAAATTGAGAATATCACTATATATTGTTGCAACACCTCCCCCACGACCAGTCTGACGGGGCTCATGTTTATAGCAGTAGTTTGGTGGAGCAGACTCATTTAGACCAATATAGTCATTTGGTTTTAGCCAGGTTTCAGTCAAGCAGAGTACACCAAAACTATTATCTGTGATCATTTCATTTACAATAACTGCTTTGGGTGTTAGTGATCTAATGTTTATATATTTAACTTTCTGATGTTATTTAATAATAGTATTAAATCATTTAAAATATAATTAAATTATAATTAAATTCAAATCCCCATCAAGAGGACAATACTTTATGCCAGGTATATAGGCTAAGTCTCTGGTTAAGCCAAGTTTAAAAAAATTTGTGTTCCACTAAAATAAATAAGTAATTTACGCATGTCCTGCTCCACACTCCACTGAACATTTGTGTGTTTAGAAATTATTCACATAAAAAACACAAATATACACTATTACAATGTCCGCTTGACAGCAGAACAAGAAAATAGAGACTCTTTAAGTTCATGCCAGATGCCCCTCTCACACAGACGAATGTCCCCTTCAGGGAAGTCTTTTCTGATATCATTGTAATACTGCACAGGGCACCAGTGGTCCATGGCTCCATAGTAAAAAATAAGCTGACAGAGGAAAACAAAATCATCAAAACACCGAGAGCCGATTAAGACAGTGACATGATTTAGGTTTGTTCTCATACTGTATGTGGGATTCACCACTATGACCATGTATCATAATAAGAGCAGAACTAAAACAATAAATACATCATAAGGCTTTTCTGTTTTCCTGACAGCCATTGTAACAAGAGCTAGTACCTGTATGTCACTGCTTGATAAGAACCTCATCTTTCATTTTAAAGGCACAATATGTGACATTAGAATAACAAAAGTAGCAGCCCTCCCATTTGATTTGCATAGGAACTTGCTCCTTCATATTCCTCAGCACTCCTCAAGAGTAACTAGAAGTAACTGACACATCATAATTTGAAGCTCTAAAACTCCCCCCCCCCATTGTGAATAAGAATTTAAACTAGAGCTGTCAATTAAAAATTTTAATCAAATGAATCACATTATACACTGATTACAAACAATTGCATAAATCAATTTATTGAGAAAAGCCCTAGCATAAAATAATTTTTTAATTGATTGTTTTTTAATAATAAAAAACGTACAGCTATAGTCGTATCCTTTGGCAGATAAAATTTGTCATGTGCCGTAAATCTCTAAAGCAGAATAACTTAATAAATCACATAGAAAGTCTTTAACAAAAGCAAGGCACACCGAGAACTTTACAGAGGATCCAAATGGGAAAACAATCAAGATTGTGTTTCAATAAAACTAAATTTAAGAAAGATTGACATTAAATCCACTATGTCCACCACGTCCCCTCAGACACCAGTGTGGACACTTGAAGGGTATTTCCTTCAGTTAGGCTGCTGTGACCTCGGCTGAGCAGTGCCAATAACATCAATGCGAAAGGAAAAACCACCCGTGCAGATTTCTAAAGGCTATTTATTGGTGAGACCTCGAGAGCCGTACACAATAGAAAGATCAAATTCTCTTGTCAACTGCTTTGCATGATTTCTCTGACAAACTGCATAATGTTTGGCCTTTGCCGACTGTACCAGTTAATCGTGATGGGTTCTACATCTGTCGGCCTGATCGATTTCACCACAGCCCATAAATCTAATAGAAGAGTCAGATGCATGTGGTTTAAGGCTGAGAGGGGTTTAAACATATGACCTCCTGTCTTCACCTTCAGCTTTTTCGGAAGAAAATTATTCTAGCATCACTATTGGCAAGCAAGATGGACTGTGAAGCTGATACCAAAGAATGCCACATACTCTGACACCCATACAGACAAACAGACAGAGACATTGATGGAAAAGAAAAGCTTCCTTCCTCTGTGGAATGCACTCATGGGTGGGATGCACAGATCAGACTGGGAAAATTAGAACAGTTTCCGGGCTCAAGGGATTTTCTGAAGCTTTGACAAGGATTTTTTTTCAAGTCGAGGTGCTATGTGTAACAAAAGATGCAGGTCTCGAGTATGTGACTCTCAAGAGCAGTGAAGATATCACCTATTTAACTGATGACAGATATAGAGCATCAGCAGCCTCGTTCTCCTCCCTCTGCATGTGTAAGCAGTCTCTGCTTTACATCACACCACGGTATTGAAAGGTACACATGGTTCTTCCGCCCATGCATCCGTTGAGAAAACGGAAGGGTGGGTTGGAGGAACGTGCTTTGAGATCTAATATTGTTTGAATGGTTATCGACTCTCTGTGGGTGAGTCAGCGTGGGTTTCATCTGCGTCTAACATGTTTAGAGACTTCCAGAATCTCTTTGCTCAGCACCCTTAAAATGTAGGAAATTAAGGAAAGCTGTGTCATCTCATTGTTTCAGTAAAAACAAATACCTATGCATGGGGAACAATGCTGTTAGCAAGTTACTTCTGTGATTTGTTGAATTTATTACAGCCATCTACTAGTGATGCATCTACATTTTGGCCGCAGAAAAATGGCCAGAAATATGAACAAAAACCTCTACTTTAACAAAAACAGAACTTTTTATCTATTACAGTTAATGAGATATACATAATTTTAGGGATACATAATTTTCCTCAAAGCATGTTGGTTATCAGTCATAATTAGATTAAAAAAAAATCATTATAGACAATTTTGGTGATATTTTAGTCAATAATCCATACTTAAATGCACATTCCCCTATTTTTACGTTTAGATAACCATTTGTATGGTAATCTAATAACTAATAACGTCATGTAACACTCAAAGTTAATCTTTATAAACAATAATAGTTTAACACTGTTAAATTGAATCTTTATCAATTCTCAAAATAAATTTCCAATTTTATATTGTACGTTACGATGTCTAAATTCACTTTTAGCATTTAAAACGATTGTTTTTAGTGTCTTAATTTTTATTTATTCAGACAAAATACTATAAAATAGTATTATTGACTATTTATTAGCTACAGAATATTAGAATTTTTAGATAGTTTTAATATCAGTGAATCCCTACATTATTCTCATATTTATTTATATTAAATATAATGCATATTTATAATAGAACATCTCATGTAATGCACTGTAGGATACAGATGTTTTTATATTAGACAAATCAGTTCAAGACTGTTTGGAGTTTGTTTAAAATCAATTGATAAATTCTGACTGTCATTTTATTCAGTTTTAAATATTGTCCCTTCCTTCCTACGTGAAGAAAACAGTAAAAACACTTAAAAGATATCTTCATAATATTAATATTATTGATAATTATTTCAAAAAATGGCTAATTTAAAATGTGTATTTTTATTTGCTACGTCACTCATATTTAATGTTCAAATGTTATGTGAACATTACCTTACTGAGGTGCTGACGTATGGTTACGTTGTCTCTTTCTACAACCAGTCTCATTTCTTGGCTTCCCATGTACATACCGTTGGCTGTAATAACAGAAGGACAACAACAGAGACAGAAACGTGGATTAGCATGTTACAAAACTGTAATAAATCAGGCAGTGCAAACATAACTTAGTAAACATTTGCATAACACATCAGCCTCTGTGGGTTTGCTAAACACGAAGAGTATCAAAATTAAACACACATCCATAAACACTGCCACAACCTCAAAGGCCAGCACTGATACAAACACGGAAACAGCAACCAGATCATGAGGACTGCATCTGTTCCCGTTCACATTTACTGGATGTACACTCCTACTAACAGTTTAATGGGACGCAATGATGTCATTGTTTCGGGTTTAGATTCTATGTGCTGAAATGATTTGTGTCGTTTGTGAATATTTCATACAGTGTGTCCCCAGTTTATTATAACATTAGTTACAGGATACACATTAGCGATGTATTTTGTTTTTAATTTAGATATTATTTATCTCAGCAGGAATTAAGGAATGTACATTGACATTTTAGCTTATATATATATAACAGAATAAAACTGTTCAAGTTTCTGTCACTCTGACCTAGATACATTCATTCAAAACTTCAAAATATAACATACACATACATATACATATATTTTTGTTTTGTAAATCAGCAGAGCTACTGTCATGCTGCTAAAAAATGGAAGTTAAATTAGTAGGTATTGCTACTTGAGTGAGTTAAACAAAACTGCTCCCAACTCCCCACTCAGCAGTCTGAACATCACAGATGATTTTCACACACACATATAACTACACAAAATCTTAAGATTCATGAGCAAGCTGCTTGACCTTAATGACATTGGCAGCTATTCAGAGAGACTGATCCTGATCTCATGCAGACTAAACGTTTGGCCAAGAGATGTGTTAATATCCTTTCTCATCAGGACATTCCTCACAGTGATTATTGTTCACCCTCAGACTGTGGAGGAAGTGCATACATGTGCGTGTGGGTACATGAAGAAAGCATGTGTGTGTGTGTGTGTGTGTGTGTGTGTGTGTGTGTGTGTGTGTGTGTGTGTGTGTGTGTGTGTGTGTGTGTGTGTGTGTGTGTGTGTGTGTGTGTGTGTGTGTGTGTGTGTGTAAAGGGAAAACTCCTCAAATGACTTGGTTCCACTGAGTGAGGAGGAAGTGTGGGTATGATCACACATCCGCATGGCTCTAAAGCTTTAATATTAATCACGTCCTGTGTACTACATAATCCAGCACTGTTAATACATTTCACAAGACTGAGAGCCACATACTAAAAAGGGAAAAAAGGCAAGTAATCAATTTTATCCCTTTCTCAAAGCAGACAAGCATGGAAAAAAATTGCTGAAAATAATTTAAAGTTACGCCATGTTTCATTAATAAGTTAATTCTTAATGTTTGCTCCTTCAGACTGGTGAGTTTAATTCAGCACTATATTTTACAGAGGAAATGATTTTTGGAAATGGGGAAAACTGAATGAAAGCCTTCTGTGCAGAAAACTAAGGGGTTTTCCACATTTCATTAGTGGTGGTCGCAAAGAGAATTATCACAGTCCTTGAATATACCATTTCTATGGAAGCCCGTTTCCACCACTGAATAAAAAATAAAAAAGGTAACTGCGACTTTTTATCTCACAGTGACTTTTTTCCTCATAATTGCGTGATATAAACTCACAATTGTGAGTTATACAGTCAGAATTGTGAGATAAAAACTTGCAATTCTGAGAAAATATCAGTCTTTTTCCCCCTATATTATATTTAACCAAGCATTTTTTTAGAGTGTAAATTATCCACATTATTAACAATTTTCCACCTGGTGGACAATAAATGAGTGAAAAAAATCCCTTAGATAGAGTCAATGAGCCATATCTAGAGACTAGAAATCAAAGCTTGGAGGCGAAACAGAGTGTGCCAGTCTTATTTCAAAGAACTGAGCGAGAGAGACTCATGGCAGAATGTCTCCTTTATTCCCGGCATCAGAGAGGTTTCAGAGTCACTTAAGTGTTTGGTTTGGCTGCTGTTGGCTTCTAAATAAATGTTAAAGTTACATGGAAGCTTTCCTTTGCATTTTGATGTGTGCTAAAGGAAGACATATGCCATTTGAGATTAGGTGCAAACAAATATTTACCATAGAACACAATGAACACATTGAAGACTCAATAAGGCATCTAATTTTATTACACTAAACACATCACAAACAACATACCCACCCACTGAGGTAAACTGGATTAGAGGATGTTTAAACTTGAGGGTTTAACAGAAGAGTAAAGTTCACTGCATTTCCACTACCTTTACCCCTTGAATCAAATAAGAATCTTTTACTGTAAGCAAATAATCAAGTAAGCCTGTTGCAGTTATTCTAACAACAATCACTGAGCACTTTAAATCTCAATTACATATCATCATATATTCAAATAAGTACATTTAAGTTAATATATTTTTTGCCATTTGCTGGTACTTTAATAGTTCGTTTCACTCTAATTCTATAATGCATGTTACTACATTGTATGCAAAAGAATCCACCATATCTTTTAAAGTCTTAAACTTATTTAAAGTGGTTGTTTTTATTTTAAATAAAGGCTGGATCGCTGAAAATAAATGAAAAAAGTTAAGATAGAATTACTGCATGTTATTATTCTTATTTCTGATAAATACTGTAAATACATAAATAAACATTAATCTTTATATTATTAATATTTGGGTGAGCAGGTTACAAAAAACAATGAAGTGTGAATGGAGAGTATTTTTATTTAATATTTAAAATACTATATTCATATTTTCCCACCGTGCACAATTAAAGTGTTGTATAAATTTAAGCCCATTTTCAAATGACAACCTTAATGCAGGTAATGCAGAAAGTAGGATTACAGATAAGAGGAAAATCCCATTAATGAGGAGAAGGTAGGGGGGAAAAATAGGGAGACAGGTCTGGTGAGGGAGACGGGTGTGCCAGTCTTGGGCAGTGATCTGCGAGACATCCCCTGTTCTATCTCACTTATCTCCAGGGGGGTATCGGGGTGGGGGGTTTGGCAGGGCACAGCATTCCAGTCAATTTTACACATCCTCACACATGCACCTAGTTAACAACTGACTGGAGAGGTAGAACGAGGGATACGAAGACACAGACACACAAAGACGCAAACAGACAAACACGTGGCGATATTTCAGTGTCTTCTGTGAGCGTTCTGGGTGCTTCCATGTGGCAAGGCACACAAAGATGGGTAGTTGAAACATAACATCTTCAATGTGAACTTCAAGATTTTAATTAATATTAGGCTGCTGTTTTAAATGTAAATGTACATGCTGAAATTGTAATTTCAACTACCCATATGGACTGAGAAAATGATCATGCTGATTATAATTCATAATTGAGCCAAATACTCGACTATTAATCAAGGTATCTAATCTTCAAAGTTTTATAAAATAAAATCAACTGTAAAAGACTATAGTGATTCAAGGAGCAGAAGGAGCCTCACAAACAAACAAAAGCGTTTAAATGTTCCATCTTGTTCAGTTCAAGATGGGGAACAAAAAGTTTTCTTCATCCACTGTGCCTAATGTGCCTCTTTACTCCTTGCATTTGCTTTAAATTGTCCCGTTTGTATTTATTTTACATGACACACTCCTTTATTGATTCTAAAACCATCTATTTACTTCTTTTCTCCAGTCACTTTGCATTAGTTACACTAACAAGACAATGTCAAGTTTATGACGGCACAATTGTTTGAAGTCCACATACACAAAGTACAGCATTTCATTCAGTTTCTCAGCCGTCTGCACAGACCACAGGATCACAATGTGCTTCTCTTCATTCTATTTGCCTTTAAAAGAGCTAAGCGAATGTGACAATTATATTCTCTCTTCAAATTCAATAACACATGTCGTGATAGAAACCCACATCAACCGAAATACAATACAGGTTTCTTTTTTCATTACATTAAAAAGAGCACAATGTGGGAGGCCGTGATCCATTGCAACTCAAGAAAAGTCACATAGAGCAGAAATTTTTGGGGAGTTACATTAATAAACAAACCTTGCATTATCATCTGTCATCACTTTTTCATTCATACCGTTAATGAACAGGATATTTCTATTCGACCCTTTGGGATGGCTTATGTTTTCTTTTTTCATGACAGATCACATCTGATGACCAGGTTGTGAAATTAACTATAACTACTATAGGACCTACTGCGTAAACAAATTCTAGAGAAACTACAATTTCAGCATGGCTCTATTATTAGGGAAGGTCAACCGTTCAGCCATATATCAAAAACCACAACTAGAAAATGACTGTCGTTACGTACTGGATGAGGGAAAAAAATCCACATTTTTAGGGGATTTTTACTGCCCTCTGGGCTAACACAAGAGTTGCAGATGTGGTTCTTGGATCTCAAGTAAAATAATAATATAAAAATAATACAAATGACTAGCCCATGAACACAATGTCATAAAATGACAAACCTTTAATATCAGGCAGCACAGTGCTCTAAGAAGTGTGGAAAATCAGGAATCTATGTTTTCAGCTTTGACATGATCAAATCCTGACACTCCATTGTTCTATATAATGATTTTCAAATGGAGTAAATGATGTATGTCACGATCCTCAGTCCTTCAAACTTTCAACAGATAATAATGAAATCAAACATGTTCTCATCAGTTCTATGATCATAACAAACAATAATATAAACTAGATGACATGTAGTCCTTTATTAAAAATCTCAGAATAGTCAAAAATAACCTAATACATTGCAGTTTAACTTTAGCACTGAAAAGAGATGCAATAAGCTTACATAAGTGTAAATAAAACTTGCTATTTAAATCAGAATTTGTTTCAAGAGGTCTTATTAGGTTGTGTGGAGCAGCTTATTTTAAGATTAAAAGATGATCTTGTTTGTTCTTGCATAACTGTGAGTACAGTGAGTATCTCAAAGATGCCCCTCTTTATGCACCACATGGAGCACTGCATCTTTCTATTGTGTCCTGCTCCATCTAATGGTGATGTGCAGGCAAATACTAGAACAGCATCCATGGACATGGTGACGAAATTGTTTTAACACTACTTCTTGGTATGGTTGCCGGATGATGTACTATTTTTTTTGGGGGGGGGGGGTCTGTTGCAAAATGGTCCATATGGATGTTTCTCAAGTTTATGAAAAGTAACATCTGCAAGGAAATAGACTAATTACTGTAAAACATGGTAGAGCATTATGGTTGCCATGTCTGACCTCACGAATATCTTATGGCTACTGCCAAGATGCTTACAGGGATGGTGCACCCAATAATAAAAATCTGTCATTTTCTCACCTTTGTATCATTCCAAACCTGTATGACGTTCTTTATTATACAAAACACAAAAGAGGATATTTTAAAGAATGTTGGCAAACATATTGAATTCCACTGAAAAAATTGAAGAATTTCTTAAAAGAAAGAAAGTCATACAGGTTTGGAATAACATGAGGGTGAGTAAATGATGACAGGATTTTCAATTTTGAGTAAACAAATGCTTTAAGATTTTGAGACACACTGGAAAAAAAACATTCCACTACACTTTCCCATTGTGTTTTGACCATCAATGGGGAACAAGAACCACAGGAAGAAACAACAATTGTTCAACAGCCAAGTCATTTTTTTTTCAGTTTTGTTCACTTATTAGTCTACCAATGTAAAGGTGTTCCACATATTGGCCGACTTTCCAAGCAGAAACAGGTGGCCGGAGGAGGAAGTGAATATGACTCAAAAGTAAGGTGGCAGATAAGAAGTTCATGAGTTTAGCCTCTAGGTCCCAAATCAGGTCGGTGTTAACTTTGTTCCACTCTAACAGGAAAGGAAGCCACTTGCAAATTATGATCGGAACAGCAAAAAGAACTAAAGACAGAGGAATTTAATCTGCATCTGCAAGGATGGTCGGTGAATTCTCTCGGCTTTCATAAACTAGGCCAACAGAAGCCTGGCTAGAAAAGAGCAAACGTGTTCAATCATAAAAAACATATCATGAGAACTGGCATTAGAGGTTAGGTGAGTGAAAACAGAAGCTGTGTGAAGTGGAGTGTTGCAGTCGACTGAAAGGATAAGGCATATTAGAGACTGTTACATAGCCGCTTTCCCTGCGGATTTGCAAGCAGGCACGCCTCACTGACGTTTATGTTCCTAGATGCAGACCCTTGATGTCTGCATGGCAGACATTGTGTGCATGCTCCACATGCAGTTAACATCAAAATATCAACATTCTCAGTTTCAAGGAAAGGGATTTCTGAGCAAATAAATCCTTAAATGTGCCCAGGAAGTTCCAGCTAATAGCAACATGCTTTCTTAATTAAGTCTGTCAACTCGCCATTAATTACAGATGTAATACAAGACAGAGAGTAAGAGCAGCTTTTCGTATGCAGTCACGGGCCAGCACTCAATGGTACAAAACGCACGCATGCACATGTGTACATACAGGACCACCTGGCCTTTTCAATGAATAACAAGAGATTAAACTTCCTTGCAGCAAAGTATTTCAACATTTGTTGGTATTTAATAAGGAAAGGGGAAGAAAGTTGCACTTGAACATTTTATTCAGATGAAAAAATAAACAAAATCCATTCCAATTGACACTACATGAGAAGTGCTAACGATTAAAAGCATGCTTACAAGCACTGTCAGGAACAAACCTCTAACTCACCGCGCAACATAAACATAGAAAAAAAAAAAAAAAAAAAAAACCAAAACTTACAACTAAAAAATAAAAAAACAGACAAAAAGGAGAAAAGAAGGGCGAGCGAGCGAGAGAACTGGTTCTTCATAGAGACTAGAGAGTGTAGCTCACACTAATGCCTCTGGGCTCTACTGAGGCCTCTTTGGCAGAGACTCTCCGGCCATCACAACATCCATCACTCTCCTCCCAGGACAGACATGGAAAACACTCAGCCTTTCACCTAGAGAGAGACTACGTTAGCTGTCCGTTCACTCGCTGGAGAGGCCTCTTAATTACTCCTACTCACAACACTTCATCTGCACCATTAGTTCATGTACTGAAAGCCCTGGAGATTAAATATGAGTTGTGATAAATAAAACTTTATTCAAAACATTGTGAGACAATGCTCTCTTGGCTGCCACTCAAATATTATTTGCGTTTTCCCCTGCTTCGCCCTTGACTTTTTTATCTGAACTAAATCGGCCAAATCATCTTTGAAGTGGTGATATACTTCTTACAATCAGATATAAAGAGAGAGCAACGCATCTGAGCAGTCGGGGTTTGGAAGGATGCCAGCATGTGAACTTTTGAAAGGTTTCAGCACCTCATTGAAACGAGGATTAGATCTTTGGAGCAGAGTCCAAACTGAGAGAGATGGAAATGGTGAAGTGAGGGGACATCACTGAGGTGAACAGAAAGGTTGCGTGACAGTAACACTTCAGCAGTGTCTATTAATGCTCGGAATATTAAAGATGTTGCACTAGATTATCACATGTGAGATGCATCCTGACAACAACAAAACATCACCTCTGCCATTTGATATTCTGGGCCAAAAAAACACATAATGATTAGTCATTTGTCATTATATTTGACACTTATATCACAAGAGACAATACACTTATTACAGTATCTTGTGTACTTTTTCAACATTTTCTTTGGTGACTGAGGGGGACAAACTGTGAAAATTTTGGAAAATGGAAATAATAAAATAAACGTATGTGAAAATGAGAAATGAAAGAAACAAAATGTGTTAAAACAAGCTAAGAGTACTACACTGTTATGCAGCTGAAAAATTAATGAATTAATTTAATAAACAAACACACAAAGAACCAGAAGAACCAGGACAATAAAACAATCAATATTTGGTTATTTATTGTATCGGTCAATGACTTTTCTAACCAGGTAGATAAAAACAATCTCTTTTAAACCATTTGAAGTTCAAATCAAAGTCTCAATATCTAATTTTGAAAAGCAATTCTGAGTAAATATTGAGTAAAATAAATCATTTAAATTTATGGATTTTGTGTAACCTATACACAAAATTGCTGAATTCAAATAAGTCAAATATTACTTATCGCATCCAAAATAAAAGTTTTTGTTTACATATTATATGTGTGTACTGTGTATAGTTATTGTATATATATATATATATATATAAATACACACACATGCATTTATATATTTAAGAAAAATTTAATTTTATATATTAATTATATTTATATATAATATAAACTATAATAATATAAATGTATACATGTAAATACATGTAAATATTTTCAAAATATACACTGTATGTGTGTGCATTTATATATACATAATAAATATAAACAGTACACACACATATATCATGTAAACAAAAACTTTTATTTTGAATGCGATTAATCGCCCAGCACTAATAATAATGCATATATGAATCAATAGTAAAAAATGTAAATATTTGATTCATTTAACTTAAGCACTTTTGTGTACATCTGATCTTATTAGCTATCATTAAACTGTAATAAATATAATTGTATAAATGTGTTTAAATTGTGTATACACAAATTGTAAAATTGTAAATACACACACACACACAATTCCACAAAAATAAATAAATGTACTATTGAAAAATAAATATATCGATTGATCACTAAATTACACCACCCATCACATGTTAAAATGGCTTTCAGGAGCTTGTTTTTATTGAAACAACAGAGGAAAAAGTTTACTCAAGCACTACATTCAACCGCAGATGAGCACGGATGAACGAGTTCGACATGTGCAGTACCACCTAGTGGACTCGTTCTGTCTCAACATTTACCTCGTGCCTGCGCTGTTGTACACGGACACAAAAACTTTTGATGAAAACTGCGCCAGACACAGCGCACAGACAGTTGTGGAATGTGGACGGCTAAAGTAAGCAGTTCTTAGCACGTTACAATGCATTTGCTATGGACTTGCTAGCAGTTGTTAGCACGTTGCTATATGCAAACAACCTATAATTGCTACGAACAGAGTCAAAAGTTTACTCACCAGCACAGTCTACATTGATCAGGCTGACGGTGGCTGGATGTCCACTGCATATAAATTCCTCAGAGCCAGATGCACTATGCTGACCTTCAGCCTCTCTGGAAGGAGGGACAGCAGGAAGATGGGCAAATAAAAGGTGTACCGCAGCAGGCAGAGCACAGGGGTCATGACCTTACCTTGAGTTCTACAGGCCATGCCCTCAATCGTGGGGAAGAGCATGACCAAAGCCTGAGGATGACAAGTACTGATGGAGATTTTTGAGATGATCGTAGGTCAGGAAAACTGTGCTTTCTCTAGACCCATCTACTTTAGTAGTAGTTGATACTTTGGTTAAGTAACTGACAGTTAGAAAATCAAGAACAGCAGAACAAAATGTTACTTACGAAGATGCAACGTATAATATTTATGACAGCATTGCGAGCACTTTTAATCATAATATATGACATTTCTTAATTTCACTGCTTAAGAGTTATCAAACTATGAAAAATGACATGCCTGTGCTTTCACTATATTATGAAATCGATAGGAGAGACAAGGTAAGGAGGGAACAGAGGAGAGAGAGAGACTTCCAGAAACAGGAAACACCTGCCTCTGTTTGGCCATTGAGTAGAAGGCAGCTAGACACATTCAGTGAGTAAGACAGAGTGGATGTGCTTCATCTGTCTCTACAATCCTTTGCAGTTGCAGCCAAGTATTTTTCAGTGAAACTAAACAGTGCAATATCTTCAATTCTCTTGTGTAAAATATGTGATAGCCAGCACAATAGCAGTTTCAGCAGTGCCAAATGCAATCTATTCAGCTTCAAACCACTAAACTTCAAACTCAGCTAGTTCTGCAATCCTGAAAGAGAGCTGGTTTCATCACGCCCCGGCAATAGGCGATCAGGCAAAGTCCTGCTGCCGCTGAATTTATCATCTGAATGGGCCTTAAGGAACTAAAAAAAATATCTATTGCTGTCAGTGGAAAAGACATCAAAATCCAAATGGATGAGAGATTCACAATCCAGAGTAACTCTGGCATAACAATTACAATACAAACCACCAAATGAGTGGAAATCAAATGAGTTGCTCTGCCCACATGTGTGAAGAAATAATCTATACAAAGTACTCAGCTAAAAACTACATTTTCTGGAGTGAATATGAATGGTGCTTGAGTTGTAAAACCTGCCACCATGATGCTAGGCATTCTGGGTGGTTGCCAAGACTCTACTATGCAGGTGTTCTGAACAATTGTTAGCACATTCTCTACAAACAGGGAATTTTGTGAATGTCCATTTAAGTCTGCATTCTGTCTGCTTTGTAACGTTCACTGACAGACATTCTGAGCCAGTTTGTGAATGTCCCTATTTTGTCTGTCTTCTGCTATTTCCATTACAACACTAGCAAAATCTAGTTGCCCATGCATGGCCTTTTATCATCAGACCTGACCCCTTGCAACTCAGACAAAGGAATTTTTTTTTTAATATTTTAAAGGGGATGTGGTTATTCCATAAAACAAAATCCCTTATTTTAACTGTGATAATGGATTAAATGCAAAAACCATGTTTGTTTTGTAGACTGATCTTATGATATATTTTTTATACTATAGTAAAAATAATAGATTTGAATTAATTGAAAAATAAAGTTAATGTTAAAAATTAATAACTTTCTTTTCTGGCAAAAAAAAAGAAGAAAAAAAATGAAAAATGCAGTAGCTTCTGTTATTAAAGATGCAATCAGTTTGTTTTCAGCAGTTATCATTTAAACATCAAAAACATGATACCCTTCAATAATATAATTGAATATAGGCTACATTTTATTAGGCCCCATGTATTCCCATGCATGAAGAAAATAAAGTTGAATCCCAGGAGCTCTAAAAAAAAATGTTAGTGTCGACTGATGAATGCAGCCAAGGAAAACGTGATGACTGGAAAAATACATTGCAGGAAAAGAAAGTGGAAAATAACACAGGGAAGACAAATAAATGAATCCTACCTATTACATGTCAAACTGTTGGTCAGACAACAAGAAAAGTTACTTTAGGAAAATAATTATTTTAGTTATTGTACTTAAGACTGGTATAGCACGTGTGCATCATGTTCTGGAAATAAACCGTGAGAATCAGCCGTGATTTTGCCGAGATCTAGCAAGATGTCATGGCAACCTTTCCAGTGTAAGTTAAATATTAATAATAATTAGATATTATGTATAATTTGGTAGTAAAACAAAGTGTTCCACATTTTATTGGTGCAAAGGTGAGCATGTTTATTTTGTACAAAATTTGCAATTGCTTTTTATCACTTAATTAGAATTATTGTCTCATGTTAGAAACTACTGAACAGACATTTAGAAGTTTATTTTATAATGCAAAGGATTGAAAATCGAAATAAAGCTCTGTTTCATTACCCATCAGGTAATGGAAACTTCTATAAACACATGTGGTCTTCATGCCCACTTATACGCTTGGGCCAAATACATGAAATATGTTGTGTAAGTAGACAAATGGTCAAGTGCAAAGACCACAAGTGTGGTTATTTGGACATTAGGCTGCACATGGACACATCTTTAATGTGTCGTGACAATTCAAGGGGCACACAACTACTAGTTATAATGTGAAATAAACATGAATTGACATCAGAAGGTACGTAGTTCAGCCGCAGAAAGACGTCAATACACACTATTTTCCAAGTTCACGTTCACCAACGTAAATTCAACTCTCCTGTCTGGTTTGTTTGTTGGACAAAATGACAGATTCTGCTTTAAGATTGGACATATCACCTATAAATCAAACTCTCTGCGAATGTTGCTAAGATGTTCTGTTCCTGTGCAGTTTCTAAGGTGTTTTGGATGATTTCCAGGGTGCAACTACGCAGTTGCTAAAGTGTACTAAACCAGTGGTTCTCAACCCTGTTGCTAGGGTGTTCTAAGTCGATGTTAGCACATTGCTTTGCAGTTGCTAAATTGTTCCAAGTATGAATAATAGTAATAGCAGTATAAATAGTGGTCACTAATAAATCTAAGTCCACATAAAGCTCAAGGAAGCACTCAACCCTCTCACGTAATACTTTTCATCTGCTATTGCACTGCTCATCCTGACGCCCATCATTTGTCAGACAAAGAGAGAGAGAGTGGAAAAGAGCCAGTGAAGGAGAGAGGGAAAGGTGAAGAAGAGGGAGTGTGTGCGGAGCAGGTGATCTTTGATGTGCAAGTAGTGCTTTTGACAAGAAGCAGTTCCTCTTCCTGGAGATCACAGGAATGTAACAGAGAACACAGAACAATCTTACAGAGTCTCTGGGAGTGGCTCTTTAATCAGAGAGACAGAGGACCAGTCACACACACACACTTCTACTTCTAGAGGGTTCCTTCTCTGGTACTGCCGAGGTCAGGAAGGGGGAAGGAGTTCTCTGCATCTGGAGAAGGGGTGAAGAGAGTTTAAACGTCACAATCTGACTTCCACGGATCTGATATGTGAGGGTGCGATCTGATAGTGGAGGAATGTTAATGATGCACAGATCTACTGGTGGTTCAGACAGCATGATGGATCATACGGCAGTCCACATCTCTTTCAACTCAACCACTTACAGTGAGTATCTCAGTGGAAATGTGTTGCAAGGGCCGCCTCCACTCAGGTCAGCACCGCTCCGTGCCTTCGAACATAGCCTTGTGGCCAGGCTGCCAACAGGAATAGACACTATAGAGGAGAGGTGACGTAATGAACACTGCTGAAAGTGTGTGAAAATGCCTACATGAAATCAATAGTGCCCTGTCATTGCTATCCTTAAATGCCAAGTGCCTTTTTGCGAAAAGACTGGTCAGTCAGACTGGTCAGAACTCATAGGTCCCGGAGGAAAGCATAAGGGAAATACCAAGTCACTTTCATTTAGACAAATGAATTTACCAGGTCAAGCCAGGATGCAAGGCCACTGTGACCCTTACTTTCCACCAGGTCAAGGGAAACCGCTGCCCCAATATAACAAAAAATAACGATAAAAAATAATTATCAACCATGTGACTTCACAAGACCGTGTGACTGCATTTTCAAATTGTCTGGACAGTCCGTAGTCACGTCTGGGAGCTTTAAAATCTGGAGATGTTGTGAGGGTAATCTGAGCCAGGGCAATGTGCTGTAATGTTTATGCTTGTGTTTGGCTCATGCTGTGACTGTAACAATGTTTTATTTGAGTGAAGTATGAAATCATACCAATACTTCAGGACTGTTGTGTGATCTCTGCTCCCCAAATGGAGGCCCACCCAGAACACTGCGACACATACTCACCCACAAGTTAACCTACACACCCAAATCCTCATATCCTGGAAAAGAAAGACACATTGTTGTGTCAGGGGAACTTGAGTGTGCCATAAGTCCACTGAGGAGAATGACAAGACTTGTTAAGCATTCTTCTTAGCAAGCATTTCCAAGAATCCCTTTGGCTTTCCAATAGAATGCATCTTGTACAGATTAGCCAGTTTTTTGTTTAGCATCTCTCACTTGATCGATATGTATCTTGTTTAAACCATGTTGGTTTAACAATAGAACTATTGTTAATATCATTGTCATTAAATATTTTCCACAGAAGAAAGTAATTCAAACAGGTTTAGAACAACACAAGTATGAGGAACGGAATTTTCATTTTTGGGATGACCTATTCCTTTTTGATTGCAATTAAAATAGTTCACTATCGTAAGAAACATTATCTATGAAACTAGTTAAACACAAAGCAACACTTCAGCCAACAGCTGTTAAACCAAACTTTACATCTGTGCAGACAAACATAGGAAATGACATCACCTTCCCAGGGCACATGGCAAGATAGTAGCTGCAGGAGGAGGCATAAAGCATTTTCCTCACCTAACAGTCCCAAGAGCTCTAACTCAGACTGAAATGTTGGGTGGAAAAGGTCTTTTCTGCAGTCTCAAATCTGAGTGACAAATCAATTTCTCTCTTTCTGACTGTCTATTCTACAACTGGCACATACACAGTGTCACTTTATTACAACAAGCAAGTACTTCAAAGGCAACAGGGACCACTTGTAAACTGGACTCATGTCAGAGACATACAATTGAGCAACTCCATATGCAGTCAATCAAACTCTTCCTCTAGTTTTAGGGAGGTTTTCCAACCTACCTCATGCTGCTCCTGGTCTGAGGCTGAAATCTGCAAACATTCTCCTCCAGAAATGCACTAAAGAAACCCCACCATCATTTAAACTGACAGGTCTCTTCCATTCCAAAATAAATATCTAGAGCCAATAGTAACAGTTCCTGATTATCACACTTTATATGTTACCAGGCCTAATCTCCAGGTTGGCTTCTTGGCAGCCTGCAATCTGGGACAAAAAAGGAAATCTTTTTCTCCTTTGTGCATGTTTGCTCTGAGCCATGCCATATCTGTCTACATCGTACAGGGATTTAACCAGCCATAATTTGAAAAGAACAGATTCAGACAAGTTTACAAAAAGGTCTACATGGTTGGCAATGCTTTAATGACCTGGAATGAAACATTTTTCACAGGTTATGAAAGAGGACTGTTGAATCGATGAGTGAGATTGGGAGGTTGTGTCCCCATAAAGAAGAAAAAAAGACCAGCTTTCTCAAAATCCACAAAAAAAAAACTAAAAGTGGTCCCGACAAAAATCGTCTCCAAAAGTATCATAACAAAAATTATCAGAACATATTTTTATCGCACTGCAAAAAGTGGTACATAACTGTAGTGGCCTCATTAATGAACCTAAAATCCATTCCTCTTTGTCAGGAGGAAAGCATGTCCCTCTAGTGAGAGGAAATACTAAATAAAAAAAGGTTGAAAGAGGAAAAGAAAAAGATTTCTGGGTAGAGAAAATGCCTGAAGATGAAAATGACAGAGAGCGCATCTTAGAGTAGGAAAACCCCAGAGGATGAAAGAAAATCAAGGTTCTTTTCCATGTTATTTAATCTCCTGGCCTTTTACACAGTAAGGAAAGGGAACAGAAGTGTCTTATGCTGCTGATTGGCAGTGTCTCACTCTGCTTTCACACATTACATACTTTCATGCAGTGACCATGTTTTGGTGGCATGTCCTGTAATGGCAAAGTTGCAAATCGCTGAGGTGGTCTGCAGAGGTTATGCAGACAGCAGTACTGTAGCTGTTATTCATACTGTTTATGGTGGAGAATTAGACAGAATCAGTAGATAGTCTCTATAGATAACACAATTAAAGGGATAGTTCACCTAAAAATTATGTTAATTACTCACCCTCAGGTCGTTCCAAACTGGTAAGAGCCTAGTTCCTCTTCAGAACACAAATTTAGATATTTTTGATGAAATCTGAGAGCTTTCTGACCCTGCATAGACAGCAAGGGAACTATCACATTCCAGGCTCAGAAAGGTAGTAAGGACATCATTAATATAGTCCATGTGATATCAGTGGTTCAACCGTAATTTCATGAAGCTACAAGAATACTTTTTGTGCACAACGAAAACAAAAATAAAAACTTTATTCAACGATTTCTTCTCTTCCGGTCAGTCTCTGCCGCCATTCATGAGAGTACCATGACATACAGTATATGTGAGCATTCCTCTGCTTTTAAACTAGGCGCAACGCATCTGGGTTCTACGTCAACAGCTCCACACACAGTCGAAGATGAACAAAGGTCTAATGGGTTTGGAACGACATGAGGGTGAGTAATTAATGACTTAACTGACTTAAAATAATTTACATTGTTGGGTGAACTATCCCTTTATATTCAATTATAAAATTAAATTATATATTAATCTAACAAACTTATCTGATTTGGAATTTAAACTGAATGAAAAATATTTATGTAATTTTGATTTGTAATTTTGTATGTTTCTCTGATTTTGAATGTGCTGAAATTTGCCCCTAAATATATAAATATTTTTCCTTCACCTTAAATTCCAAATCAGATTTAATGCTGATTTAATGTTATTAATTGCATTTAATGTTAAATTAAAAATATATATTTACTATAAAATCATATATTCAAATTCAAATTACACATATACAATAATATATGCAATATAACTAAATATAATATAACTTCTCAGTCACAGATGCATCTTTGAAAGAAAAAGAGAGAAAAACTGCATAAAGCTCTCACACCAAACCCAATTTACATCATCACATGGTGGCCAGGACTGTTGCCAGTACTTTCATCATGACTTAGAACTAATAAATACAGCAAATAATATAATTAGACAAAGCTGCCTAGTTTGATCGATTGTGGAGCTCCGATCACAGCTAAATGAGAATTGTAAAGGATCCAGAAGACACATTAAATTGTTAAGCGCTCCATATAAAAAGATTTCTTTCATCATCTTGATCTTGTTCTTCATTATTTCTTTGGAAAGAAGTAAAATTACACTCTATTGAACAAAAGCAGTAACTGGAAATCCTGATAATGCTTGGCAGGCTTTGATATTAATATCTTACTACAGGTGCTGAATTTACTAGTATGAACCCGAGAAAGGATAAGAATTAGAATGAATGGACTGTGCAGAAATAAAGGTATGACAGAAGAAGACAGAAGAAGCTGGACTGAGGTGGGGTGAGGCATTTATCACTATGATGAGTTATGGGAGCAGAGCTGTTAATGATGAGACAGGGGAGAGAGGAGTACCAGAGGGGAGAGAGAAATATCTCATATTAGCTTCAAGACATAAATAGACAAAGTGCTCCTTCATGAGACACATTTCACAATATATGGTTCCTGGAGCACACTGCATCTTCTCCTCCTTCTAAAATAATAAAGACATCTCAACTGACGTAGTTGCACATGGCTAATTACTTAGACTTGTTTTATGATGAGATGTGCTGGAATAACAAATCATAAGGGTCTCGTTGATTAACTAGAATTGTACTGTTGTTGAAAGACAAATTAATATATTTTTATAAATTGTCGACAACATATTGAGAAAGAACACCCCTCAATTTTTTTTAATAAAAAGTGATTTTAAGGAAGTTAATCAAATATATATATATATATATATATTATATATATATATATATATATATATATATATATATATATATATATATTACATTAATAAAAATATATACAAAAAATAAAAATGACACTTTTTATATTAAATTACCATTATTATATTATATTATATTATATATATATATATATATATATATATAATATATATATATATATATATATATATTTAACATAGCTTTCGTGAATTGTGCAATACTGTAAAAGAGATCTGCTACTTCCACAGACCTTCACATCTATACAGGAGATAAAAACAGATTTCAAAAAGGAAAGGATGTTGGATGGGGGTGTTAGAGGGTGAGCGGGATGGATGGAGGAGCATTAGGGGGACCAAAAAGAGTGCATATGACCTTTAGGTACAGACAAATGCAGGAGAGATAAAAGGAAGCCGAAGAGAGGAGGAACCAATGAAACATTCAAAAGGTTCAAAACATTAAATCATTTTTATTGCATAAAATACCAGTGGAAGTTCAAGAATTATAAGATAAGACAGAGTAAAAAAAAAATATAAAGGCATACACATCAAGGGGGGTCTGAGACAAAGCACAAGATTCAAAAATCTGCAGGCCAAGTGCAATACAGCATAAAGCTGGGTTTGATGGATAATTGCCATGGTGCTTAAACTCCAAATTCACTGCCAAGCATCTACATATCAGGGTCACACAACATTATATGAAAAAAAGAAAAAAAAAAACAAGACTAGATAAAATAACCAACCATAAATAAAAAATATATACAACATAATAAACATAAATATGGAGAGGTTTTCGACATAAGAAAAGTTGACAGAACAAATCAGCCGATGTATTGTGTTAATATATTATGAGTATGTGAGTCATAATGATTTCTATAATGAGTCTGCTCTATCTAGAAATCTTTCTGAGAGAGCCTAAAATGTTAATGTTATATACAGATAAAAAGTTAGTATAAGAAATTAATCAAGTTATTATCTTATTAAGCCAATACATATTAAATCAATCAAAAGTCATTAATCTAAAAAGAAAAACATGTATCACAGTTCCAACAAAAATATTAACATTAACGTTTTCAACATTGATAATATTAAGAACTGTTCTTTGAGCAGCAAATATTTATATATATATATAATATATATAAAAATTAACAATTTATTTACTTCATTTTTAATAAAAATAAAATAAAAATAAATGAAAAAAAAATAAGCATAAAATATAACTATATAACAACTATTAAACTTTTATGATACTGAGTAGGACCTTAAAAGACACAAATTCACTTAACACATAATTTCAGAAAATTATTAACCAATAATATTTTTTTAAAAGTACTGACAGGCACTTAATCCAGGGCTATTTTCATTCATGAATATAAGTGAAAGAGACACTGAGCATTGTAGTCAGTGACCTGTGCATGCACACACATTTAGCTCTCCCCAAAACACTCCTTACCCCTCATTTCCCATTTTCCAAATCTGATCTAGATTTTTTTCCGAAGGTTCCCACTGAAGTTTGCCTACAAAGGGGCCCTACATGTTTATCTACCAGCACAGAGGGGCACTATGAGCTCAGAGCCCAAACACCAATGAGAGCAGTTTACACATTGAGTGGCCTCTCAGGATTACCTCATGAACATTTAAGACTATCCTACTCGTAAAACATACAAAACCTTCATCCAGCTACAATGACCTACATACAGTCACATATATAAAAGCAATCTTTAACTGTGGGAAAGATGGTTAGACTAAAAAAATAAAAATAATATAAAAAAAATTAAAATGACACTTTTTATATTATATTATTTATATATATATTTATTCCATGACAACAAAAATCAAATAAAATAAATTAACATATCATATACATTACAACTAGAACACAACTTATCTTATTAGATTTTATATTATATTATATTGTATTATATTATAGCATAGCATATAATGGTGCCTAAATAACTACATGGCTACATTGTTTTAGATAATGTGTGCTGTTGAATTGTGCATAATAATGCCAGGATTGTATACTGAGAAACTAAATACTGTAGGGCAATTTGGACTGTTGATCTTAAGCTATATAGAAATCCAAAGGATATCCTTATGGATATGGAACAAGAACAAGATCAGAGCAACCTGTAATGGGTCCAAAGAAGCATTTATGCAACATATGGCAAACACAAATTCCTCAATATAAAATAACGATCTGTTGGCAAGAGCAAGCGATGTATAGGGAGCCGGCTGTTAAGTGATTATATCCCCCCTCTCAAAAATGTGCAATAAATGTGTTGTGCATGTTTCATCCAGGGATTAGGTTACTGAATATTAATGTCAAGAGGAACCACAACAGAGTGGTGTTACTGATTAAAAATGGGTTGATACAGTGGGCATGTCCTTTTGCTTTTGTAAGTATGCTCAGAGAATCTTAAAAAAAAAAAAAAAAAAAAAAAAAAGAGGACTGCAATTATTTGAAACACATGAGAATGCTGTTTGCATGTAAAGCACGTGCATATGCTTCAAGGAATGGGTTAGCCAGAAATGAAAATGTATTCACGCTCAGGCCATCCAAGATGTAGATGAGTTTGTGTCTTCATTGGAAGAGATTTGGAGAAATGCATTTGCTCTGAATCCTCTGATGTGAATCGGTGCCATTAGAATGAAGGGCTAAACAGAGGGTATAAGATTTATTTTGGGCATTTTTGCCTTTATTATGATAGGACAGTAGACAGGAAGCAAAGTGGGAGAGAGAGAGGGGTATGGGATCGTGAAAGGTCTGCAAGCCAGAACTCGAACTCGGGACACCTGAAGTGCAACAACGATATATGTCGGCACACTACCCACGAGGCCTTCGGCACTGACATGTCGGTGGATTTTGATGTGAGTTGACATCAGGGCATGGGCTTTTTCACTGGAAGAAATATTATTATGGATTATGGACTGGTATTTAAATTTAAAATGCTTTATTGATGGACTTGTGTTTTTTACAAACACAGCTTTTTGCTTCACAAGTCATTAATTTATGGACTGAAGTTGTGTGGATTACTTGTGGATTATTGTGATGTTTTTATCAGCTGTTTGAACTCTCACTCTGACGGCACCCATTAACTGCTGAGGATCAGTTGGTGAACAAGTGATATAATGCTACAATTTGCCAAATCTGATCTGATGAAGAAATGTCATGGATGGCCTGAGGGCGAGTAAACTTTCAGCAAATTAAAATTTTTAGGTGAACTAGTCCTTTAAGAATGAATCCACATCAGTCTCTATTGCCAAATACAACCATAATACAACTAATGTAAAGGCCATCTTTAGCAATTAAAATGAATAACAGTTACAACTAACCAACAATTATTACAAAGAGGTATTAGACAAATTTTGTTTTAAATACAATAAGGCTTCCACCCAATGCCCATGCCTCCAGTCAGCAAGACAAACATGAAAACCCAACTTGACTACAACTGGTCACAAAAGGTCACATCAACCAGTCTATTTCCCTTTTACTACACCCCAGGCAATCTTACAAGAATGAGGGAAATTCCTTTTTTTATGCCTGTTTTAATAGCCTGAGCATAAATGGAGGGTAATTTAGTCATATCAGAGAAGGGAAAGTAGATTTTGAGTAGTAGCTCTCTTAACACACTCTGACAAAATGAATGAGACGTGTAGGTCTGGAGGACGGCTTGACCCAGGGCAGGGTTATTGACATTGGCAGAGTCCAAAATGTTCCCCATGTTTGTATTAACAGATATTTTTACTGTAATCAAAAGGTATCAATCACGAATCACCAACCACAGGAACAGTTCCTTCACAGAGATTTGGCATGTTTACCCCACTACCATTTCCCCTGCTTTTGTTTATGTTTCCAAGACACAGGGATGAAATATAATTTAATATATGCCATTAAATACGACCAGCCCTATATTGCCAAAGGGACTGTTTGGCATTGAGAGCTTGAGAACTCATCAATGAACTCAATGAAGTCTCTCTGTGGCTGTGATGGACTGGATGAAATGAGGTTTCTGTAGGTTCTGAGTGGCTGTGCCTGCAGCTGACCGCTGGCTGACCAAGTGCTCTTTGAACAGCAGTAAATCAATGGGCAGCATTCACAAGGAAAGCAACCAGTGACTTCTGGACAAGGAAGTTGAATTTAAAAACCTGAAGTTGTTTGAAGGGTCATCATAAGAAGAAACCGCAAACTATTTTTTCTTTTTTTTTTTTTAAATGAACCTAATAATAATGAATAATAAAATATCAATGTTTTCAAACGGTTTACATTTAATTTCAAAGTAAAAATAATTAAAATTTAGAAATATTATTTTTATATTTTAATATTATTTATTTACTATTATGGTGTTTATTAATGTTGAATTGGCATTTATTTTTATATTTTCAGTTCTCATTTTTTTAAAGTTTTAATTTAGTCATTTTTATTAGTTTTTGAATCACTATTTAAATGTAATTTATTTTTAATTAGTTTTAATTATGTATTTATTTACAGTTAGCTGCCATTGCAAGATTTTTTAGTTACTTTATCTTATATATCTTATACTCTATTTTATTTTAACTTTATTTCAACAACAACAAAAAAATTATAGTAATGAAAACTCTAATTTAAACTGCATATTACTTAATTTCTGTGTCACTAGTGTCCACAAACAGAACAGCAAAATAAATAGTTTCTTGAACACACCCCTGTCTGCCATTGGGCAAAAAAACAGATAGTCCCGCCCTCAAGCCATGCCATTGGTTGAGCCAACATTGCCTTTTAGCCTTAATGAAAGCATCTAAATAATTACTAAAAGAAACTATCCAAACTTTAAACTATCAGTTAAACCGTTTATTTAATGTAACTTTCATAAAAAAATCTGCACATGCCTGCATGACAAAAAACTAAAGCTTTCTAGGATATCTTTAGCAGGTTTTAGTTGATTAGAGTCTGATATAATAAATCCTCAGCAATGAGAAGCAATACAAGCAGCTATTTCCTCAGACAGGGGCATCTGCGAACCAAATGGCAGAACATGATGAGGGATGGATCACTGAGATGAACAAGACAATGTGCCGTGGAAAGAAAAGCCCAGCATATTCGATACCCCCTGCTTAAGACAGCCATTGATGGTAATCAAGAATGTCACTCAAATAGCGAGATTGAGGAAATGAAATATAACTTTTAACTGCGTCCCCTCTTTCATCTGTGCAGGCTTGGCAAACACTTGCCTCTTGTTGTCACATTTGAATCCACTGCTGAGTTTTGACTTTTAATCATCCAGCTTGTGATTGCACAACATGATATGAACAGCAATGGATGTCATCGTCTGTTGTGTGAGCCAGAGATCAGCTGTCTGTCACTAAATACTTTAAGACTGTGATTCCGGTAAAAGTATTCCATGTGTTCACAATAAAAAAGCAATTTTTTGATAACTCAGTTTCTAAAAATAATCTATACTGGATGAGCTACAAGATCATTTAAGGCTGCTGAAAATTTCAGATGTTCTTCCGGAAGTTTTGTTCTGCCAGATCTACTGATTTGATTATGGTCATTCCTGGTGATCAGGTGGCAAATATACCACAAAATTTCATACTGATGAGAAATGCAACCTTGTTTGTCCAAACAGTAGACCTGATGTGAACAGCGTTCACCTAGACTGTCCAATCCATCAAGAGAGCCAGTAGAAATACTGTTTTTGGAGATCCCAGCCATCTGTGAGTGGTTTGTCTTATTACAGGTGAGGGCTTGGTAAGGTCTTTCCCACGTAGCAAGCTCAATAAAAACGTCCATACTGCTTTATGGATGATCATGCTGGACTTTCATATACTGGTTCAGGCAGTGGAGGGAGACACGGCTTGGAGCATCCCGCACTCTGACAGACACTCAAACCAGCGTATCAGTCAGGACAGAGTATGGCTGTGCCTGAAACTGTCAGTCGGTGACTTCACGGTAAGCGTTTGTGTATGTAAGGTACAATACCTCCTAAATAAATTGGTTTCAGAGAGTCTTTCAAGTCTCTCACCATAATGTGTAATGATTTAAAACAAATTCAAGTGAGCTTTAGTGATAACTCAGGCTGGGTAAATATAAATCAGAACACATAAATAAATAAAAATATATACATCATATACATGGATACAAGGACCTAAAAAATAATGCAATATTGTGAGAAAAAGAAGTGCTAATCAAATGCAAAATTGAAAAAAAAAAAATAATAATAAAAAAATTAAATAAAAGTACAATCAATTAATACATTACATAATTATGATTATTAATAATAGCATTTATTAACAATAGTCTAATAATAATAATAATGATAATAATAATAATAAATAATTAAAAACAATTATTATTAATAATAATGAAAATAATCTTGAATGGTAAATAAAGGGGAAAACCATCTAAAAATTACAAAATTATAAACAATTATTCCCCTAAATAACCAAAGTCACTTAATTATCTGCTGCCATCCTACTGACTCATTTATAACAGTGGTAATGACATCACGCTGAGTCAGAGGATAGCAAACAGAAGCTTTTTGTGCAGATGACCTATATGCTGTCACTCTATGACCGTTCTCTCTCTATGACATTTATGTAAATACGAAAAACTATAGACTTTAAGAAGTGCTTAAATGTTAGCTCATGAGAAGAAAAACTATTTTGACCATCTGCAGACAGATATTTGTAATATAGTCCACATCTGAAAAGGCTGGCACTCCAAATTAACTTTTATAATGACAAGCTACTTTGAAGTCCATGAACAACAGAATTTACATGATTGTCCTTTTTTGTCTCAGTATAGGTCATGCATTATCACTTTTACACCTTCAAAAGGACTGTACTGTGTGCTTGATTTTATGCACCTGTTAGTAATGGTATAGCTGAAGTGAAGTAGTCAAATCTGGATAATTAGAAAGCTTGTGTCCACATGTACTTTTGGATGTGTAGTGTATGTAAACAGGGAAAATGTCCTACCTTTAATCATATCAACAAACAAATCATATCATAGGTTTCTGGAGGCACACAGAATATCTCCGGATGAACGTCTGATACAGTGTCCACATGTATGTCTTGTAGAAGCACACCTGGGTTACCTGTGGAAAGGTGGAAACTGAATTTAGCTAAATCTTCATATTTTCACTTCAATATAAGGATTGTGAGACATGGTATTCATTGTTTAGACAAGAACAGATGTCTGTTCCAGGTCTGCTGATGTAGCTCTGCTGGTCTTCACAGATGAGGTTAACTACGAGTGAGGGGAGATAAGGAGATAAATGGCATCTCTGATACCCAGCTGCCTTCAGTGCAGAACAATGGGCACTCTGTGTGGTCACAGGGAATTCACTCCCTCGCTCCAAAGAGTATCGATGAGCCACAGCCTCACAGGCTGATTCCTTTACCATAATTGTTGTGTGTGTCTGTGAGCTGAGAGTACACATAAACACATCACATCAATGTTTCAACAATAATGTTTGAAGTGTTAAACAATCACTCATCATTGGAGATAAACTAATTTTGGGATTATTGTGAGCTACAGTATGTAACTCCAGGGTACTACAATCCAGGCAAGACAGTAAACCAAAATTTTCCAATTCATATTATTACGCAAAACACAATATACTCTATAATACAATATACTCTACCAAAGTGAGTAAAGTAAAGGTTTAAATGGTCCCAAGTACTATACAATGTAAAATAAAAAAAATAAAAAATAAATAAATGTAATACATCCTATTAACCCTGTGAAGCCTGGCATATTAAATAATAGTCAGAAAACGTTTTACAGTTTATCAAACCTTTAAACAAAATGTTTTTTAAAAAAAAAAGTTTGTATGTGTTTTTATGTTTTGTATCCTATTTGATACAAGATTTAATGTATTGAATATGACACAATAGGCTTTATAGGGTTAAAGCAGGACTGTTGAAGCAAGTCCATCTCCACCATCCATCTCAGTCTTCACAGCAGGGGCAGTGTTCGCTGAGATATGCTGCACTGATATGAGCAACAAGGGCCAACAGCAGCCCTTACGAGCTCTTTTCAAACTGATTAAATCCATTTGTATGTTTTTATTCATGCTGAGGGTTCCCAAATCTCTTTCAGATGGGACTTGAAATGCTCAAAGTCCAAACTGCTTCAAGCCAGTGTTATTAGAAATGGCAGGTTCTTCCCAACCAGTCACCACAATAAAGTCACAGACTCTCTCGCTCTAAAGGCAGATGGAATCAAAGAATGCACTGTCACACATGGGCCCACGGATAGATTTCATCTATAGGGGCAGGGGAGGTGGAAGAGGAGACAAGTGCTCTACAGCTTTAAACACCGCTCCACCCTTGATCTAGCCGATAATTACACCCACTTTCCAATTTTTCTGTTCCAATGCTACACAAAACCGAAAGCAATAAAACCACAGCCAATCAGAAGATATCTGAAGTTGAATTTTCACTATGTCGGACGTGTTGCTAGACCAATGAGATTTCACTATGGGCATGATTACTCTGCTCAGAGAAACCAAGAAGCCAACAAAACGACTTGTTTCTTGACATGACGCAGCTGTGAAGAACAGAAATGGCAATTTGAGGGAAAATCCTGTCATCATTTACTCACTCTCATCCAAACCCAAACCACATTCACTCTCCAACACAAATAAAGTGAATAGAGAACAGAAACCATTAACCTCCAAAAACCACAAATTTCAAAAAGACATTGTAAAAACATGATAAAAGTAGTCAATATAACTTATTAATTTTGAAACAGCTATTACAGCTTGTGAGGAAGAGACCAAAATGTAACTTTTAACAATTTAATGGTGGACACCAATTACTCTCATTAGGGATGCACTAATATTAAAATTCAAGCTGATATTGACACCGTTATGTTATGCCAGATAACGATTAATAATTCTTATATTTCTTCTTAAATTTTGGTTATTCACCTTCTTGACTGCCATGGTCACCATTCACTTTCATTATGTGTAGAAAAAAAAAAGCTTAGAAACATCATTATAAATAACTCCCTTTTTTGTTTCACAGAAGACATACATGGTGAGTAAATAACAGAATATTCATTTTTGGGTGAACTCAAACTCATCTCTTTAATATTTTGTTGTGTTGCACCATGTTAGGACAGTGAATAGTCTCACTTACAGTATGACTCTTTGATTTGATTTTTCTTTTTGGTTTTTGTGTGTGTATTAGACTAGTACACCAGGGAAGTAGAAGATGTCCTCCCCTTTCTAATTGTGTCTATTCCATTCCTGAGTTAAAACTATAACAACCTCTTTATATGGACATCACAGAGCTAACAGTGAGACCGAACTAGTCTTTGCCTCTGTGAGGGGAGAAAGAATGCAAAGGAGGCATTCCTACCAGAAAAAGACGACAGAAGCATGAACTATCCTCTCCTCTCCCACACGTTATCATTACCCCCTCTCCCCGAGTTCATAAATTCAGGGCTGCTCACCGGGACATTAAACAGATACCCTGCCTGCCGTCTCTGACCCCAAGGCTGCCTGGACTACCACACCACTGACGTAGCCCTGCAGGTGCAGGACGCACTCTCACTTTGTCTCTCCCTCACACACACACACACACACACACACACACACACACACACACCACACACACACACACACACACACACACACACACACCATCCTGCTTGCTTACCAACCACACTGATTCACAAATACACAAAAGGGAAGCCACTAAATCAGCACATAAACACCAGCAGTGATGTAGGTCCCTAGTGGATATCAAAAAATAAAATATTGAGTTGAAAATGCTGAAAAACTTGCCACTCAAATTAAGAGTCTCCTTCTAGTTTAGTCTGTGAATGTTGCAATAAACCAGTGGTTTTTTTTTTTGTTTTTTTGTTTTTTGTATCACTGATATACTATTATAATTTTGAATTATGTTTTTTTTTTCTTCCTGTTTTTAATTTTAGTAAATTCTTTAGTAGTTTTTACATTTTATTTTATTTCAGTTAAAATTTATTTTATTTAAATAAGTACCAAGAGTATTTTTTAATGGTTTTAGTTAACTATAATAACCCTGCATTAAACTGAACATTTTGGAGTTTGATCTTTAATAGAAAATGCCCATTGACAGATTTTCCATTGTAAGCACCATTTACTAGCATTAAAGTGCAGACAAAAACAGGAATCAAGTTAAACAGGTTAAGGAGACCTGCCGTAAGAAAGGCATTAGCAAGTGCTGGAATTCATTCATGCAGACAGAGTGTGAAGCTGTCTTTAACTTATTAGCTCTAACATACCATAAAGCTGATCCAGTCTGCAGAGAGAGAGGAACAAGTGAAAATGATTATTGACTCTGGCAAACAAGCAGACACAAGGGTGACTATGGCCAGGTCTCCTGACAGATTGCCCTCCGAGGGATCTTTTAATCTATTCAAGAGGTATTGTAATCCAGGATAAAAGGCAGTAGGGGAGTTGTCAACCTCAGGAGGTGGAAAAGTTTGGATGGATGAGGAACATTTTATGAATCAAAAGAGAATACTACAACAGGTATTTTTAATATAATAGTTTAAATTCAATTAGCCCAGTAAATGCACCTTACTTGTATTGTTTGAGGTTGTAAATACCATACTATTCAAACAAACAAGGGAAACAGCACAAAAGCTCAGTGGATTTTATGAAAGCATGTACCATCAAAAGTGTCATCACTCTGGGTGCCCAAATGATGTCTAACATGAGCCATTGGCTAATAAATTTTACTCGCCAGTGTTTGTGTTGAAGGCTAAGTATAAGTTTAGCACAGACATATTTTCACTTGCCGAACACTGACTGAGTGCTTGAGAGTTGCACTCTCCGTCAAGCGATATGTACTTTTTCAGTTCAGCTCAACGGACGCACAGCTACCTGTATTTGACGTACCGTAAACTCCAGTGTGAAGGAGCATGACTTTGCTGAGAACACTGTTTCTCACACACATGCAAAGAAAGAGAAAGAGAGCAATTGCAAATGGCTCAAATCTCATTGGCTGGCGCTCATCTATTACAGTCACTGTTTTGATTTCAGCAAATCAGTTTGAGTAAATGCAGGCAATGTGATTAATATTCTTGAACTCAGCAGCTCATTAATCCTTAGTGCATTTTATATTGTTATAAGTAGTAGAATTCATAGCAGTATTATTATCTTATCAGTATTATTGTTAATCCCCCCCCCCCCTTTTTACAGAATCACTGAATGACCAACAATATATTTTATATTCAAATATGCATTCATACATGGTTACCAAGTTTTAATTCCAGTTACTAAAGTTCTATCATTCAATAATGCCTGCGTGATTATAATATTATCATATTATAATGCTTGACTGACTAATGTTAAAGAGTGTACATTCAGATATTTAAAAAGCTGTGCCATGCTACAAACATATATATATATATATATATATATATATATATATATATATTATATCTATATATATATATATAGATATATATATATATATATATATATATATATATATACATATAATATATATATACATGCATATATATATATATTGTGTCAGTCTGGCGGGTAAACTAAAAAATGACTAGCCAGTGGTGATTCTATTGCCAGTGTGTATGTAGAAGGTTGCAAGGACACATTAAATTGATCAAAAGTTGACATTATAAAGACATTTATAAAAATCTGTTTTAAATAAATTGTTATTTCAAAATTTCCAATATTTCAATATTAGTTTCCATATCTAAAAAGAGAGGGAAACCCCTTGGAAAAATTTGGTGATAAAAAAAAAAAACCTATGTTATTAGGACCACGAGTTAAAGTAAAGCCCACACTGATTAACTCTGTGAACACAATGTGCCTCAACCTCAAGTGGAAACCAACATACTCACTAAAGATGGAAAAGGAAAGAGGAATCTTTGTAAGATTATTATGAATGATCAAACAATGTGATACTGTGGGCTATTGGATGCAGCTGGTGGGACAAGCAGAGTGCTTTGCACAGCAGGTTCCAGTAAATCAAAACCATCTGGATATCTATCCCTGACCCATCGAACATCTCTGTACTTTAGGACTCATCATAAGCAATTTTACTTCTTTTAAAATGATAAAGGGCTTAATTTTCTTTTACAATTTAATGCATAAAATATCCTTCTTATAATTATTTGTTGTTACACATTCTTCAAGGTCAGACAAGATCACCATTAAGTCTGTTGTGCTTTAGCTGTAAACATGACAATTTGCTATCAAAAGTGGAACATTTAGATACAAACTATTTTTTTATAGATAAAATATAAATAACGTAGGTAACGGTTTCTCTCAGAAATTGGTCTAAAAACTTTCTAAAAGCAAGATCTCAAGTAGACAGTTCATTGACAATTCCTTGTTAACTGACTGATTTCAGTGCTGTACTATTACCAAGTTATTTGTTCTTCCACTTTAAACCTTTCAAAATAGGAAACAACATAAAACACTTCATGCTCAGCAGGGGACATACAAAATCGGCAAAAACACAGCAAACCTGCTGCCATCCAGTGGTTTAGTCAGTTAACACGGTTAGGGTGCTACGTGAACTGAGGTGATTTAGCATTTATGTATCACACATATGTCAGTATGCCTGTGTCTAACAGGACTCAAATGGAACTTTTTGGGGAGATATATGCCTCAGTTATATGAAAAAGACAACGAACAATTGGCATTTTGAACAGTACTAACTATTAAAGAGTAAAAATCATTTAAGAATCCAGATCTTTCAAAATTCACTTAGGGAAGTATGATTGCTTTCTTACACCACGCAATAAAAAGGTTCAATTTGGTATCATTTACACTAAGCTGTGTACTAAGACTACATAATGTTGAAAAAAAGTCTTCCGATGCCAATTTGTCTCCTTCTAGTCAGTGTGATCGTTTCAATAATACAATATCGTCCCTCATTCTTACAGAACAAACCGATTAAAACAGTAGCACCTGTGCTGGCCCTGGCAGATATAAGAGCCAAGGGAGCCTCTGGCCAGACTGCAGAGATTATTGTCGTTATCTCTGGAGAAAAGGGCACAGGTTCTACAATAACAGTGCCAGTGTATGGACTCTCCATTTCCCATAAAGAGTCTATTGAGCACAATGCTCAGTGACATTCAGAGCCTGGTGAAAAGCGGGCCTCTTTAAGGTCATCAGCTTGACTGTGTTCTCTCTCCAGGACATCTGCAGTTGGAGTATCTCTTTTTTTTTCAATAGTTTGTCAGAAAATAAAAAAGTGCTATATGTGCACTGTCATTTAAAAACAGAAAGAAATTAACAGGAAGAAAGGAATGATTCTACTTTTATTCAGCAGACACAATCAATTGATCAAAATTGACACTAAAGACATTTCTAATGTTACAAAAGATTTGAAATTAAAATAAATGCTCTTTTGAACTGTCTAAGAACTTCAAAGAATCCTGAAAACAAAAATGTTTCAGTCTTACCAACCCCAAACTTTTAAGTTTAAATCAATCAAGAATAATAAAAAAAGAGACTTTGTCACCTTTCTATTTTTGGAGATGGAAAAACAAAGAGGAGCTGGGAGATGAGATTTCATATGTCTGAAATTTGGTGACATAAAACGCTTCACTGATTCACTGACAGCCAAACTGGTATGAGAACAATTATAAAAAACATGTGCCATCAGTAATGGACATGATGCCTTTCAGAAAAACTAAGCTGTCCTGGTAGCAAACATTCATAAACAGCTATATCTGTGGATGTTCTATAACTGCAATAATCACAAGAGATGACAGAGAATTGAGGTTTCATGCCACAGAAGTTTTTTTCTGTTGTTCAGTTTAACTGGTATTGAGTCTAATTCTGTCATTTTATCACCCTCATGTCATTCCAAACCTGTATGACTTTCTATTTTTTCTTTCATGGAACACAAAAGAATATTCTTTTCATGGCATTACAATGAATGGGACTTGAAATTTCAAGTTTCAAAAAGACGCAAAAGCATCATCTGCTGCTGCTCTCATAAACTGATCTCTAATAAATCACCCAAAAACTTATCCATAAAAAATTGGAAATTTTGTCCTTTTGAGCCAAAGTTTTTTAGCTTACAAAATGGGCCAAATTTGTTCATGAATAGGATGCTGCTCTCATGAACTGATCTCTAATCAGGCTGTTTTCAGTGAAATTTATTCAAATTACATTTTTTTTGTATGTAGCTCATACAATATCAAAAGGCTACAGAAGACTTGAAATATATATTGCTAGAGTCATACTGACCCATTTTTGATGTTTTAAAATCCTTTTATTAAGCCTAGCTTCAAGTTAGCTCAAGTTAGTCATTCATTGCATGAAAAAATGACCAGTGCATTCTTCAAAATATTTTATTTTGTGTTCCACAGAAAGAAGTCATACAGGTTGAAATGACTTGATGGTGGGAAATGATGACAACACTTTTATAAATTTTTTGGTGAACTATCTCAAATTAAAGAAACTAAAAGGTACAAATAAGAAAGTTGCATTTAAAGTGTCAGTTCTAACATAGTCTTTATGACTAGGCATAATAATCTAAAACAGTATTTTTAGTGCTTAACATTTGCTCCTGAGCTACACAGCTTTTCCATGAAGTCAGTGTGTTAGAAGCTGCTGTCAGGGGAAGAGTGGTGGCCCATAGAGCCATTTTCCACTGGGGTTTTCCTCTTGACACAGGGCCAAGTGTAAAAAAGGTAGACTCCCGACAGCACTGAACTTTTCTTCATATCCCCTGCATCTGTTGGACTGTGTTATGTCCAATGCTTCAGATAGCTGTGACGCACTCACCCACCTGTGTACCAATCACTGCTATACAAATTTGGCTAGTTCCAATAGTTATGTTTATTTATGCCTTGGCAACCAAAACCTAACACAGCTCAGTCTATGATATTCATTTCGCCTCAAGACAAGTTTATTTGGTGCTTGGTCTTAATTATGGAAGTGAAGTCATAGGCTTTGAAGCTGAGCAAAACTTTAAAAGATTTGAAGTTCATGCAAACATTGCCTGACATTCAAAATATAACGTTCAAAAACAATATACACTCACCGGCCACTTTATTAGGTACACCTATTCAATTGCTTGGTAACACAAATTGCTAATCAGCCAATCACATGGCAGCAACTCAATGCATTTAGGCATCTAGATGTGGTGAAGACGACTTGCTGAAGTTCAAACCGAGCATCAGAATGGGGAAGAAAGGGGATTCAAGTGACTTTGAACGTGGAATGGTTGTTGGTGCCAGACGGGCTGGCCTGAGTATTTCAAAAACTGCTGATCTACTGGGATTTTCACACACAACCATCTCTAGGGTTTAAGAGAAAATATCCAGTTGTGTGGATGAAAATGCCTTGTTGATATCTGAGGAGAATAGGCAGTTACAACAGTAACTCAAATAACCACTCATTACAACCAAGGTATGCAGAATACCATCTCTAAATGCACAACACGTCGAACCCTGAAGCAGATGGGCTACTGCAGCAGAAGACCACACCGGGTGCTGCTCCTGTCAGCTAAGAACAGGAAATGGAGGCTACAATTTGCACAGGCTCACCAAAATTGGACAATAGAAGATTGGAAAAACATTGCCTGGTCTGATGAGTCTCGATTTCTGCTGCGACATTCAGATGGCAGGGTCAGAATTTGGCATAAAGAACATGAAAGCATGGATCCGTCCTGGTTTGTCTCAATGGTTCAGGCTGCTGGTGGTGGTGTGATGGTGTGGGTGATATTTTCTTTGGGCCCCTTAGTACCAATTGAGCATCGTTTAAATGCCACAGCCTACCTGAGTATTGTTGCTGACCATGTCCATCCCTTTATGACTACAGTGTATCCATCTTCTGATGGCTACTTCGAGCAGAATAATGCACCATGTCACAAAGCTCAAATCATCTCAGACTGGTTTCTTGAACATGACAGTGAGTTCACTGTACTATGTACATAGCAGTGCCAACGTTATTTATTTATATAGCCTATCCTCAAATGAGGATAAAGATAGAATAGAATAGAAGAGAACAACACAGAATAGAACAGAATATGTCATCTTATTTTATATAATATAAAACTTTGAGGGTTTTGTGTGATCTCACTATTTTAATGTAAATTTTTGGCACTGTTGAATCATTGAGTTGATATGTTGAATTGTCGAGTCTAAGGAGCTAAGAAGAAAAATATATTCAAACAATAATAGGTTTTCATATATATTTTATTTTACTTAATGTTTTTTTTAATATAATAAAATACAATTCTGAATATAATATAAAAATATATTACAATATTCAAATCATTATTTTACAATATACAATATATTATAATTAAGGCATTTAATGCATCTGCCCCGGCCCAGGCCTCTTGCTGATGAACATGATGCAGGATGACTGACTGCAAAATGTAGCCTTTATATAATTCTAATTCAAGACATGATGGCAAAACATGGGGGTTTTGCCTTATATTTATATAGGCAAGAGCAAGTTTTGTGTTACATTTTGGACACAATATTGTCAGAAAAAAAAAACCAAACAAAGCCAGGGCAAAACTATTTTTTAATGAAATGAAAATGAGTCAGTGATTCAGTGTCCAATCATAAAGTAAAATGTTACCCCATTCAACATTAATTTTGCCCATGTGTGATATTTCATTGATTGTTGTTAACAAATTTTGCTATCAGGTCCTCATTGCACATTCCAATAGTTTGCATCATCTGCACAACTATGCTGGAAAGTACCCCATTGGCTGCATTAGGTCATCTGTGTATGTGTGTGAAAGAGGGAGCAAAAAATTTTGTTTTCCTTGAATTTTTGGGCTGGGGGAGTAAAGAAAACAAAAGATAAGGCAAAAAAAAAGATGATGGCATATATTAGTTTGATAGGAAACAGGACGTATTTAGGGCTGGACAACTGGGAATGTTGTCCCAGGCCTTATGAGAAAGTGGGTCTGCTAAATACATCTTTACACTGTGCTTTAATTGCGAATTCGTGCAACAGCCCGATTACATTATGCCACTGTCATGACATTATATGGCAAACACTCACATTGACCTCCCAGAACTGGTCAGCTTCAGCAGATGTCCTGAATCACCGACCTTATGTGAGGACTCAAATCTGCGGGTCATAATGGCCACACACACAGTAGTGCTCTACAAATACATTTACCTTTGGATATCAAATGGAATCTTTATCTAGTTGCATGCTGTGAGCTTTCAGAAAGATGAATGCATAGTAACAGACTAACTGCCATCTGATGCATGCGTATCCAATTAATCTCAACTGCAACTGTTTTAAATATCAGTCTTAACACATCATGAGTTCCACAGTGATATCTGGACATAATCCATTCTCGTACAGAAATATGTTAAATCAGATTTTTTGCCTCTGCTGTAACAGCCAGTAAAATGTCAGCACTAAATCCAAGCAAAGCACAAAAGGCTCCAACACTGGCTTAGGCAGTAATCTCAGTATTCTTTCAACACACTACCACAAAATCATGAGTCAATCACTGAAAGAAATGAACTGATTAAAACGGGTAAAAATAAAGTATTGGGAGCCAAACTTTTTATTAGAGCAAGATTAGTTTCAGGAAAGAGCATGCAATATGACATTATACCAGTAAAATGGTACCTGTGTTTTCTCATGTTGGACAGATACTGTGACACAGGCTTAGATGCAGATTTCTCATATAGAATCAGGTGTCCTGTGAGTTCTCACCTGAAAGCAAACCCATATGTAATCAACAACCAGATCGATGTTTGATGTTTTAGGTCCAATACAGTGCACATGGAAGCAGATTGAGACAGTGTCACCTAGCAACATAATTTAAAAGGTATTCAGAGAATATCTGGAAAGTATATGTCATACTCACTCTAATAAACTATTACTTTGACAAAAAGATACATTTTGTGGTGACTGATCCTGTGGCTCAGTGGTAGAGCATTGTGTTAGCAGTGTAAAAGGATGTGGGTTCAATTCCCAAGAAATACACATACTGATTAAAAATAATAATAATTTATAGCCTCAATGCACTGTAAGTTGCTTTGGATAAAAGCGTCTGCTAAATGTTTTGGCATATTGATTGCGAAAATACTGTTTAGTCATGATGATGTTAGCAGAAAAAAATAATAAATAGCACTGTATTTTCTTTCAGAGTTTGAGTAAAAAAGATATCTTTATTGCATTTTGAGTGATGAAGCGATCACTTTATTCTTATGATCTGAAAGGTCATAAATGTTAATGTTAAACCAATCTTCTCACCGGTGAACGTGTCATCAGAGAATAGAAGAGATGTTGTTTCGAAGGCACATGATTTTAAATAATAATAATAATAATAACAATAACAATGTACATGGATAAATAATTTAGAATCAACACTGCAATATTCTATAAAAAATAATAATTATCGATTTTTATTTAAAGATGACTTTAACCCAGGGTTTACAAATGTAAATATATGTGTGAAAGGCCCTTTGAAACAGGAGGAAAGAAGCTTAACTTGAATATTTTGTGGTGTTAAGATTGTCTGATCACCTCTGACCCACACATACAGTATTTGGTCCCACCCATTCTCAAACATATGCTCTAAAGAGCATTGCTCATATACATACTATTATGCCTGCTGCGAGTATGCCAAGAATTCCATGCTCCTGACCTGACATTCTCACATCTCAATCTAATCAATAATAATGATATTTTACTGGAAACACATGTAACGTTTAACCACCCACACAGTCAAACACATTTTCACTGAGCTGTTTGAGGACAAAAGGGAATACTTAGTGCACCTGTGAAAACACAGTATCAAAACATTGGTAGAGAAATCTGTTGTTTAAATATGAAAAAAGAGAGATTATAATGTTAAGTATTTCCTGAATATATCTTGATGCATGACAATGTGAATATCATTCATTCATTAATAAATATATCTATAACACAGCTGTTTTTCTTGGTACATTCCCTCTTTTTCCCTTTTTAACCAAGAGAATTAATCAAAAGGTTTTTTTTTTTACTGGAGTTCAGATGTGAGTACAATAAATTAGCTATATGAGTTCTTGATCATTAATTCATAAACAGACCTTACAGAGAAACAGAGAGGAATGTCAGAAATGAATGCAGTTTCTAGATCCTATTGTAAATGTGATTTTTATCTAAACAAACTTTGAATGTGAAGGAATGGCTTTGTTTTATAATCAAAGGCCAAAGCAATGACACTGATTTGTATTGCAAATAAATATGAGCATGAAAGGCTGTTCATATTTAATTTGAAGGTTAATTAAATGATTTCAGGATAGATGGGGGAATGTAATAATAGATGAAGGAAGGAAGTGAAAAAAAAAGAAATTATTCAGCTAGGATAATTCAGTTGAAGTGTTTCATTTGGGATGTTAAAACAGCATATTATCTAAGTCTGCTTCCCTTTTTAGTCCAGCGCTACTAATTAGTGATTATTGACTGCAATAGTTGCAATACAAGTTGTGAAAAATCACTACTGCTAACAAAAAAGCTGGTGGTTCAGTCCAAAGATGGTTTAACATAAAAATTGGGTTAACTAATTGAGACCACCATGTTGGATCAGCCAAGTACAAACCAATTCATCTCAGTAACCACCATGTTTTTACACAACTTTGCTTGTGAAATCAATTTATCATGGCCCCCTGCAAATAGAGCATTTCTTGTCAATTATAGTAATTGCATGTTATATACAGTATATATATATATATATATATATATATATATATATATATATATATATATATATATATATATATATATATATATATATATATATATATATATATATATATAACATGCAATTACCACATGCAATTATTATTATTTTCTTTTTAACAATAACCACTTTAACTGAAAGGCATTTTTTTTTTCAAAGTAGCTTCCACACATCTGACACACAAATGCCTGGAAATGTTTCAAAATTCCAAGTGCCACACAGAAAGGATTCACTCTGCTGTCATATCTGTAATATGTTGCTCAGTCAGTGGCCAGCTGTTGTTTTATGCCCCAGCTTGGTTGTAAATCGTCACAAGATTTAGAGAGACACTTTGAAACCTGCTGGAGTGATTTACATGTATGACAGACCCAACAGGTTGAGGTACATTATCTGAGCTCTCAAAGGGGAACTGCTATCCATTAGGGGCACTGCGCAACCCACACACAATCTGTAGCCAAATTGGTTAGAAACAGATGCATCCAAAATCTTCAAGTGCCCCGTGTGGTTAAAAGTCCATATTAGTGTCTTGCTCCTGTGGGGCCTTTAGGTACTTTAGAGCATGTGTGTGTGTGTAAAGTGAAAAGGATGTGATTTACACATGCAGGAGGTCAGAAGGACTAGGGGGTGCCTGGTGTTTGGTATAGCACCTGGCCCGTCATATCTGATCACAACAGTTTCTTTTTTCTCCTCTTGCTACTCAGAGACATTTATCAAACACGTTCTTCATCACTACAACCTCTAAATCCTGCCTCAGTACATCTTAGGGAAAAAACATTCCCCATTCAGCCATCTGTGCCTCTATTCAAAGAATATACTGAATTTATTGTTAAGGAACTAGTGCGCTGAAATGGTGACTTTTTGATGACTGATTTATATTGGCTAATTTTAGTTTGTTTTGACCTTTTCTATACAACTTTGTTAAAAACAGAGATTTTTTAAAATTAAAAATCATATATATTTGTATGTTCGTGTATATATAGCTTGATTATAATATTGTTTATATTGTAATTATTAAAATTATGCACTGTTATTAATTGTTTAACTATATATAATATTTATGATTTTATATACATGCAAATCAGCACTTTGCAGCACTTTACAGTAAATTATAATTTGTTAATTCAAATATTGGCCTATATTCTCTGAAGTATAACAACCGAATATGCTATGACTTTAACTTTAAAAATAAAAGGTTGAATAACAAAAGTAACCTTTAAATCATGCTAAACAACATTAAATCACAATATTATTTGCTTTTTTGTTCACTGCCCATTTACAGTACCACACTCTCTGTAATGGTGTGTCTATGATGGGCAGCAATTATGTCATTTCCTGCCTTCATGTTACTTGTGACAAATTCATCCACCAGATTTCATTACATTGGACATTTCAAATGGAAACCGTTGGCAGTGCTGCTCTTTCTCTGGCATGGCTTGTCCAGCAGCAGGTCTCTGTTATAGGGGTGATGGGGCAAACTGGTTTAGGGTCACCCTCAGCTGCCATTTATTAAACACAAAGAGCAAAAATGAATGACAGACTGTCACCACTGCCAGCATGTGCATTCCAACAAATGCATATGGATATGTGTTATGTAATTGAAGAGATGCCTATTACAATATTATCTGTGCACAGCCAAAACGTTGAGGGCACATGGGTGTTTCCTTTATGTCTCAAGTGTTGATTTGAATTAAAAGTAACTAAACTAAGAACAATATATTAAAAATAAATATATATCATAGTCCTACAACAAAAAAAGTAAATTACTTTTGGTGTTTAATTTCTAAAAGCCTCTGTGTCCATAGAAACACCTATGTTTTACAGCTCTGTCCAGCTTCTCAAACTCTAAATTTGAGACTGTTTATATTATTTGGTATGAATTTTCATCAGCTGACTGAGGACCATATAGAGGAAATGTAAAACAGGCTACTTATTTTAGCTTCCAAATGTCTTGGATATGTCAGTAGATGGTCAGGAGCCACATGAAATCATCATTTTAACGTGTGGAAGGTAATACATCATTTCAAGCCTGCATGCTGTCATAACTGTGATGTATTCAGTAGATTGCATTTGAACAAATGTTTACAAATCAATGCAATGTAATGTAGACATTCACACAAACTGACACAAAACACCACAATATTGTTATATTACAATATGTTTGACATTAAAAACTAAATATAGTGGTGAAATTGTATCTTCCATTTACAGTAAAAATACAGTTTTAAAAAAAGTCAGAAAACACTAATTCATTGCTACCAGTGAAGATCTGTGGAAGTTTGAAGAAAGGCCTCAGATGCTTCTGCACAGTTTGAGTATATGAGAGCATGTTATAAATATTTGAGTAACAGTACAAATGGGGAATCTGAAACTTGCTCATCTTTCGAACTTTCTTTTTAAAAGTTCCCTCAATAGACTAAAATCCTTGTTATTTATGAACAGACAAAGAATAGATGATTATAAAAGAGGATTTTCAACCCTCTGGTGGACCTAGAAAAAGAAATATAAATTGGAAAATGCATAAATATAAAATTAATTCCCAGAACTCTAATTCTAACTGGTGTTTACTGCTTGAAAAAAAAGCACCAATGTGTCTCTTTAAGTTTCATTTAAGCCACCTGGTTGGCTGAAACAAGAAAGTAGGCAGGTTTCAATCTTTCACAAATTTTCATTCTAGTTTGTAGTCAATCGGTCTGAACTTTGTCATGAAAAGCTCACTGAAGAGTGGAGAAAATGAATGACCTTTTGATTAATATGATGCTGGTGTGAGAAGCTGATGATACCCCAATGCCAGCGACTAGGAGAGAGACAGTCAGCATTTGATCTGTAAGAAAATCATCTGACCATGTGATTTTTATCAGTTTCCAGCCTTCTTCCAGCTGCAGCAGGTCTGGATGGTGGACCGGCGTAGTGTAGCGCATGTTTTATTGCCTTTTGCACACCCTGTAAATCACTGACATTTTGTTTTCACTTGTTAGGCTTCTCCTCTGTAAAAATGAGATTATTTAGAGCTGGGACTGAATCAGCTCAGGGATATTTGAAGACCGAGGATGTTGTTATAAAATATGTCTTGTTAAGGTTTGTGCTTGTGTTACTGAAGCTGCTCTGTTTAGGCTTTTAACATTGCGACTTCTGGCTAAATGTGCAACACCAACAAGTGTACTTTCACTGCAAATTACCAATATTATATTTATGTAAACATCTCAAAACAAGAAAAAATGTTCATGAGTAAAATTTGATTGAATATTAAGGATTGCAGTAAGACTCAAGATAATTTTTCTAGAATTAAGATTTATTTCTTACCCCATTTTCAAACTTGTCTAAATATGGTTAAATTTACAGTGTGTTTAAAAAAAGATAAAACTCTTTGCCAATAAGGAAAATAAATAATTTTAAATTTTAAATAATTCAAGATTCATTCTCATACACAATTTTGGTTTTCCAGTAAATGTATTTAAGTATTTTTTTTAATTATGAGAATTTTGTAATAGAATGTTTTGTACTATTAGAATAAAAAAAAATATTTAGGAGTGAATCGTCAGTTAAAAAAAAATAGCAGGTGGCTATTGATTTTTGACCAATGTCTTTTACAAAGTTGTGATCATTCAAGTTAATTCTTGCTTAAATGTGATTTAGCTAAAGGTCGAATTCATGCACACTTTAAAAAGAATGAATCTTCACTGAACTTTTAATCAACCCAATGTATGAACACTGTCTGTTAGGAAAAAGCAATATGTTATGTTTGGGTGATCACACACACTAAAAAAAATGTTGGGGGTCACAACTCTCCATATCCTGAAGTTCATCCTCACATGCTGGGGGTCCACAATAACAAGTGACCTTGAATAAAACTACCAACAATTTCCTTTCATTCACAGCATCAGCCAATATTTCAGTGTATTTTTTCGATACTTCAAATTTTAGGCAGAAATATTATATATGAATCTTGGGATTGGGAAACCCCAGAGGTGAGGGAAAAAATGGATAGCGACCAATTTCCTCACCACTTTCATTTGGAAATCCTTCAGAAAACAGCAGACAGCTACTCTGTGCTACTCAGTTACTTGTGAAGCATTAACTAAGTTGTTTTGCCAAGTATCCATGGCTAAATAATAACTGGCATACTCTTTGGAGTGTTACATTAAACCTCTGACAAGTGAATGAACGAAAGCCAAGAGAAATGGAAAACGTCTTTCCTAAGAAAGCATTTCATCATGAATATGGTAGCAGGCTACTGCTTTAATTCCCTTTATTCTGGGCAGAGGCACTAATGCTGATAGTACTTTTGGCAAGACAAAAAAAAAAAAGTCACATCCTGAAGAATTGGGTATGGAAGCGCAATATATTGATGCACCAAACCAATTTTATGCTTTTATTACACATGTACCTTGTCATCAAACCTCACGTTTCTCAATATCAATGGTGGGTGAAAGAATGAGTTATCCATCTGTTCCACGAGATTTAGATGGAGAAATTAATATTTGAATGTTTCAGGAGCACATCATCTAGTGCCATACAGAAACAATACAGGTGTTGATGCATGATGAGCGATAAGACATTCTTTGGGTCAAAATGTCACGATACACTCAGGCAATGCTTAGTTTAAAGTGAGTCTAAGGATTAGTGCCTGTCAATTTGGAAGAAAAAAAAAATGATGTACTTCATCCAGGTACCAAAAAAAAACAAAAACAGATGAGGCCTACATCCTTTCCCTCCACACCCCCACTCTGGTGCTGATGACCTTTGACCTTGTTTGAAAAGACTGCTGTGGGAAAAGCAGCACACACTTGGACACAGCACAGGCCCAGATTCCAAACAGGTGGCAGTCTCTCTGCTTAGCAACATTTGTTTTGGGGCTCTTTTGATGAGGTTATATGAAATAACGGCAGGAGGGAACTGTTCCCCACCAGGTAACCAGGGGCAGTATATGGTGGGAATGTAACCTACTATATTAGACTGGTGTGACCATGAACTGAGTGGAGTGAAATGGCATGGCTGGTTAACCATTTATTGTCTTGTGAGATGCAAGTGAAATCCACAGCTGTGCAGTCATTTGTTGTCATGAAGACATCGCCCTCTTTTGGCCAAAAGCTGTAAACACCATCACAAATCCAATGGCGTGATATTAACAATACTGAAGAACTATAAAGGACATTTATAAGAATTTGTCATCTGTTGTATCTGTTGCAGCAACAACAACCCACAATTTTATGACCTGAGGAATGTTATTCTTTCAACATTTCACTAAAAAGCATGCACAAGCACTCCAATGTCCTTTGATTATGTAAACACGTCCTACACTGCTTTTATTCCGATTTATGTCATTTCGCAACTTTTTTTTATTTATACATTTCTTTAAATACAATATTTTCCAAAAACATATTAGCTTAATTATATTCTCAAAACATTGTTCACCAAGGCAGCCTTTCATTACATTAGTATATTATTTATACTTTAATTTGCTACAATTAAATTAAATACTTAAATGACATACAAAATTCATAAAACACTGTTTGAGGAAACACAATAACGGACAGAAGAAAATCAAAGACAATGGCCATTTTGGCCATTCACCAAAAGATTCACCAAAAGATTTCCAATAGAAAGGGAGAGGAATATCCACATCCGTCTTTTTGTTTAAAATCCAAATGGCTCTGTATATGATGACAATGACTTCATTAACACAAGGAAACTCTACAGACTACTGACATATAAATCATTCGCCATGAGAAGATCATTTAGATTAGAGATGAGCTTCTACATTCATCATTTTACAGTTCCTGTATCCAATCACAAATAACCTTACCAAAAAGTAGTATACTTCAAGTTTACTTTATTAAGTATACTTAAGTATAGTTCAAGTATATTTAGACTTTTTGTAAGTATAAGTCAAGTATTTAAATGTCATTTTAAGTATATTTCTGAGAAGTACATAAAAAGTAAACTAAAAGCATACTTTCCTATTTTTTTGTTTAAAAGAAGTATACTAATAGCACACTTGAATAAACTTCTTTTTCGTAAGGGAAAGTCTTTGAGCTTGGACAAACCTCTTTTAACCTTGCGTATTTCTGTAAATACCACTGATGTGAGAGGAAATTTCTTCCAGTTTTTCGGTCTTGAGAGTGTTCAGGAACTCTTCTGCCTTCTGGATGTAAATCTTCACAGAGTTTAACAGGTCCTGGAACACCTTCTCCACTTTGAGGTTTTCACATCCCTCTATCGCTTGCATTATCTGATCCTTTGCAGATTTCATGGCAGACGTCAGATCCTTCAAAAGGTTCTTCCCAATAATAACCTTAGTGGTACCAGGAACAGTAAATTCTATTTTGTTAATGTGACCTGAAACAGTGTCAGCAATGGCTTCTATGAGCCTAAAAAAAAAAACTTGTAGGAGCTCTATCAATCGCTTTTGAATTGGACTACCTTATCCTATTGTACAACTCCTGCCCGGTAAGCTTTTCCTCCAGACCTGGCAAGTGGAATTTGGTGTCCCTCAGGAACTTCATGGCAGCATCCAAAAGAACCTGCATGTTTGACTCATACTTCTGAAGGAATTCATTAGTGCTGATTGAGAACCTCCTGCTTAACTCTTGGAGATCAATCTGGGGTAAGTTCTCCAGCGTTCTCCTCCACATCTTTTTTCCCTGTTGTTTGAGCTGCTCGACTGAGGTCTGCAGAGCATCAGTCAAGCGCGGGATCTCTTGGTAAGCTTTTTCAATGCCATTGAAGAGTGCATTCTTCAGCTTTAGGGCAGCACGGTTCAAGTCCATGCAAAGGTGATTGACATGGTACTGGTTGATAAACTTGTGAAGAGAAGCTATGATGGAAGGAAGTTTGTCTTTAAGGCCATTTATCATCTCTGATAGTCCATTGATATGATAGCTGATCTGAATGCTCAGCTTTTCAGAGTTCTTCAAAGTCACCTTGAAACTCATCAGGTCTGTGTCCTTGTCAGGTGTTACTGGATAAACAATACAGACATTTTATTAGAATATTTTAATAAGCTGTACAAATTGTTTACAAAATATTATCACTCTCTTACCAAATATCTGCTAAACAGTTTCACATAAAACTGAGATGGTGACCTCCTAGTGAATTGGAACCAGACGAAGCCGGCTGCAAGTTAAGATATAGAAGATAAGATACAATTACAATAACATTAGTAATGCAATTTTGCAATGTGTAAAGCACAAAAAGGCCTATGTAAAACATAAAATTCAAGAGAGTAGAAATTTGAGAAAGTGATATGTTGTTCTTACCTTAGATTCTGATGGAGATCATGCTTTCAGCTTATATTCACATCACGATGGGTAAAGGTACTTTTTCCATCTAAACCCCACAACTCCATTCTCAAGAAGGATGGTGGCAATCACTAAAAATGGAATGTGAAATGCTCTTGGTTTATATCACAACAGTCAAAGCATTGAGGAACTGCAATTGGTCAGTACTGGTTACCAAAGTAATTTTTGATTATCTGAAGTGCAGGACAGATCTCCGTTCTGCACTATGCCAGCATGACTGAGTTTACTCGGCTGTGAAACATCAATGTCAAGATTAGCTGAAAAAGTTGACAGTGGAACAAACTTACTTAAATCACCCTTACTTTTTGCTTTCCATTTGTTGAAAACGATGCAATACCAGCTGCACTGGTGCTTGTGTAAGTCATTGTAGCATAAACACGCTGCAGAGAAGCCTCGAGACCAAGTTTCTTATTAACGTCCATATTCCAGGAACCAATCTTTTGGTGGTAGACCTTAGAGGTTAGATCAGTTTTCAGTGTGGAACGAAGACCATTGGCATTCAAATAAATAGTTGTTTCATATATATCCAAGGTAAAGTTGTGTCTGTATTTGATTGAAGCAAGTGAGACCTACCCAAAAAGCATTTTGTTTACTGGAGTTCAAAGTAAATCCAAAGTCGTCTTGGAGATCAATTTTTCCAGTCAGCTTCAGGGGCAAGATGATTTTAGAGTTCCCTTTATTTCTGCAATCAAGTGTGACCTCAAATGGTTGAGCCAAGAACTCACATGCTTTGGATATACTTCTACTCACTTTTCCAGTGAGCTTAGCATTATGTGAAATTCCTATTTCCATTTGGACATTCTCCATTTGAGCCTTTCCTTTCAACATCAAAATACTGCCCTTGATGAATGGTGCCTCTGTCTCAGCCCTGGCATCAACGTGATGTGGCTCAAAAATGATAGACTCTGCATTAACAGAATGCTTCATTTTAAGGTTTCTGCTGTTTGTTTCTCCTTTAAAATTAAGATTTGCTGTGCCAGCATTGACAATGAACTCCAAATTGCTCTTGTGTGTAATTTCATCAGAATAGTCATCAATGGACTTGGTGGTCCTTGATGGACTTGATGGAGACCACTTTCCACTACCCACTGTTCCAACTGTCACAGATATTGTCCTAGATTCAAAGCGATTTTCTGCTGTTTTGGTCATTATAGCCTGACTGGAAAGATCTACTGTATGGTGGGGTTGTTCAAATTATGGGTGTAAGTTGTGTCCATATTTGCAGATATTCCATTCTTTAAAGCAATGACTACATTATTAATCAAATCAGCTGTGTATATACAGTATGAGTGGTGACTTTGGCAGCTGTCTTGGCTGTTGCTTTGGCTGAAGAACCACTTAAGATGACAGAACCCTCATGGTCATTTTCAGTTTTATGTCTTTATATGCAGTAGTGCCAATTACATCTATTACATTCCTGCAAACCTCGGCCATCCTTGTATCTTTCAGTATCTCCAAATAATCAACAACAGTCACCTGCATCTCTTTTGTAAATTCTCTGGATGCCTCTATTTTTTGCGGGATTTCATAAACTTAATTTATCTGCTTGTTAATATAATTGAAAACGACCTTGAGATTTTAAAGTATCCACTACAGCCTGTACCAGCTCTTGAATTATGTACTGCTTGACTAATACAATGGCCTGCTCCACAAAACTTAAATTTTCTTGTCCATTTCATACCATAAAATAAGCTCTTGTGCATTTAAGTAAACTCTATTAATTTTCTATGGAATTTCGCACTCTATCCAGTTTACAATGACATCTTTCGCAGAATCCAGCACTCTCTCTAAGTCTTAATATGGAATTTGATCAGAAAGTTATTTCATATATTCAGTCAAGTCAAATGAGATTATATAGTATCTCAGACCCTCAAGTAACATCTTAATGTCAAATGTCTCAACCATCTTCCTCAGTTCACTCAGCTTTTCTTGAACCTTGGTTTTAATTTCATATTTTGCATCCAGTTCTTTCAACCAAGCAGCACTGCTGTCCTGCAGCTTTTGTAAATTGATCTAAGAAAATTGACAGGTGTGCTTAATGTTATCCTCTTCCCCATACTTAGTTTCCACTGAGGCTTCCAGCTACATCCATCTTAAATGACTCCATCATAAGGTTGCCATCACCACTGAGTCCAAAATCAAAGCTGGCTTTTTGCACTTAACGTTGTGACAAACGGCCTCATATTAACCTTAATGTCGTGGTTGTAGGATGCTCCATCGCAGATAAAATTGTCAGTTTTGGAGCAGAGAGCCAATTCCATAAAGTTACAGTCAGAGTATGAGTGCACTCTGATTTCATTTTCTGTAAAGTACCAATCATGGTATTAGACAGACTCAGTCCTTGCTTATTAATACCAAAGTTCATAGTGTTTCTAGCAGTTCCATCAAATGCTTTCCTTTTAAAAACACTGGTTAGATATGCTTCTTTGGGTGAAATCTTACCCTCCGCACTGAGCTTAATTGTGTTATCCTGTGCTGATCCTTTTGATACAACAGGCATAGAGGCTCCATCACCATCAATACCAGCACTGAAGGTATTCTCAAAAGTCAAAGAGCTTCCCTCAATGGTTGTCATGCAACTGGTGGTCAAGCCATCTACTCCAAAAGTAAGTGTACCTTTGTCCCACGTACATCTTTGAAATTCAGCAAACCTTCTATGTTCATCTCAAGGCCATTACTGTTTAGGGATCCAGTAAGGAGGGAGTATGCATGAGGTGTTGCATCATCCGCCTTGGTTTCAACTTTCAGTCTGACTTCTTCACTTGTGACATCAAGTTTAGCTTTACAGCGCAGAGCTTTTCCAAATGCCGTCATACTACTATCTGACATCACAGACAGCTGGCCTTTCTTGTGCTTTAACTCTGCCACATGCTTCAGAATGTCATCCTATTCCATTATCATTTTTAGCACAATTGTTTATACACTTATTTATTCATAAATTATTTACAAAATCAACATCTCTCCATTGACATAGGACCCTTCTATAACACCTACACACTATAATCTAATGTCACTAAAACAAATTGACATAGGACCCTTCGATAACACTGACACTGGATGATTGAGGAGTCAAACTTCAACGTGGACTCTCTTTTTCCTTCTCTTTTGAGCATATTGTATATATAAAATATCTATGTTTTAATGTATGTGAATTTAAACAAATTCCAATAAACTGAAGATGCCATTATGACAATTATCTTTGTAGATTAGCTTAATATGATTTTTGATGACTTGAATACCTTCAATTTTGTATGACAGGGGTGTCACGGGGCAGCTGGCCATCATTTTGTACTTAGCAATGTAAATGGGAACATTAACGGTGTTGTTTCCCCCTAAGACAGAGCCCTCCCAGTCATAAAAATTGTTGTTCATCTTAACAGACACTTCTTGCTACACCTAACATGGGTAAGGAGAAGTCCAAAGCTCTGAGAACTGTGAATGATGGAATCTTGTAGTTGTTCTTAGGAATATCCAGGCCAATGAGGGGGATTTGAATCTGTGGGAGTGTGAGGGTGGAAGGGATGTTGAGTTCAGCAGATTATTTCCTCCCAAGAGAAGAGGAAGTGAAATGGAGATTCTGCCTTTGCTGAACTGGCATCTCATCAAAGCATCACAGAACATAAAAAAGAGAGCAAAGTTTATAGTCAATATCAATGTTTATTACACGGTGGAATACTTGATTCTGATTGGTCAGTCGCAACATTCTGAGGTATGTTATCCCTGGATAAAAACCTGTAAAAGCTAATAACACGGCATTGTACTCTTGCTTGAACTATTTTTTTCTTGGTGGAAGCTTTGCGTTTGTTAAGCTAATAAAATATTACAACCCGATTCAAAATGGTGTACAATTGTTTAATTAGTATGTCTTCCTGGTATTGCGGACCCGCTCTCGTTTCATACAAACGCAGCTGCTGCCATTTTGCTACGATTGTTTTGTACACTGTAATGGATTATAAAAGAACTAACAAACTGGTAAGGTTTTAAAATATTTTAGTCTTAATTATTTTATTGCCTTAATTATTTTGTGGTGAAATGTTGTGTCATACATGGTTTGCCTGCACCATTTCCCTTAAATGTCCGTTTAGTTTGAATTTGCCGCTTGCTCGCAACTGCTGTCTTCACGGAAGCTTTGCGTTCAAATATTTCAACTCAAATCAATATTTTGCGTCTAATTATTTACTTATGTGGCAAGTAGCCATGTAATCCGCTTCGCGTCGGGGTCCTGATCACCCTGTCAGGGTTTATTCTGCGAGAACAACCGACTGGATGTACATTATCCCTTACACATATTATACCTGTATTTAAAGACTACCAGTCTAAACAGTTAACACACATCACTGTATTTTCACTATGTTACATAAAATGTAAATGTAACTTGTCTTTTGTGACAACATGCCCCAGTAGTCATCTACATATACGCCCTGTGACAACATTTTCATGTGACACCAAGACCCGGTCTCCCCTATATCTGATGATTTTTTTTTTATTGTAACAAAAAGTTCTCAGATTATGGCAAAGATGGCAAAGTGAGCCCTGGTGTGCTTCTCTTGCTCCTCTGTACGTTCACGAATGTACTGCCTGCTGCTAATTTATCCAGCCAAATATTCACTGCCTATGGACAAAAAGTCAGATTATGAAATTTTCATTTTCAACAAAGCCATTCAAAGATTTAAATTAAAATGGCAAAAGACATGTAATTTATACGAATCTCAAGCATGATTTCATGCACTTACCTCTAACCCTTTTGAAACAATGTGACAAAGTTTCATGTCAGTCTTGGTGACTTTCTGGTCAAGGACATCATCAATACTCTCCTGAACTGGTTACGGTATTCCTCCATATTTGGAAAAAGATTATCAACTTCAGAGTTTATGTGTGACTTCATTTAAAGTTCAACCTTGTTATTATCTGCAAAATCACAAAGAAGTCAATAATGACAAATTCATTCCAAGAAAGTTTGCTTCATTAACTATGTGTGCTTCATTACCATATCTGAGGACAGCTTTCTGCACAGATGTAGTCTCTGGCATGTTAAAGGCGGTTTCGAGCTGTAGGATGAGCTCATTGTTATTCTTTAGGGTGGCAGTGGCAGAGGTGTCCATCTGTAGTGCTGGCACTGGCAACTTAAGCTCAATAAAAACACACACAAAAAAATATAAACATATAAGAAACACACACACACACACACACACACACACACACACACACACACACACACACATATATATATATATATATATATATATATATCTAGAGTAACAACTGAGACTGCCCATAAAAGTGTCTGTCATTTAAACAAAAAAAAATTCTCCTAGATATTTTTCCCCACTATTGAGTGTTTACTCTTTTTAAAATATTTAAAAAGGTTTACTTAACCTAGCATGTCCAACTAGGGAAAGCTGTGGGATGTCTTTGTTAGTTACATCAATTGTAATGCCACGCATCTTCTTTCCTTTAGCACTGCTATGTGTAACTGCAAATCTGATGCCAGCTTCAAGGTCGTATTTAGGGATCTGAAGGTCAGTGGTGAGGATGTTCTTATTGAGGTTGTATTTCACAACTGCTGTGGCTTCAGTTGGCTCAACACCTTAAAATTAGAGGAACTTATTTTTAGACCAATTTCAAATTCTTACACATTAGACAACTCCCATTTACAGAAATGCAAGCAATCTTGACCAAATAAATACGTTTAAAAGCACATAGTTTCCTGACCTGATATATTTTCCATTAAAGGACTAGTTCACTTCCAGAATAAACATTTCCTGATAATTTACTGATAATCCCCATTTCATCCAAGATATTCATGCCTTTCTTTCTTCAGTCGCAAAGAAATTAAGTTTTTTTTAGGAAAACATTCCAGGATTTTTCTCCATGTAATGTACTTCAATGGTGGCCAACGGGCTGAGGGTCCAAATCACAGTTTAAAAGGGCAGCTTAAAAGGGCTCTACACGATCCCAGCCAAAGAATAGGGGTCTTATCTAGCGAAACAATATGATTGGTTATCAACCAATTATCTTTATCATAGATTATCTTTGTCATCATCGAATGGTCATTTAAAGATTATATTTCAAAATAATACCAATTTAATAACTCTGTAAAATGTAATATAAGTTTTTTTGTTATGATGCTTATATTCACTTACAACAATTTAAATAACTAATTTTATTTTCTATTTTTTTATTTTTTATTTATTATGACAAAATAATACAAAAGTTTAATATCGGCAACTTATCAGTTATCTGCAATAACATGAAAATAATTATAACTTTTAATATTGGTGCATTCCTAAAATTATGTCTGATAAATGGTATGAAGACTGAGGTTATCTTGACAACACAAAAAGTATTTATTTTGTTTGAGGTTAGAATTCTGTAGAGACAAGATCTTTAATCTCAATACAACATTGCCAAAACTTCAAACAGTTTTGATCATCCATTGTACAACATCCTCAGCACATTTTCTGTTTCCAGCAAAAAAATCTAAACAAATAATTTTGAACTGCAAGGTCTTGAGTATTTGAAATATGAGTGTACATATGTGCTCAGGGTTGGATCTTCTGATTCCAATATGTTAGCGATATGGGAGGAGACTTTTAATGTGCTAATTTTGCTCACCTGCTCCAGCACAAAATTCAGAGGGTTCCTGCAAAGGGAGTTTCATAAACCGAATGCTCAATAACCAAAATACAAGATGCATTATCATTACAGAAGCAACAGGATGTATTTTCTCTATTTAAGCCTAGAAATACTCAACACAATAAGCCCTCCTCCAAACACTCCTAAACAGGCTGACCCTGTGCGTCGATGACTGACACTTCACTCAGGACACGTTCTGTTGTGACAAAACTACAGGTCTGTGGGACCTCAATTTCAACCTGATGGTGAAGAGAGAAAATACACACATAGCCTAGAGTATTCTCATAAAAAACAAGTATTCTCAACTTTGTTGTTGTAATTGTTTCACAATTATCTGGTTTCACATGTTTAGAATTTATCATGATTTCTGCAGTGTTTCGGAGTCTTCCTCAACTACCTCTTCTACACAGGCATAGAAAAAAAATGGCTTAACTGAATACATGTTATATTTGACAAAACACAACAAATCGGAATAAATGATCACTAGATTTTTCTTTTAGGAAAGGAGTACAGAAAAAAAGATCAAAATGAAATGTAAGATCAGTGAACATCCTCTAGATTTCCATTCAAGGTATTGAGTTACAAAGACCTATTAATAATATTACAATAGGATGAAAATGAAAAAAAAGGTGAACTGGTAGGAGAAATAAGAAAAATTGTGAAAAATAGTACCAAGCTAAAGTACAAATGTATAGTACAAAATTAAAAAGACGAATCTAAAATCTTACCTGCCAATAGATGTGCACCAAGGATGAGTAATAGACACATAGTCCATCTTGATGGGCACTAAAACTGTATATGTATAAACTATCGTGCAGGTGATGGGGATTTACCTCTTTCTCTCTCTCTCTCTCTCTCTCTATAGGATTTATTTATTTTTTACTGTTTTACACCAGCTTCTCTTAAAAACTCCCACCCAGCTGAGCCTTTATAATATACCCCCCACCCCTAGGCCACACATTTACATTTACATTTAATGAAACCTCCTCCAATCAGTCAAGTGACAACTCTGACTTATCATTTAAAGTTTATTTGTGCATTTACAAATAAATATGTAGTTTGCATACAAAATATTTGATGTCTTGTGGTCAAAATTTGATATTTCCACTGATGTTTGTAATTTAACAAAAGTATATGTATATATAAAAAGAGAGAGAGAGAGAAAGAGAGAACATTGTCGCTTTAGCAAATATTTATTCTTAACGCAACAAGATGTATTCCACATCAAAACCTAAAATGAAATAATCTAACCAGAAATTATTGTGTCAGACTATTTAAATGTATTATTTTTTTTTGTATTGTGGTATATTTCCTTCCGTAAACTAAAAGTGAAATATACCTGCAAACTCTATAAATCAATGGTAGATCATTTAGATATGTGCATGAAGGCAAAGCTGGCATAGTTCTTTTGAAAAAAAAGAAAAGAAAAAGAAAGTGATGTAGGTCTAATGTTTCAGAGCATGATAGTTCTATGCATAAACTCCACTATTGCTTCTCACACACTAAAATTTATAACTCAAGCTGAACTTTGTCCAAGTTCTTCAGCTGAAGACATCAGATGATGTAATGTCATGTCATGGAATAAGACGGTAGCATAACACTTAGCCTTCTGAATACCAATTTCAAAAAGAAATGTGTAGGCTACTCAAACTAGTCTAAACAGATAACATCAGGTTAGAAATAATGGCTGCATATATTATCACAGATTCTGTCAAATGATTAGCCCGCGACGAACTGCGCATGCGCTTATTCTGGTCGAAGTTTCGTTTCGTGAACTTCGCCCCTGACACATTATTCAGATGATTCCGATGGACAGTGTACTTTAATGCGAATAAAATGTCTCGAAAACGCATCACATTCAATCAAGAAAAGAAGGACACATCTGAAATAGGTCATACTAACGACGCTCAAGCAGCTAAGGAAGAAACCAAGGTTCAGGACGAGCCGCATATGCTGGACTCATCGAAGCGCGTGAACATGAAAAAGAAGTCCGCCAAACAAGCGTACATCGCTTTTCTACCGGAGAAATACCAACCGCTGGTTGAGGATGATATTGTTGACCTACCACGAGATGACAATATCAAGAAAATACAAGACAAATATAAAAGTTAAGAAAAGTACGTGATTAACTGTGAAAGTTTCTTGTTTGTCTGATCATGATTATTTAGGCTACGGTAAATATAATAACACTGCTTACCGTCTTAGTAACGCAGAAACAATTATCTAATATAAACACAGCTCGGACAGAAACATTATTTGGGAGTTTTTAAGAATCAACAACAAATTGTTTGATAAATGTATTTTTCTATAGAATTTCACAACTGGTTAGTTATAGCTAAGGCTACTGTAGGCTATGATGTTTAATTAAAATTCTAAAAGATGTAACTTAAACAGACCAAATAATTCTTATTTTATTTTATTATATATTATTTATTTTTTACTGTTTTTATTCAAGATCATAAAGCTAGTTCTTAAAACGTTATCACATTACCATGGATACATGTTTTAATCTATTAAAATAAGCTATTTCAACCATAGGTTCTTTTTAATAATAATAAACCTTTGAAAACAAGCTGCTTCATCATCAGTAGGCTACTGTAGAAGTACCAGAGTAAATATACATGGGGGACTCTGCATATTGTTAATATAACTGTATTATGTTGATAGTCGTATTCAGTTACACTTAATAGTCCACTTCAGACATTCTAACTGTGAGTAACTTTGCAACTACATGTCAAATAACTCAAGAGTTTTAGTAGATATAAGCAGACCATCTACTAACACTCAAATGATTGGTAGTTGGCATGTAGTGCAAAGTTACTTAGAATGTCTAAAGTGGACTATAAATAAAGTGTTACCTCATATTCATTCAGTGTTACCTTCAATTGATTGTTTTTTTTTTTTTTTTTTTTTTTTTACAGAATATGGGGAAAGCTCTACGTAAAAGCTGGAAGTGTCTGGTGGTTGGACTGCAGAATTTGAGCACAGCCTATGCTATGCCGCTTGGTGCCACTGCCACAATAGTGTCAGACATCCACAGAGCCAGAGCTCACGTCTAACACATGACTCAAAACGAGCCGGTAACATCAGGATAGTATTCCTGATATTCTTCTGGTAATGCACAACTAATAAAAACATATACTGTAACTTTAGGCTTAGGCCAAACGTGTACAGAGAAGTTCTTAATTTTATTCTTTGATATGATGGGTGAAGAGAGTAGAATAATGTTACTGTGGATGTTGAGCCAGTGGAGTGCCTATATTTAGTGTTCTCCATGAGAAGACAGATGTAGGGAGGGAATAGGGATATCGAACAGGCACAATGTTATGAAAGTACATTATCAGAAGCTGTATTGTTTCTAAAGATTTAATTATTCTTTCGAATGTTGCACATACATTTTATGTGCATACTGTAAATGTAATTCAGAAGCACAGTTTGTACTATTCTACCCTTTAGTTTTTTTGTAATTATACCTATGAACAAATTGTTTTATTTAACAGGATTTAAACTTTGAATTGAACAAAAAGTATTATTAAATGTGTAAATTAATGTATTCAGGCTAATGCAAATGAGTTGATAAGAATAAATCAAGACTTGAAATGCTTGCTCATAGTGCTAAAACAATTTCAAGCTTGAAATTAACTTTCATTTGTTCACCAATAGGTGTCAGCATTGTGCAGGACGACACAAATGACTATAATTTGCACTTGCATGATGTATATTATAATAAATAAATAAATTGATAAACATACATTATTTAAATGAACTGGTGATAAACACCTAATTTGAAGTTAATGAATAATAATAATAATTAAAATATTAAAATGTATTTAATTTTATCCTATTTTATTTTATCAAGAGGGCTCTGTGCAGCAAAATTAAACAAAAAATCTGGATACACAATCAAGATAAGGATGCAGAGAACTAAAGGCAGTTATTTGTAACTTTCCCACATACAACACTCTCTCTGTTTTGTTTGATGTTTTCTGGGTTGTTCCATTTTTTATTAATTAATTAATTTAATCCTCATCGCCATGCCAGGGATTTCCTCACAGGTTCATTTCCAGTCATTTCATCACTACCTCAGATTCAGCACTTACACAACACACCTCATTACTTTCATGTTTCAGTTCTACACATACTGTAGCCAACAGGCACATTGATGGAGTGGAATGAGCGTGACAAAGTCAGTGTATATGAACTACATTCACCGCAACATACCGTATAGTGCTCTAGTTTAAGTCTACGCATGGAAAGTCACCAGATAAGTTTTAGTCATTTGTAAAGTGAATTCAATATCTACACCACTGTTGTTTAACAAAGGGAGGGATGGTAAAAGTCAGCCAACAAGATGGCCATCAGCAAGGAGGGGAGCAGCTGTTACAAAGATAAGAATGTCTGATGCATGGCTGAAATGTGATCTATGGGCCAAAGGAGATTAAAGGTTCATGGGTGTATTCAGCTGGCACTCTCCTCCTTACAGGTGCTATGGTAGAACTTGACTTAATAGGTGGGCTGTGCTCACTCAGTTACGAGATAAGAAAATGCTCTTGTTAGGAGACACCAGGTCATTCTGCAGTACATGAAGTGAAGAAATTTACATTTTACATTTTTATCTACAGACCTAATAATAATACACTCATCACTTAATAATTGAAAAGTCATAACAAAGAACCACGAAAATGTCTGTGAGGAAGTAAAAACATAACAGAGATTATATTGAACTCTTTTCATCTTCTATACTCATATTCATCTGGTTCATCTGGGAAGCAACATCTTTCCACCAAGAATATATCAGTAGTATTTTAAACTAAATATTAAATGCATATTTTTAATAATATAACCTTAATGTCATAAGATTTTTGTATTATTCTTATAGTTTTATATTATTTATGTACTTTTACATTATATACTACATTTTTATGTTTGTATTTTTTGTTAAGCTGAAGATAATTTTACACACTAGGCAATGTAGTTTTAAAACATTTTTAAAAACTACAAAAAATTTAGTTAAAAAAAACACTACAAAAACATCTGAACAAATCTGTTTTTGTTCCCAAAGCGACTTACTGATAAAGGGAGATTTGTTATAAGAAATTATATTCTGATTATAATAATATTTTTCACTTTAATCTTATCAAGTTCCAGTTAAAATTAAATGTCAAACTAAATCGTCAACATCAACTTTTTATTTTATTTTTTTAAGTCTGCCAGTATTACACACAGCTTTCTGTTGTCTTGCCATTATTTATTAGACCTCCCAAAAGCTGAATTTAGAAAGCTGAATCCAATTAAAAGACATGATGCACTGATGTTGTCTGATAAATGTGGTATTTACCTCCAGCTCCCTATTCATTTTCAGTTACTGTCAGTTTTCATAATTTAATAAATTTAAGCAAGGTGTTTTTGTTATGGATAAAACCAAAAGTCTTGTGGTCTATGATGAGCATGCTCTCTGATAAAAAAATAAAATAAAAAAGACAGCTTATAAATTATTAGAAGCAGAATGCTGCCATTATTAAAATCTGCCATTCAGGCTTTCCACAGTTTACCCTTCTGCTGGTCAGCCTTTGCTTATGTGGGTAAATATCAGTCATGCATTTGCTGGAAGACACAAAAGGATGCAATGACTTCATCATCTAAATAATCTGCCTTTGTCAATAAATATACTGGGTGCAGATTAAAAATCAGAAATCTTCCCAGCACTTGAAGACATTGACAGATTGTGTTTCATAATGTCACAATCAAACACAGACAGACTGACACCATTCCAATAATAACATCTGACCTATAAAGAGAAACAAGGACCAGCAGCCTGGTGTAAGATGCATAGAAGGCCTATGTTGCCTCAAATAGAAATTTGAAATATTTTCCAACTTATTGCTACAGAAAGGTCTAAACAGCCTAATTTGGATAACAGGATATAACTAGCAAAACTGAATATTTTAATAATTCATGTTCAAAAACACTGCTATTACCAATTAAACAAAAAAAATCAAATAAAAAAAAAATATTTTATTAATAAAATAATTGTTTTAAGGCTTTGCTTTAATTTAGTTTGTTTTTTAAGCAATTTTAAATTGTGCATTTATAAAGACTTTCTGCAACTGTGCTCTTACTCCTTTCATTCATACTCATTCAATACAGTCAATAATGTCCTTTTATAATCAAATAATTTTTCCTCATCAAAAGTGCCAGTCAAACCAATATCAAACTAAAAGCAGTTATAAAACCACAAATCTTTCATTTCTCATACTGCTTCAGTTTTACATAAAGCAAATTAGATTTCTATTTATTCTTTTAGCAGATGCTTTTATCCAAAGTATTTACCAAATTCTACCTACTTTGGTTGTCTTTAATTTAGTCACTCACAGAGCTTAATGATATCCGGAATACTTTGAGTTTAAACATATACAGGTGCATCTCAATAAATTAGAATGTCTTGATAAAGTTTATTTATTACAGTAATTCAACTCAAATTGTGAAACTTGTGTATTAAATAAATTCAATGCACACAGACTGAAGTAGTTTAAGTCTTTGGTTCTTTGATTGTGATGATTTTGACTCACATTTAACAAAAACCCACCAATCTCAACAAATTAGAAAACTTCATAAGACAAATAAAAACATTCTGGAAAGTATGTTAATTTACTGTACATGTACTCAATACTTGGTAGGGGCTCCTTTTGCTTTAATTACTGCCCTCAATTCGGCGTGGCATGGAGGTGATCAGTTTGTGGCACTGCTGAGGTGGTAAGGAAGCCCAGGTTTCTTTGACAGTGGTCTTCAGCTCATCTGCATTTTTTGGTCTCTTGTTTCTCATTTTCCTCTTGACAGTACCCCAAAGATTCTCTCTGGGTTCAGGTCTGGTGAGTGTGCTGGCCAGTCAAGCACACCAACACCATGGTCATTTAACCAACTTTTGGTGCTTTTGGGAGTGTGGGCAGGTGCAAAATCCTGCTGGAAAATGAAATCATCATCTTCAAAAAGCTGGTCAGCAGAAGGAAGCATGAAGTGCTACCATTTCTTGGTAAACGGGTGCAATGACTTTGGTTTTCAAAAAACACAATGGACCAACACCAGCAGATGACATTGCACCCCGAATTATCAGAGACTGTGGAAACTTAACACTAGACTTCAAGCAACTTGGGCTATGAGCTTCTCCACCCTTCCTCCAGACTCTAGGACCTTGGTTTCCAAATGAAATACAAAACTTGCTCTCATCTGAAAAGAGGACTTTGGACCACTGGGCAACAGTCCAGTTCTTCTTCTCCTTAGCCCAGGTAAGACCCCTCAGGAGTGGCTTAACAAGAGGAATACGACAGCTGTTGCCAAATCCGTGACACGTCTGTGTGTGGTGGCTCTTGATGCCTTGACCCCAGCCTCAGTCCATTCCTTGTGAAGTTCACTCAAATTCTTGAATCGATTTTGCTTGACAATCCTCATAAAGCTACGGTTCTCTCGGTTGGTTGTGCATCTTTTTCTTCCACACTTTTTCTTTCCACTCAACCTTCTGTAAACATGCTTGGATACAGCACTCTGTGAACAGCCAGCTTCTTTGGCAATGAATGTTTGTGGCTTACCCTCCTTGTGAAGGGTGTCAATGATTGTTTTCTGGACAACTGTCAGATCAGCAGTGTTCCTCATGATTGTGTAGCCTAGTGAACCAAACTGAGAGACAATTTTGAAGGCTAAGGAAACCTTTGCAGGTATTTTGAGTTGATTAGCTGATTGGCATGTCACCATATTCTAATTTGTTGAGATTCGTGTGAATTGGTGGGTTTTTGTTAAATGTGAGCCAAAATCATCACAATTAAAAGAACCAAAGACTTAAACTACTTCATTTACTACTAATTTATTTAATACAGGAGTTTCACAATTTGAGTTGAATTACTGAAATAAATGAACTTTTCCACGACATTCTAATTTATTGAGACCCACCTGAATTTCTGGTTTGGTAACAATTCAGAGGTATTGAGCCTTATTGATGAAGTTGTGCAGCTACAAAAGACATTGTGTGTTAGTGTTAGATTAATCACAGTTCAGTCACATTGAAGATTACCATGTTAACAGAGAGCCCAGGACTTAAAAACCTGTTTTCAATTTACTGTTGTGCATAAGATACACCTGGAAATCTCTTGAACTGGCTTATTGATCATGGGTGGATAGTGCAGAGGCTCCTATCACGGAGGTCTCTGCTCCGGCTGGCTGAGTCACTGCTTCAAGCACCTTATTAATCAAACTACGCCTACACTATCTCCAGCCCGCTGATACATCACTCTTTACAACTGACATTTAGCTATCCGACCACCAATCAAGAGCGCTGCTATTTAACCCAGCCCAATTTAACCTCAGCATTTGGGCTCTTGACCATGAGACATTTTGTTGAAGAACGACAACCAAAACAGCAAGTGCTTTACAAGACACATTAGGCTTTAATGGTATGATTATACAGAGTTTGAAATGCATAAGAAGATATGGAGTTAAAAAAGGAGAAATGTTTTATTCATGTTCCAACATTTAGTAGCATCAGTAGGAAGTACACTACCAAGCAGTCAAAAGTTAAGATTTTTAATGTTTTAAATAGTCTTATGCTCACCAAGGCTGCATTCATTTCATCCAAACATTAAAACAGTAATACTGTGAAATATTATAACAGTTAAAAATAACTGTTTTCTGTTTTAATATATTTTAAAATGTAATTTATGCCTGTGATGATAAAGCTGAATTTTCAGCATCCGTTACTTCAGTCTCAAGAAAAGTTTATTATTATCAGTGTTGAAAATGGTTGTGCTGTTTACTATTGTTGTAGAAATCTGATACATTTTTTTCAGAAATCTCTGATGAAAAGAAAAGCAAAAGAACAACTTTTATTTGAAATATAAACCTTTCGTAACAATATAAATATTTTTACCATCACTTTTGATGAATTGAATACATCATTGCTTAATAAAAGTTATAATTTCTTAAATTTTTTTTTATAAAAACTTACTGACCTCAAACTTTTATATGGTAGTGTATGTATATGCCACTTTTTGTTCATACAGTAGATCATGCAGCTTACATCCCTTACAGCTAAAAAATGTCGATTACATAAACTGCATATGAATTCTGGAATGTAAGACGATGCTCAGTGAACTGTGAGGTATGCCAGCATACAGGTGTGAATTATTGCTTAATGTGTAGATAACTGGGATCTGATAAGGATTTAATACTCACTTTAGGCCCAAAAACGTGCATCTGGGTCTAGCTGAAGAATGGTTAGACAATGTATTCAGTATCATCAAAACAACATTTACTGTATAATTAGATATATTAGTACAATATAGTTTTTTTTTTTTTTTTTTTTTTTAGAAATATCTGTTGACAATGTATTAGCAGTTTTGCAATTTAATGCAATTAAACTCCATGTAGGAGTCTTTTAATTGATGAAATAGAAAATCTCTTAAGACAAGTGTGCCTTTCTCATCCCAGTGTGAGTAGCTAAAGAGGATCAGCCTGTAGTCACTTTGAACCATCAAACACTTTGCTGTGGCTTATAGTGGATTAGCCTTAAGTCGCCTTGTGTGAGCTACCTACCAGCTTGCATGAGCTGAGTCACAGGAAACCAGCAATTGTTCTATCATTAAAGTTCTTTGATATCACAGATTCAGTCCTGTGAACTCACTTTGTGGGTCATCAGCTTGATTAGCTCATCCACAAACTCATGTGGGCAGAAAATCTTCAGATCTCCTCTCATACAGTGTAGATGCTCCTTGTTCCAGGTGAACATTTTGTTGTTCAAACATTATTAAAACTGACTTAAATGTTTCTCCTGAAATTCCTAAAGAGAAATAAAGATAATGAGAGACAGGTTGACATTCACTCTCAGTAAAAACGGTATATAAGTTGTAACTGGGGCAGTTCACTTACAAAACTTACACCTTTGTACCTTATTTACCCCTAAAGGCTGCATATTGGTACCTTAAAGGTACATACTGTACTAATATGTAAAGTGTACATAATATCTAAATGGTAAATATTAGCACTTTTTGAAATGGTCTAAACCCAATGACAGCTTTTGCACTTTTTTCAATATGTACAGTAAATTATCAAATTAATATGAAAGCTCTGATAATTTGGTATTAGTATATCTGTAAATCACAGCTATTGTGTGTGTGTGTGTGTGTGTGTGTGTGTGTGTGTGTGTGTGTGTGTTAAAATTTGCTCTGAAGCCTTTTTCCTGTTAAGCTCACCAAGCATTTTATTTTAGTAATGTTATAGTGTAATGTAATTGTAATGTAATATAGCTGTAATACTGTGATTTTAAAAAAAATTATTACCATTTAAAAGTAACTTTTCTGTTCTAATATATTTTAAAATGTAATTTATTCCTATGAGTTTTCAGCAGTCATTACATTCAGCAGTCTTTAGTGTCACATGATCCTTCAGAAATCCTTCCTATATGCTGATTTAATATGTTAATACGTTCAAAATAACAAAATTTGTCACTTTTGATCAATTTAATGTATCCTTGCTGAATAAATGTATTAATTTATTTATTTTTTAAATCTTATTTTGAACAGTAGTGTAGTATTCACACCCTGCCAGTATTCTCCATTGGCACTTTCATTCCGATGAAGGCACACTGTAGATAAGACAGAAGACAAAAACAAAATAGGACAGTACATTATTTCATAAGTTCAAGGCAAGAGCAGTTGCAAGCATGTGTTAAGTGCCAGCACACTACACGCTCAACTGCTTAGATAAATATGTAGCATTGGGCTGTTAAAGCTGAAGATAAAACTTGAGAGGGTTAAATAAATACAAATATATATTACACACACACACACTACAAGTCAAAAGTCTGGCTTTGTTTTTGCCTGCCGTCTGTGCAGCTGGTAAGTGATAATATGGGGCAGTAAGTAACACCTGCAGTAGCAGCCAAGATGTGGGCCTGTCTTATAACCTACAGACACACTCCCCAAAAAGGAGTCATCAGGCCTGGCTGACCAGGTGGAATCTGAATTGTGCAATTTTGTTCATAGAGGTTATATTAGGATACAGAACAACAAACGAGAGCTTGCCAAAATCAATAAACACATGCCAGAGCATAACAACATGACTTCTTACAGACAACATGGCAATTCAATAACATCAGTTTGAGAAATAAACCATTGGTTTACATTTACTCAAGTTCTTTCTAAACATTTTCTGGCTGATTTGCTAATGTTTTCCCAGAGGAAAAAAAAAAGAATTCATAAGGGAGCTTTGATTAATCTTGGTTACTTCTCTGATTTGCTATGATAAGAAAAATTCAGTTAAGAGTCAGATGTTTTACATGCACTCAGTTTGAAAGAGGAGTATCTGAGAAGTTAACAATTAATTGAAACTTAACTATTGTTTACACTCCAATAAGAATCCCAGCTTTGAATGAGCAATAATTTCTTTCCTTTGGGTTGCTTTGAATGTGAAATACACAGAATGTCTTATATTTGTCCACATCCTCTCTCACACCACACAGATTCACAGAGACACAAAAAAAAGAAGAACACCCCCATATAATATTATATCACAAAAATTCAAAATATATATTTAAAACACATATAAGGTAAAAAAAGAATGTGTCTGTGAACATTCAGAAATTGATAAACCACCAAATCTGAATTAAAAAAATTCCCCTCAGTAAAAGTCGTGAAGTTCCATATATAAAATGAGTTTTACCCATCTACATATTTATGTTTAGATAAACACAACTGAAAGATTGTCAATGTGACATTTTTATACAACAATTAAACATAAGGTAATGTTGAGTAACTTACATTTTAGAAAAAAAAAAGTTCCTAGTTATTGTTTTTCTCCACCAATGAAAATAGTTCCAAACAAAGCCACAGCTGAATTGAATCATTGCATGTATCTCAGAGCAACATACAGTGGTTTTGTTCTTGAATGATTCAAAGTTTTGAAAGAATCAATTTAATGAATGAATCAATGACTCACTCATAAAGATACATTAGCTGCATCCAAAATCGCATACTTCCTCACGGTAGTAGCCTATGTGAAAAACAGTAGTATGTCCGAATTCATAGTATTGGAAAAACAGTAGGGGAGAAGTACCCTGATGAACTACTACTTCCGGAGTGATTCGGAAGTGTGCATAGGCTACGATGGACACTTTACTATCCCATGAGGCCACGGGAGAGAATTTATGAATGGAAGTGAAGCGAAGTAATGGACACTGATGGGTCACGTGACAGTAGCAACATGGCAGATCATATATAGGCTACTACACTCATACTATATAGAACATACTTTTTAGCCACTTTTAGGGGTCATTTAGTAAATTCATTACAGCACGCAACAGTACGCGATTGGTAAATCGCTAAAAAAAAAAAAAAAAAACAAAGATTAAAAATAACTGTTAATAACTGCAGCAAATAACTGTATAAAGCAACACATTCTGGAGGGTAACGTATTTTATGTCTTCTTCGCATTGTGAAATTATTTTGCCTTATATAAACTTTCAGAGCCACACCACTAAGAGCTGGATCAAAATCTAATTAATCATTTTCAGCCTCTCCTCGGCTGCAAGGAAACTATTCCAAGACATAATTTATGAGTGGTATAGTATAAATTCAAAGTAACCTAAAGTTTTATCTTTACAGATTGAGTTCAGAGTCTCTTGACAGTTGGTAAAATAAATTTAAAAAATAAAATATTTTGTGCTGTTATAACCTCTCATCTCATTTTAAGTCCACAAAAGCGGGTTTCCCTGTATTATGTTGCTGTAGGAGGCAGTGTGAGTGCACATATATCTCTTTTGGTAAACCGTCTCTATTTTGATGCTGATTACCTACACAAACAATAAAATAATTTTCCTGACAGCCTCCATTAACAACCTTCTCATGTCTGTCCTTACCTCTCGTCAACATCCATATGCTTTCAAGTATTCTAACTGAGCAAAAGATGGTCATCTGTAGTCCAAAGTCTTGAAGAATGAATCAGCTTTTGGACATCACTGAGGAATTTGCTGCACAGACTGCATGAGGCTTTTCATCACAGGATTGCTTGAAGTGTCTTTTCTCTTATGACTTCTAGGGAGTTGCGCACAGATGACCTTAATGTCTGCACGAGGGGGGAGTCAAAATGAATCACACAGAGTGATTTCAGCCTTCACTATTGCAGTCTTTCTCAAAAGATTTAGCTATAGCCTAAGAGACTTATTAGTCTCGCTAAATAACCATACACATTTTTTTTTTTTTTTTTTTTTTTTGTGGTGTCTGAATGCCCGATGTCATCTTAAAATGATTTAACCCTTTAAAGGATTAGTTCCCCAAAAGTGAAAATTTGCTGAAAATTTACTCACCCTTAGGTCATCCAAGATGTAGATGAGTTTTTTTTTCATTGGAGCAGATTTGGAGAAATTTAGCATTACATCACTTGCTCTCCAGTGGATCCTCTGCAGTGAATGGGTGCCGCCAGAATGAGCGAAATTCAGAAATTTCTCAAACTGTGATCAGTCTGGAACTTTTAAAACTGTAACGCAGTACAAGAAAGTGTATAGTGATGAATTTCTCTTTAGAAACTCCAGTATCACTCACCACAGCATGTGTCACATATTTACATGAGTTCATTACAGTGTGTTGGCTAACAAAGACGTGATAATGTGTTATCTCAACAGTGACGGGGATGGAATTCGGAGATCTGGAGTCTCGCTCCAGACACCTGCAATCAAAATATATTGATTTTGGCTCCACATTCTCTTGTATGTGTGATTCTTCAGGTAGTGATTTAACACCTGCCAACTTTATGTTTGCACTATGTATCTTAAGTAATCTCAGCACAGGGTTTAAAAAAAGGTTACAAAAGTGTCAAAAATATGTGAATGGCAAAAAAAATGGCTTAATGACTTTTTTATGTTTTGTTTTTGTTTTTACAGAGTAAATATCGTGAGGATGTAAAAATAACATAAAATACAACAACATCTCTTGAAAATAAAATACACAATATTTTATAAAAATTTTCCACATGTCCTTTGGTTAATACAGTTGCTTTACTATTTTCTCTGTTAGTCTCATAAGGATATCCCATCAGACTGGAGCTCAGTCTCTCAGTACATACACCATCATTAATAAATTATCAAAAGGAATTTCCTCTTTTATTTAGGCCGGCAAACTTAAACATCAAAGAGAAATATTAACAGATGACAAAGTACCAGTGTGAGCTTTGAAAGTACAACTGCAAAATAAATGTAAAAATCACACAGTGGTTTTGACTTATATGATAAGATAATGAGTAAATTTGCTAAATAAAATTTAAATATTTCAGAAATGAATGTGCCATCAGATACATTTTTAGTATTGACAAAATGCACACAAAGACAGCAGTCTCTGTTACCATAATATAATATTACCTTCAAAACTAAAAATTTGAAAATTCAGGACATTTTTAAATAAACTGTCATGGTTGATTTCTATATAAAAAGCCTCTTTTACAGTATGCCACATTGTAGAAAGTCATTTATGTGGTATAAGCCCTCAAGCAATGGTAAATCTTTTTCCACTGTGGTGTCAAATCAACAGCTTATGCTGTCTGAAGGTTCTGTGAAATTACTCTTCAAGTAAAGTCATGTTTTAATAAGGATTTCACAAAGGACTTTGCGCTTTCAAAAAAGATAGATGGGTATAAAAATGTATGAATTTGTAATCCAATATAAACAATAACCACATACTTTTTCTTCAAACCGCTCAATCCTTCCTCCGTCACAGAGGCTTTCACTCTGAAGATTGTTCCCAAGCCAATAGACATAGAAAAGGTTTATTCCATCAACACCACAATGAATTTCAATAGCTGTAGCTGTCAGCAAGACAAAGCTAATGATTAAAGGAATTTTTCACCCAAAAACTAAAATTCTGTCATTATTTACTCACCCTCATGTTGTTCCAAACAAGTTTTATTTTATTTGTTTTATCTCTGCAAAACAGAAAAGGAATGTTAACGAATCTTAATGCAGCACTTTTCCATTTAACAAATGCTATCAAGTTATTGTTATTGTCCAAAAAATGGACAGTTTGTCATTGCATGGAAATGTGCTGCATTTTCCATTCTCCACATAGAATAAAAGCACAACAGGTTTGGAATGATAAAATGGCGTGAAAACAATGACCAAATTTATTTTTTATGAACTATTCCTTTAAGATTAAATCTGCTTACATGCATTCTGCTCTTGAATGAGTCATTTCAGAAGTGTCTCTGCTTGCTTGGTTTCTAAGGTTACCGATGACAAACCACATATACACATCCAGAGAGGGGATAATAGTTTTGCTGGATATATGAGACATGTTCACATGTCTATTTCCCAATAAAAACACGACAAATGTTTTTGCATTCATGAGTTCAGGTTCCTCATACCATGGAATCAGATTGTTTTGAGATAAAATAAGGAAATTATACAATATATGAAAACTTTTAAAACAGTAAACGAGACTTTAACTAAGACTTTAATTTCAATTATGACTGTTTCTGTCATAATTAATAAAAAATTTAAATAATAAATAAAATAATTAAATGCAATATATATATATTAAATAAAATAAAAATTTATATTCTAACCTTGTTAGGAAAGAAAATGTGAAAAAAAGTATGATTTGACCCCTTTAATTGAGTCTGCTTGCTTTACACAAAGCAAAAATATTTCAGCAAGACCCCTGTTCTATTCATAAAAGAATCCTGAAAAAAAGTATCACGAATTCCACAAAAATATTAAGCAGCACAACTGTTTTCAACATCGATAATAAGAAGACATGTTTCTTGATCAGTAAATGAGCAATTAGAATGATTTCTGAAGTATCATGTGACACTCAAGACTGGTGTAAAAAATTCAGCTTTACCATCACAGGAATAAATTACATTTTAAAATATATTACAGTAGAAAATGGTTATTTTAAATTGTAATAATATTTCACAATATTACTGTTTTTAATGTATTTTCAATCAAATTAATGCAGCATAAGAGATTTATTTTTTTTAAAACATTTTAAAAAAATCTTAAACAACCTCAAACCTTTTAACAGTAGTGTATAGTAGGTAAAGAAACAATTATTTTTACAATTCACTTTAGTGCTAGAAATGACTTGACATTTAATCTACTACAGAATTGAGCAGAACAGTTAGTGACAATCTTTAAGTATAGCATGGCACTAGAAATATATCATTTATCTAACCAAGCTCACTGACTCAGCAGTTTTATACTGTAAAAAGCTCACAACAAACTTTCTGCTATAAACAAGTCTCGGAACGCCTGGAAAAACTGGAATCATCAGGTACTGTATGGCTGTGTATGGACAGCTGCTTTGGCGTTCAGTCAAAACCAAACATATGGTGCTGACGTGACAATGAACAGACATAACTAATTACACAAACAGCAAAACTGCTGTTTTGCAAAGTTGTCATTGATATCAAATATGGCTAAGAGGTCAGCAGGGATTAAGGCTGTGGACAGGGAACTGGCATGAGCCAAGATTAAGGAGTTAATGGCTGAAAGAAGATCAGTGGATTTTAGGATCAGTGGCTGAATGTGTAGTCTGAACTGTGCACTGTGTGTTTGGATACGGGTCGACATGGCTTGTGTTTAGCTAGCACTGAATTATGACTGATCTGAAGCACATATTATGTGATAGTAGATGTAGAGGATCACTGCAGCTAGTTCTAGTGGATGAGAGCAGGAACTGTTGAAAGTGAAAGAGTCTGATGACAGATCGGTCTGTAGGGAGGCAGGGAGGAGATAAAGGCCACACGTGGGAGGCTTAGTGTCACTGTTTGTGCTGTGTCAAGCATGTGCTGCATAAAGTAGACCTACTACTTAATTCTCTTGCATATCAGATCTGGTTTAGAATAAGAGTGTTTGAGCACATACTTGTAGCACAGTTGCCATTTTCATAGTATATATTTGGATAATATTTCTTTGAATTTGTGTTGCACTGCATATTCAACAAATGCTATAAGACAGCTTAATGATGCTTATTGTAACTGAGTGGGAAGGGAAGTTTTTGTGCACTGTATTCTGATTTTCTTCTAGATTTGTGGTTGTGTGAGGTAAAATTGAAGATCTTACTGTTTAACTTACAAGACCTATAGGGGGCAATATACATACATATAAAAGTACATGATTTTAAATTAAAGGTTGAACTGAGTTCTTGTTTATATTGGGAATTGGGATGGTTGTTTTAAACATTTGTTTTAAATAATTACAGTATTTGTTGGCCTAACTATATACCGAATCAATTTGAGCTTCAGCTTCAATAGTCTATAATATGCTGTGCAATGGCAGGTTCCCATTGTGACAAATAGCATAGGCTGTAAACATAAAAAACGTACTCGGTTACAAACATAACCTTGTTTCCCTGAGATACGGGAATGAGTACTGCGTCTGCTAAGATGCTATGGGGAAAACTCCTTTTTCTCCGATGACTGAAGCTTTTTCAATAACGCAGTGTAAATGCACAGCCATTGGTTCATGCAGTAAATGAAAATTGAACCAATGCGATGAAGCCCGCCAGAGCCCACAGATATGGACAGGGCCATCTGGCTACATAAGCCGACATGTCGCCATAGAATTCTCAGGTTACTTCGACTGAAGTAACGACTTGAGTCATGAAGCTGTATAGCATGGCTAAGTACGCAGTACTCATTCCCGTATATCAGGGAACCGAGGTTACGTTTGTAACTGAGTAGGTTCTCTATCGATATTTCACTCGTACTGCATCTGCTAAGACGCTATATGGGGAACCTGTACAATTCTGCCGTGTTATGCTTAGAGGAAAGACTCATACTTGCCTTAAGCACCACAAGGGGCTCAGAGGGACAAGAAATTTAGCAGGGGACCATGCAGGAGGCACTAGGGCTAAACTCATAGAGGTCAGCCCAGCTATAAGTAAATGTCCAGGAATATAACCTACAGACTCGGCACTCCTTGAGGGCCAAGAGCGCAGGTAGGCAAAGCCTCAGACTGGTTCTGCCCTGAGGCAAGACTGAGCCCATGAAGCAGAAAGGACCTGGGCCTGCAAGGTCAGGACGTCCAGATTTTAGAACCTGGCGAATGTGGATGGCGAGGCCCAGCTGGCCACCGCACAGATTTCTGCAATGGACACACCACAAGACCAACCCCAAGACGAGGCCATGCCTCTAGTCAAATGGGCTCTTACTCCCATGGGGCAGTGTAGGCCCAAGGAGGAGTAAGCTAGTGCAATAGTGTCAACAACCCATTTGGAGAGTCTCTGCTTAGTGACCAGAAGCCCTCTGGTGCGGCCACCAAAGCATATAAAGAGTTGTTCCGTCTGCCTGATTGGGGCGGAACACTCTATACAGAGTCTCAATGCCCTGACTGGGCAGAGTAGTTTTAAATCCTGGTCTTCCTCCAAGGGGGGAAGTGCTGATAGAGTTATTACCTGTGCTCTGAACGGAGTGGAGATGGTATGTATAGTGCATTTGTACCCGAGCCTTGGTTTCAGGACAACCTTAGAGTCGTTGGGCCCGAATTCCAGACAAGAGAGTCTCACAGAGAGCACCTGTAGATCTCCCATCCACTTTACCGATGCTAACACCAGTAGCAGAATGGTTTTAGCATCAGGGGACGAAAGTCAATGGATTGTAGCGGCTCAAAGGGAGAGCTCCTTAGAGCCCTCAGCACCATGGACATGTAGGGACTGTGGCGGGGCGAGGCAAGTTAAGCCTCATAGACCCCTTCAAGAAGCGAACAAAGAGGTTGTTCCTACCCACCAATTGGCCTGCTATAGGAGCGTGATAGGCTGCTACATAGACTTTGAGCGTGGAAGGGGAATGGCCCTTTTCTAACAGCTGTTGTTGGAAGGACAATATCAGAGATATGTCGCATAAGTGAACTGAAGAGTGTTACCTTGTTTTATTATCCCCAAAACCACTCCGAGGATGGTCTGCCAGGCCTCGGCCCGTGTGGCAAGGGGTTGGATTAATTCGGGTGGAGGATCGCTTTGAGGGGACCCGACACATTTTTTCCGCTATAACAGCAGCTGGTAGTGTGGGCGCTTTTTGAATGGGCACAGTGTTTACTGACACACTGCCTTCAGCACCTGGAACTAACTGGGGTGCTTCGAGGCACAACAGAGGCTGCTTGGAGGGAGGTCCGGCTGTAGCGAGACTTGGCCCTCTCCTCTTCCTTTCCCGCAGATCAGGAGGACGCCTAATGCGCCGTGTCCAGCACTAACTTGGGCCGGGGTCCCTGAAGCTTCGGAAATGGGTAGTGTCTGGTAGAGCGGGAGTGCTGGTGAGGCTCAGGCTTGGGAACTGCCTGGGTGGCTGGAAGTGTGGGCTTCCTGGGCTGCTGAGTCAGCCCTGATTTGGGGTGACTAGAAGCAGTCATAGAGCTGGAGCACTTGGGAAGGAAGTGTTGCATGGCCTGGGACAAATAGGCCAGAGGGGGAGACCGGGAAGTCCAGAAAGGGGACTTTGTCCGCATCCTTAATCTCCATTAAGGTAAGCCATAGGTGGCACTCAAGCATCACTAAGCTGGACATCGACCTGCCAATCGTCTGGGCAGTGGTCTTGGTGGCATGTAAAGCCAAGTTGGTTGCACTGCTCAGCTCTTTAAAAGCTGCTAGGTCTAAGCAGGACTAATCTATGCTCTGGAGGAGTTTGATCTGATAGACGTGTAAGACCGCAATGGAATGAAGTGCCGAGGCCGCTTGTCCAGAAAGACGCGTAGGCTCGTCCAGTAAGGTCTGATGTCATATTGCATGGCTTGGATGGGTGAGCGACCTTTGCCTTCCAGCCAATAGCCATGGGTGGGCAGAGATGTGTGGCCACAGACTCGTCCAGGGGAGGCATCTTTTTGTACCCCTTCTCTCCAGTGTTGTCGACTGTCTTGAGGGCGGAGGAAGAAGAGGCACATAAGTGGGCTGAGTAGGGGGCACGCCACGTCTTTGTGAGTTCATCATGAACTTCGGCGAAGAATGGTGAAGCTCGTTGACGAGGGGCTTGGTGGCACCCCAGCAAGAACCACTCATCCAGGTGACTGCGAGTGGGCTCCTCCGGTTGAGACCACACCAATCCCAGCCCCTCTACAGCCTTTGGCAGGATGCGGATGACCTCAGCGTCCATGTCTGGCTTGGGCTCGCTGTGCTCCGTAGGCGGTAGGGGGGCGGGGTCATTGATTGAGCCCGACAGCTCTGCTGCGTCGGAGGCCGCCAACGACAAGCTGTTGTCAAGCGTGTCACACTCGCTCCCACCAAACGAGACCAGGTCAGACCCTTCATTGCCATAGGCTTGTGTAGCTCAGCTGCCGAGCCACTGGTTCGTTTTTAATTTACTGCATGTACCAATGGCCGTGCAGTTACACTGCATTAATGAAAAAGCTTCAGTCATCGGAGAAAAAGGAGCTTTCCCCTTAGCTTCTTAGAAGACGCAGTACGAGTGAAGTATTGATAGGGAACATGTGTCATGCATGTGCTGCATAAAGTAGGCTTAGTACTTAATTCTCTTGCTTTGATTTAATTCAATAAAGTTACAAAATTTAACCACATACTTGTTGCACAATTAGCATCCCATAATATATTCTGATAACATGTCTTTGAATATATGATGCATATTCAACAAATGTTACAAATGCTAAAAATGTGACAGCTAGCCCAAGTCATCCCATATACAGTATACACTTTAGGTAAACATTAAAAAGCTTTCAAATCATCTGAGTCTGCTTTTGGAATAATTAAAATGTTTGGAAGGGGATTGTATGGTGGCTGAGAAAGCTCAACACGCTGCAAATAGAAAAAACACCTGCAAATTAAGAAAACAACTTCATCAATTTGACAACACATGCGCTGCAAATGCTCACAACACAGTCAAATAAAGAAACACACTGCAAATAGAAAAAAGGACCTGCAAATTAAGAAAACAACTTCATCAATTTGACAACACAAACTGATGATGTTTTCTTGATTTGCTGGTGCTTTTTCTATCTGCATGTGTTTTCTGAAGTTGAGTTCTCTCAGCCATCGTAGGATTGTGTAGAAAATTAGTGGTTTGAAAAAAAAAAAAAAAAAAAATTGGTGTAGAAACATTTTTCTCACTCAGAAATTGCTAGTCAATTTCACAATTAATTACAAAGAAATCGCATGTAATATATTGAATTAAGAATGAAATTTTGATGTTCTGAAATATTATTTTCTTGTAAAACATACAGTAATGTTTGTTTTATTTACAGCTTTGATATTTTTTTTTTTTTTTTTTTTTTTTTTACAGTGTAGGCACGTTTAATAATCAGATCAGATCAAAATAACTTCACAAACCAAAGATTAATGGAATGCAGCTTTAAACCAATGAAAATACCTACAAAACAGATGTGAGTCAAATCTTGTGGTTTCAAGGTCTCTGCAATGTTACAGTACACACAATAGTTACAGTATGTGTATCTGTAAAGATGTAGTCAGTAAACAACACATTATACTTCACACATGTACAGTAAGAATTGTGGGCAACAACTTGCCACTACTTGTGTTGTTATCTTGGTTGTACCCGCTCATGTGGACCATTATATCAAGTTTAGTAAGTCACTTAGATAACTAGGGGCAGCTTTGAAGAATGACCATTGATGTGATTTTTTTTATAACTTTAGGTATTTTTCCCTACATTCTATTAGCCCGTTACAATAATTTCTACTCGTTTTTATTGCACTGAAGTCATAACTGCATGCTGTCAATTTGGAACTTCTTGGATTTAATTATAACATTTATGAAAGAAATATTTATTAATTAGGCAGATGCTTTTATCCAAAGCGACTTATAAATGAGGACCATCATAAGCAATTTATCATAAAGTTTTTAAAATTAAGATTTCAAGTTTAGTGGGTTTCTTGTGCATGTTGTTCCAGTTTGTAGGATTTTCTTTCTTTCTTCTGAAATATAAAAACTGTTTTTGTCAATGAGGTCCAAAAGAATACAGTATATATATATGGTATACATATGTATATAAAAAGGGAAACAATACTTGATTTATCTTCTTTTTTTCTTCCACAGAAGAAAGTAAGTCATACAGGTTTGGAACTACAACAGTAGTTGTGTGATTAAATAAGGTATTTTTTTTTTTTTTTTTTATCTCTATAATGTACCGTGTGAACATTTCATAACACTCATCATTCAAACTAACGTATTCACTGTGTGGCACTGTTGAGCTGTGCCTCGACACCGCATCACGTTAACCCAGATAAATCCATGCAACATGATTAATAGGCTAATAGTTCCCAAGGTATATAATCCTGATTATCATTAGCTATAGACATGGAAGCGCGCGGTAGAATGGTGTGCAACCCTTATTTTAAACCGTCTGCGATCCAAAGAGGAGGGGAATGAAATATGAGTGATTTTTTTCTATACTTAAAGGGAGTGGTATAATGTCGAGATTGAGAACGAAACCAATATTATAGAAGGCCTCAGTCTTCTCATAGACGCTGCTGTGGATAGTCTCAAGGATATTCTGCCTTCCCACTCCAGCTCTTACCTTGATGGTTTCTGATGATATTTTGGGCTGAAATACAAAACTGCAGCACGCTTTTTGGGGAAACTTTAAAAATAAAGAAGGAGATAAGCACCGCACGCACGTACTTCATAAGAAGGTACAAATAGGCATTAGGACAGAGAAAACACTTCTGGTGAGAATCTTTCCACTCGTGCCAAATTGGACCACCTGAAGATGCGCGTTACGAGACGGTGATCCAACAAAATTAAAATGCATTTTTTAAGGAGTGCTCTTAACGCGTTTCTAATTAAAGACATGCCGGGGTAATCCACATGGGACAGCTCCTTACGTCTGCAACTGACAATAAAATGTCAGGAACCCATTCCGGATGATCTGAAGCAACTTTACGCACCGGAGGGGGAAAATAAATAAATAAAAAGCTGCGGAATTTCGTCAATTTCCACCCACTTCGAGTCAACACTATCAACAGATGACCACGACTGTCTTTAAACATATAAAAGAGACTCGCTCTCCTTGTGTCATGGTGCGCTAGTGCCTGTGGAAGTACCTTTGGAGAGGCGACACCAGCGGAGTCTATTTGATGTGTTTTGCGTTAACATTATTAATCTTTAAACAGGCGGGAAGGCTGTCAAACAAGTGTAAACTAAAACTGCATTGAAGGAAAAACAGGTAATTTGTTACTTTTTCAAACAAACACTTGTTTCCAAAGGGTCTTTGCGCAAGTGCGTTCGTGCGTAAAAGTGGAGAAAACTCGGGATTCTTGCGTGGATCTGTGTGATGATGTGATCGCTTAGAGATATCGGACAGTGCCTGAAGCTACATTTACTTGTTTTTAAGTGAATCGAAAACTTTCCCATTAATTTACTGCACATTACAACTTAATATTAAGAGGAGAGAAGTAATAGTGCGTAATATACTGTGCTTGCTTATTTTACCTGGATATTATTCAATTATTAGCAAACCTTAAGTATTTGTCAGGATGTAGCTGACATAAAAAATACTTGTGGGAAGTTGACATCCTGCTGTATGTCATCTAAGACTAATTTAAACAGCTTTTTGATAACTATTTTACAATTATTATTCATGCAGCTTTTACGACCTTATTCATTGAAAACAAGTAACACATTGAATTAAACGCATTGGATTTAATATTGGTTTTAATTTTTGAAGTAAAAAATAAAGTTTTTTAACACTCCAATAATCTATTTAATTTAAGACTCTATTATATATATATATATATATATATATATATATATATATATATATATATATATATATATATATTACAATGTATTAACTGAAAGCCTCATAGAGTATTTGTACAACAAATATTGTAATATAAAAATATAATATAATACAATAATTGCAAAAAGTGTACATTCATATACATTTTAACCTAAAATCTTTAAATGTTTTTAGAAATTATGTTTCAACTACATATTCATGGTATATTTTATGCAGATATATATGAATCAAGTATAAGTGCCAAGGCTCTAAAATGATCTTTTTGTTTGCAGAGCTATACGACTGGACGCTGGGCAGAGGGGCTCTCTTTGCCCACCTTTCAGCATGAGTGCAGTGCGCACACCTGTCTTCATAGGGCTCCTATTGCTGATCCTCACCACCGGCTTCTGCAGACCAAGAGACAGGGATGACACCAGTCTGCTGGACCTCCTTAAGGACAGAGAGAGACTACCACAGGAGCATCAGAGTGAGGGAAACACACAGCATCCCCTTGAGATCGTTGAGCACTCGGCAGAAACAAAAGGCGTTATTAAAGTTACAAAGTCATATCAGCATGAACGCATCCTTGGTAAGCATCACCAAATTCATTCACTGACAAAATTAGATAATGAGAACTGAATACAGTAGTGGTTATTTGATCTGTTGGGTCGTAATAATAATTTACAACCAGAGGAATTTCTCCATTTTAACAGAGGTCTTTCCGAGAGATCTTCGACAGAAGGAGAAGTTTTTAAAACATTTAACAGGTGAGCAAGTGTCAGTATCTCTGTGCACTTTCTTCATTATTTTTGTGAACTGACAGCAATTTAATATCTGTCTTTTGTATATTTGCAGGGCCACTTTATTTTAGTCCCAAATGCAGCAAACACTTTTACAAACTGTATCATAATACCAGGGACTGCACAATACCAGCCTGTAAGTGCCACTTCATTGAATACCATGGCAAGCTATGTGTGAGAAATATTTAATTTTAATGATTGATCTGAACTGTTTTGCCATGTATTCAGGTGAATGATTAAGCATGCACGTTTTGATGTTTTTACACTATTTTTACTATGATTTTCTATGGTACATGTCTTAAATCTGTCTAACCCAATTTTGTCTTTTTCTAGATTATAAAAGATGTGCCCGGCTTCTTACAAGACTAGCAGGGAGTCAGTGGTGCTCAGAGGGATAGATGCTGCAGGTGAACAGTTAATGTATACACAGATTTAATAGAAAACTTGTGTCCGCTGTGTGATATATTACTGCTAAAATGTTTGTTATGGAAATATTTGCCCAGAACACACACTAAGTGATCAAATGTCTGGTTTTTATTTTCAAGGACACAATCATCCCACTGTTCTTGCTACTACATTCTAAAAAAAGAACTTGATAGACAGTTTCTGATTACACACACAGAGTGAAATCTGCGTACAGAAGTATTAAACGTAACTCTACATGAGAAATATTACACCTAACTGTTTTATGACCTTTCTAATATTACTGAGTACACAGATTAGCTTTTACTTCACCTGATTGGAATGAAAGGGTTTTCACGTTTTAGCTAAAAGGCTGTTCTGGTGGAGTTTCTAGTGCAAAGGTTCTCATAATGTGGTCTGTGAGTTGACTGGCTGATAGAAATAGTTAGTTAAATGCTGCAGTGTTCCTCTAATTGAACAAAAACACCTAAGAAAAGCAAAAACAGGTCAAACTGTGGCACCAGGATCTCTGTCAAAGAAAGTACATGAATATAATTGGGTATTACAATCTCAATTGACTGTATAAAGCATGTTAACCATTTGAAGTTAAGAGCCACACTTATGGACAATGGCCCTTTTCTTAATGACACTGCTTTAGTTCTCAGTGTAACATTAAACCTTCAGTCCTTTCACCATCTGTCTCGCACAATTTGCTCTTCTGTGTTGATTTGTACCCACACTATTATGCCTTTGAGGAGCATAAACTATATAATCACGAGGTTTATTTGAGATCTTTTTATCCTCTGTCTTGTAAAAACTAATTATAGCTATAACCTGCATTTATAATTGCTTTGTATACTAAAATAATAACAGTTTCCAGTATTTTTAAATAGACATTTCATTTTAATTTTTAAAGGTGTGCAGTCATAAAACATGAGATATCTAGGTGGATAATAATACATATTATTAAACAAACAAACAAACAAACAAATAAATAAATAAATAAATAAATAACATCAGCACTTTCTAATGCCTCCTTTTATTTTTGCATACATCAGTCCCCCAGCATGTATTTCTAGTATGTATTTCAGATATTTTCCAGAATCCTACAGTGTTTTATTAAGGCATATTGTGTTGTGTTTTTGCTCATGTCAATCTTTATTTCAATTTACAGATTTCACACACCTGAAGAAATAAAGAGAACCAAGAAAAGTGCCTTGGAGAAAAACGGGGAAATGAAATGAATTCTGAACAATCATATTTATCATGTGAACATAGCTATTTTTACAATGATATAGAACTCCTCTTTTGACCTTTTCTTCTCACATACAGCTTGTCAGTCTTGTGAGTTGACAAAACTGATGTTAGAACCAAGTTTACTGGCAATGGTCATGGTGAAAATGAAGAAGACAATGTTTTGTTGGAAAACGAACACAAAAAAAGTCCTGCTGCCAAATGATAAACTCTGGGTGTCACATTCAACTGCATATATATTCTAAGTTGAATTTGCCTTCACAGGTTGTGTGTCCAGTAGTTTTTGGCTGAAGAATAATTTAGATGTTGTTTTGCAGATGTTCAAAGGTGTTTACTGGCTGAACGACAGCCTCAAAGTCACATTCCTCAAAGCCAGAGCTAAATCTTTTGATTGAATTATGAATTGCATGATACTTTTCTGCCTTTTTTGTCTTTACAAGACATGTCTTGGCACTGATGAATGCTACTGGTTGCAGTTTATTCTGTGAAAGAAATTAATTGCATTTTGCCAATATTGAATATCTTGTATTATGTATTTATACATTCAAGCCATTAAATATTGCTATTGTCAAATGTATAAACACCTAAGTTAGAGTTCAGTTTGTAAATATTGTAAATATATACAGTAAGTGTATACATATATATATAAAACATATGATCTTTAAATAAACATGTTTGTTATATAATGTTTAAAGGGATGTTGACGTATGAATTTTAAGTGATTTATTTCTAATAAATGCTATTCTGTTGCTGCTTTTCATAGTTTCCCACTCCATTTTGGCTGTAAACTCATCTTTGAGAGGTATGAGACCCATTTAAGGGTGTGGGAAAGTAGTACTCTGTTCTTATAGCTGAGTAATAGCAGCACATTTAAGTGACAGTCTTCTGAAATAATGTTTGCAATGGAATTCAAAAAAATGTAAGAGAAAACATTTCAAATTCTTTTTTTGGTTTGTTTATCAACAAATTTTATTAGAGTCCATTAAGGAGAGGAAATTTCATCATTATAGCTATTTAGAGTCCAGTCCAGTCTTTGGGGATGTCTACAGTTTAGTATTAAGCAGCAGCCCATCAACCTGACTTATAAGTTAACGTATGTCGTAAGTATGCTGTCTGTTAATGAATTATCCCTCTATTATCTCTGGGTTACTATTCCAGAGTTCTCCTACTTAATTTGTCCAGTCATGCTAGTGACACTTGTGCTCAAGCTTAAGAACAATCAAATTAACGAATGACCAAATTAAAGGAGATACAAAGAAAGATTTGCAGAGATAACCATACAAGCAGATGATGTGTTTAGTTGGGGCAAAGATCAGCTAGCCATCATTAAGCGGTGAGTAAAACTAAATGCTCTACAAGAACATTATATTCCAAACATCCCATAAAATAAAGGCAGAATCACTAAATTTTAGCAGAAGAAGAGAATTCTTGTTTTACTAAAAACATGAGTACTCGTAACCATCTAGCATCCAAGTTCACTGAATAAACTTTCTCTTGTTACATTCAGCCATATTGCAAGCAATTATATCAGTCTGCTGAGGTATTGCCTGTGTATCTCTTTCTTGCTTGCTTAGGAACTCCCACTAGTTACCTGATGCCAACACTGTGGTTTAGCTGGTCTGACTATCATTTTGGGCAGCAGCCAAGTAAGAGTAAGAGTACAAAGCAACAAATGGTACATCTACCATTATGACTGAAACTGACCATCAAGAGAAGGATATAAAGACTTTGGAATATCTGTAACTTAATAATTGCAGGAAATTAAGTGCATAGAGGTTATATGTATTTGGATTTTGTCATATCCATACGGTGTTATATAGCCACTGGTGGCAATGTAAAGTGACATGGATGGGCAGATAGCAGTGATTTAAAACCAAAGATCAGGGACAAAACTGGCCAAATCTGACCTGATGATTATAAATGAACCGTTCAAAATCTGGGGACTCATACCTCCACATCAGCCTTAACTACATGCCACGATTGTGACACGAGCAACTGAGCAACAGCACTGCAACATGTATTTGCTTTATAATCAAGCTTTATTTTAAAAATTCTTGATATAATCAGTCTAAAATTCAGTTTGAGCATCCATCTAACAGATTCATCATGCAACCCATTCCATATTATAAACATATATGCACTGTAAAAAATAAGTGTCATTTTAACTGTACAATTTTGTAAAAACGCTACAAAAAAAAAGTGTTAATAGGTTAACAGTAAGTTCCTGTACTATATACAGGGAAAAACTGTAAAAGATCTAACCAGACATTTCATGTAATTTTACAGTAAAATGCTGATAAGTTTACAGTTTTTAGAAATAAAAAAAAGAACAAATCAATGTATAATTTAAAGTCAAAAACTGTAAACTGATATTCCCAGAATTCCCTGTGTGACGCTCCACATTTGAAAGTATTTTGTTTAAATAATCATGTTTTTTTAATAGTTTTTTGTTATCAGTTGTACATTTGGCCTTTATGTTACATCTTCTGCTGTTTAATGAAAGTTTATTGAATTGTTTAAGTATCGTGTGTCACCATGATGGTTTTTGTGTTTGCATGAATGACTTTGTGCACCTTCTATATATTAATATAAACTTCTGCTTGTGGCGAAGCTACTTGTGATGAACTTCGATTCTTCATGTGGCTATCTCTTTTACCACCTGCATTATTATGGTGGTTGTCAGTATGTTAAAGGTACAATACAGATTTTAATAGCAGTGTGCGTTGTTGAATTTACTGGTTTACATTAAAATTTTCTTGTTTGTAAATAACAGTTTTATACTGTAAAATTTACAGTTTTTGGCCGTAATTGTGTTTACAGTTTTTCTGTATTTTTTACAAAAGTATTCTGGCAACCACAGCTGCCAAAATTATTTTGTAAAAACTACAGACTTTTTTTTACAGTGTATTTTTTACAAAAGTATTCTGGCAACCACAGCTGCCAAAATTATTTTGTAAAAACTACAGACTTTTTTTTACAGTGTGCATAATTTCAGATATATATCTAAATATATATAAAATTGTGAAATATTAATAGTTATTATTAATGGCCAAATATCAAAAACATACTGATGTATGTTTTACCATATGGGATGTGAAACACATCATCATACTGAAATTGTTACATTTAGCTAATATTTATGATTTTCCCAAGTAAATGCATTCTAGGAATTTTGGCTTTAGGCAAATTATTTCTTTAGAAAGACATTTTGTGCTTTGTAATTTACAAAGTTGAAGGACAATTTCTTTGAGACAGCTCTAACAGAAGCCAAAATCTTTACCGAGAAACCTAATTTTGTAAGTTGTCTGGATAGGTGTTCCACAAAAAGCCATTCTAGGCTCTAATGCTTGTTCCCCTTTCCAGCTCCAGTTGGTGATATGCTGGAAAAAGTTCCCGGAAATGTGACATGAGGCATTTAAAGAACTCCATAAGCTGATTACTAGACCTTTGTTGAGCACATGATCTGAGAATGTTCAAAGTAACAATGTATCCGCCAATGAAAGCTCCTCAAGCTTATGTATATGGCATCAAGGCTGAAGGATGCATGTAAGATCAGGAACAAGACATTTGCCCATCCTTTCCTTTATAAACAACACCCTGCCATTATCTCCGCCAAACTGTTTGGCAAAACTTGCTTTGTTAATGATGAACCTCCAAAGCTTCTACATTGGAATGTCTTTGGAGAAATCTGTACGAAAGGTTGCATTAAACTGTTTTCCAGCCTTGTGCCAGATTCAAATGATCATGTTACAATCAGGACTAAAAAAAAATGCCAACCAGTAAGTTAATACACCTCAGTTTGAAGCTTTTTACTCAGTAAATTCACATTTAATAATCTGCTGACAGGCAGTAAATACCCATAATTGTATATGAATTACACTGGGTCATAAAGTGGGCCAAAGAAAATATTCTTCATAAAAAGAAAAATTAAGATTTCTGTTTCTGTGTGTTTGGATGCTAAGTAATAGTAATCCAGTTAATTAAGTTTTAAATGTTACAAATGGTTTGTTTAACCTATTTAAACAATAACATTGTGAAATATTGTTACAATTTGAAGTAACTGTTATTTTTAAATATAATTATTCCTGTAATGATAATGCTTAATTTTCAGCAGCCATTATGCCAGTCTTCAGATCACATGATCCTTCAGAAATCATTCTAATATGCTGATTTGCTGCTCAAGAAACATCATATCCTATCCTATGTGATCTTCACATTAGTAGGCCCTTAAACATCACATAATGAGATCTAAGCCTATAGAGCAAATCTGTGATAATGAAATTACAAAAATAACCCCTGAGAACCTCTTCCATTTGTTACGGCCATTGGTCATGTTCAGAACTTAGAGTCAAAATCAATTAGAAGATTTTCCAAACTTCAGTTTTTAATCCTCTAATTTAGGATTTCTACAGATTTAGAGTTCAAACAGTGGTTCTGCAGACCATTGAATGACAAAGACTTTTGGAAAGCTGTGTTGAACACATCAGACCAGTAACTGTGTTTTGATGTAGAGTATCTGCATAAGGTCTGTTTATGTTTGTTAGAAGCCAGAATGCTGCCTGCTACGCAGAGAGGATGAGACACACATTACATTTCTTACATAGCTGGGTGTGGATGACTGACAACCAAGGGGGTGGTTGTAAAAAGCCCAGACTGGAGCAGCGAGCTGCACGTCTTTCTTTCATGTTGTTCTGAATGTTCTGCCACTGCCGTTTGGAAGTCAGAACTTTGCGGGTCATCTCAGGCAAAGGGTCTTACAATTCTGCCTCACTGTATGTGTACAAAAGATTGCTTGATCATTTGAGATTGTCAGGGTGCACATGACAAGCTAGTTCTGCCAAGAGCCCACCAGAGGAATGGTTAAGCGATGATACGTGAAGATTGCAAGAAAATACAGTCTGTTGCATGTGTTTTCATAGTTTTAAGGTTAATATTAACTTAAAAAAAAACTATAAATGCAATATAACTGATATTAAAGCAAAGTCACTTTCAAGTAAAGTTTGTTCACTCTGCCACATTTGCAATGCCTCTGGGCAGCTATTTCAGACATCCAAGACAAAGTCCTATCTACCTGAATGGGGGAATCCTGAAATCTCAATAAATGGTTGCCAAATTAAGATTTAAATAACACGTTTTAAACCAGGCTACAAAATTTGACAGAAACCTCTCCCATATATATTGTTTCTTGTGATCAAATAGTTTAAAAAGCTTATATTTCAGGCTGGTCAGCATATGCAGTCCTAAGCACGTGTCTCATGACACTGACTGTTTCTATGGCAACCGCAGTGCATTGCATTTTCTACGATTTGGAGTAGCATGAGAGCACCTTCTTGGTATAGTGAGTAAGATTATGTTGTGGACTGTAGTTTAGAAAATCATACAGATGCAAAACAGACCTTTTGTGTGAAATATATTCTGAAGAAAGCTAACAGCAAGAACGGCTTCTAATTTGATACTTTCAGTATGTTTAGGACATGACCGGGATTTTTTTTTTGGCACAATAGGAATGTGCCAGTTAAAAACAGGCTTTGGATCTCTGTTTAGGGATTGTAGCAACAATAGTGTAAAATGAGACATGTTTCTAAAAACCATTGTGTCCAGATTTACATTGTGCTCACAGCAGATGATTCCTTATAAGGATGAAAAATCACACTGACAATAATCTGTAACAGGTTTTATAAAACAAAGATAAATTACCAAAAATAACATTGCTAGCGTTTTTTTTTTTTTTAACAAACATATAAATCTCTTTGTTAAGCTACATAAAAATGTTGTGCCTAATTTATTAAGTTTTTCTAGGAAACTCTTACCTTTGCTTAAAAATAGCTTTTTCTCAGCTGTTTTTATCAGCGGGAAGCTTTTTTTTTTTTTATCAAACATTGATTGCTCCTAATAATACAAATTTATATAAGTATACTGTCTATTTAAAGACCGTAATACTGCACAAAAAAGAGACATACGACTCATCACGACCGCGCATCTATCTGGTTCCACGCGCGCTACCTGTGAGTCCAGAACGTGCCTCTGTGTACACGAGAGCGCGCTAGGGGTCCTAATGTTGTCAAACGTCATTTTCTTTGCTGTGTCTCATTGTTGCCTGAATCAAAAATGCTGACAATAACTTTGATTCCTATATAGCTTAAAATAATGGTCTATAATTGTGACATGCTACTTTGTAAACGGTATTTCTTTGAAAATATTATTTACCAAACGAACTGAAATACTTTTATATTTCGTTTTATATCCTCACGGGTCCTTTAAGACTAAAGTAAACAGGTTTGGCAGGTGTATCGGAAGTGTATACCATCGCTTTGAACCTCTCTTACCTGCACCAGGTGAGACTGCATAAAAGTCAGCTAGAAACTTCGAGAAGTCTCCGGTCCTGGCGAATAAAGAACGTTTTTGATAAAAGTAAGTACTAGAGAAGGGTTTTCATGTTTCCTTGGGATGAATCGGTAACTCAACGTCGGTTCGTTTCTGTCTCTGCTGTGCTGGGCTGAAATATTCACGCGCACCGTGAGGCGACATTTGTATTACGTTTAGACAAGCCCGGAACCTAAAAAAAAAAAAAAGAAAAAAGAAAAGGTTCAAAACATTTCAGAGTATTTATTCACAGTCAGTGTTAATCTATGATATGGGGCTTGACTTACAGGAACACTGAGAGTAAAACAGAAAATCAGTGTTACTTTGTATACGTAGTAGTCTATATTTTGGCATAATTTATGAATACAGCTGGTAGATTATGACACTTGACACATTTCTTAATTATAACACTAAACATAAACTTTGTTTTTTGACTATCTATCTATCTATCTATCTATCTATCTATCTATATAATTATTATTATTTCCAATAGTCAGAGTAGATGACGTAAATACCTGCTGCATTATGACGTGCACTTTATTTCGCGTCACTGCTGCAACACGTGATGACTGTCTGCGGTCTTGACTGTCAAAAGCAATTAATTCAACCCCTGTGGGAAAATAGATGTAATATATCTCCACCTTGGAACAGACAACTTGTTATGATTTGGAGTGTCCCTTCGATTTGTTGAATGTGTTTAAAGCTATAATTATAAACGAATTATCACTAAGCGCTGATTTAAGTTGAACTTTTGTTGGAAACGCTTCAAGGTGTCAATCATACTTATTGCCATTTTTGGACTCTATTTACATATCATTTTCGAACCAGACCATTTGCATTCCTCTTGACCTTTGTTTCTGATTTGAGCCCTTTAATAGAATAACACTGATGTCAGTCATTTATAGAGTTGCAGAAAATGAAAATACGTGTTAACATTTATTGTTATAATTAAGACCTCACCAATTGAATTGTTGACCATTTGACCTTTAAGTTGTTTGTCTGAAGTGTTAAAGCAGCCTCCACTGTAAATGTCAGTGACAAAAGATGTTTGCGCGCTCTCTCTTTCTGGAACGATGCTGCATCTGTAATTGTTGATTATCTCCTCCAACTACAAATTAAGACATAATTGCACTGTACCAGGTATTTGCATTTTACATGCTTCATTTTGCTATGTTAATCAGGTATTGATTAATTTTCTGCGTAAGCAGTAATTATTTGTACAGTAGTAATCACAGAAATCGTATTCTCATTGTTATGTTTAATATGACAGCTGCATTTATTAGTCCACCCCCACTGTATGACAGCTCAGGTTTTACAGGCATGAGGAACCGGGTAGAAAACAATATCATCCTTTATTACCTGGGGACAGTAATAAGCCAGCCCCCAAAAAACCTTTGTCACTAGGTTCCTTGTCAGATCTGGGGGACGATTACTCAGCCAAATTATACAATGCAAAGTTTACAGTATGCATTATTCCTCTAAACCCTTAAGAAAATGTTCATCATTTAAGAGAGAGCTGCATCAACCCTGCATATCCCCATCCAGATGTTCTCAGTTCGCAAAGTTAGGTGCTGTTTTTGCTTTGTGACTGTCTCGGTTTGAATTCAGTTTATAATGGTACAATCTTTTTTTTTCTACCAAAGACACATGTATTAAAGCTGTAGGTTAGAATAGAAAGAGGGGTTTCTACGAGTGGATTCTTATACTAGAAATAAATCAGAAAAGGGCCCAAGGCTCACATTATTAAGTGGCAGCTGACATTAGGGTTGGAAATAGTGCTTCAGTTGCTCTAAAGCAGTGCTGCTCATCAAATGATTTTTGCTTCAGGACTCCAATTTCAAATTGGGCATCATGCGTGGATCGATCACAGTAGCAAACGTGATTATTGTACTAACTAAAGGTACAAAAATCCTTGAAAACAGACATGGATGATTATTTAATGTCATGGCCTGCATAGACCCACCAATATGCAAAGTTATGTTTGGTTTGCAAATGTTCATGTCATTGGCAGCCAGTGATTAAGCACAATGTGTTTGTAGTGGACAAAAACCATGTTTATACTTCTTCAAAATAAAACTGCATTGTACTTGGGTTATATTTTCTTTTATATTACAGTATGTAGTTTTGCTCATGGTTTTTGAGAATGAGTGTATCTCATGCATGTGCTGATTATATGGTAATGGTTATTATAATCTGCTGATTATATGGTTAGTTGCAGGGCTCAGATGATTTTCTGACCTTGGCCCAGTGTGACAGAGTTTTGGTCCAGCTGACAAAACACTTTTGTCCTTTCTGGTGCCCATTTTTGGGCAGTACTACATAAACTGTAGATACATTTTTATGCCTTGAAAAAAATTATTTTTCTTTTTTTTTTCTTTTTTCTGATGGTTGTTGCAAGTTCTACTGATTTGTCACCAATATATTGTTTTCTAGCTAGCTCTAATAGAAGAAGTTTTATTCAAATCCTGCAAATCATAAAAATTACTTTTGATAGACTTGTATGTTCATGAGTTCAGCTAGCTATAATTTCCATCTTGTTGCATATTTTCTTTTTGTAAAGAAAAAAATATTTTAGTAAAAAAAAAAAATACTCAGACAAGACAAAAGTTGTGCTGCTTAATATTTTTGTGGAAACTGTGATACATTTGAGAGATTATACAGTACAATACCTAGAAGGATATCATTAAACAAACTATTGGGTTATGGTTGAGATGATTATTGACTATGGTTTGTTTTGGTTTGTTTGTAGGACACCTGATCCCTTAAAGCACCATTACGTTGTTCAGTGCGTACTAATCCACTTTAAAACCACGTCATGAGATCAGGTTAGACTTATGACTCAGACTGACATTCTTTCGTGAGGTGATTTGGCAGAATAGCTGATAGATGAGATGCTATTTGACATAAGTTGCTTACGTAGAAGTCTTTAGGTATCTCCCAGTTTGAAAGCATGTAAAGTTTTATGTACGTTGACGCCGGTTTGGGAGAGTAATTGTTCTAACGCATTACATCAAGAGCTATATGACAAATGAGAGAAGAATTCACAGCACACAGCTGTTTAATACTAGAAATCACGGGATTGAAAGAGAGTCATAGAGGTGTTACCAGCCAGAGCCAGGCATTTACTGCTACATTGTAAATTTGAATGAGAGATTGAAAATTTGAATGAGAGATTATTATTACCCAACTGGACTTTGTGTAAATTGAGAAAGTTTGATGCAAGTTCTAGGCTGGCCTTCAGGTCTTACAAAGTTCAGTACTCCAATTCACTTTCAAAAATCTTGTGTCCCTTTGTGTGCAGTTCTTTTGAAGCTAGAGCAGTGTTTATATGCTTCTTAAAATAAATAATGGTTTGTAGGCACTTTAAGTGGTACAAAAAAAGAATATGACCTTGGTCCTCTTTTTTACTTTGGAAATAATCTGTAGCAACTGTGAATGAGTTCTTTGTTAGTCATCTGCTTTTTCATGTGATGTCCTGATCTTGGGGTAGTTTTTATGTGAAGGCAAGAATCTGTATTACTTTTGCTCAAGACTTAGGGTTAGGAACTTGAACAAACCATAACTTTATATCAAACTGTGGTGTGTAACTCATCCTGCAGCTTCATGCTAGGGATATGAATGAGCCATATCTATGGAGTTTTGACCCTTTTTGAACCCTAAACTTTTCAAAATTACGGTTCCAAATGGGGTTTTGCAGTGATGCCATGGAAGAACCATTTTTTGGTACCCCAAAGAACTGTTCTTAAAAGAACCTTTTTTTTTGTTTTTGTGAAGAACATTTGAAAAATATTTAAAAACCCTATTTCCAATATAAAGAACTTTTGAATGGAGCATTTGACATCCATAGAATGCTTCATCTTGTATTCATAGATTCCAGTAAAGAACCTCTATTTTTAAAAGTTTAGTGACCCTTATGTAAAAGTAGTGCTGTATGTAGCGGAAGAGGTTTAGGAATATTTCTGAAGTAACCTTAAGTGATTCATTTATAGTTATTAACATTTTTACTATTTCAAGAATGCTAAGTTGCAGCAGCTCTTGTCAGCTGGTTACTTTCTACCTACTTTCTAGCTAAACTCATTACTTATCACTGGTTATTGAGTTGACAAAAGTCAAAGTCACTTCAAAATGTCTTGAGAATTGTTAGCTGGACAGAATTGCCTAATTGGTGGCAGTTCTGGTATTACTGTAATAAAATATTGAAGCAGGTCACAGGAGAATCGTTCTGTTGATGTGGTTGGTTTTGAAAGAATTCTCCAACTGGAAAGACTGCGTTGAAAGTGACACTTTGCAAGCACCTCCCTGAGTAGACCACAGAAAGTATGCACCTGCCAAAATCAACTCTCATCTGTACCAGAAGGGTGCTTAATCATCCCAAAATATCCAGTGATTCATCCTTGAAAAATTAGTTTTGGAGAACTTGATGCATCTGTGTCACAAAATGAGGGTGTGGTGGTATTTAAAAGAAATGTTTTTATACATCGATGAAGTGACATGACACTCAGCTTTTATACAAATCTAATCATTTATTCTAAAATACTTTAAAAATGCCATGCATGCAGTGACCTGAATCCCCTCTCTTTCTATCCCCTCTCTTTCTAACAGGCATATAGGCAAATCTGACTCAGACAGTGACTTGTGGGAGACACATTTTGACCTAAAGTCATTAGCATGAATCCTAACACACTAATCAGTAATCACTGACTGTATGGCTAATATAATTAGTGCAGTTATCAATGAGATGAGAAAAAATAACCAGTTTGGTTATTCTGGCATATGTGTTACTGAATTGTTAACAGTTTGTCATATTAAAATGGAGATACTTTATAACAGAGGAACAGGTCATTGTGGTGGTTTCATATCTAGTTTGTCAACTTGAACAATAAGTGGTTAAATATAGCCTTTAGCCTTTAAATCATTTTGACATTTGAAATGTATTCCAGTTTCAAAGTAACATAGATGCCACAAGAGAATTGTTTTAGCATAGTAGAATTTAAAGCATTCAGGAAGACGCAAATCATCAGACAAATTTGGTCTAATAGTCATTTGATGTTTCAGATTGTTGGAATGTGATGCAGAACAAGTGTAAATTCATTTTTTTCTGACGTTTCTTTTACAGTGAATAACCCTATTCCTGCTAACCTAAAGTCTGAGGCCAAGAAGGCCGCCAAGATCCTCAGAGAGTTCACAGAAATCTCCAACAGAATGGGGCCTGACAAACTTATTCCAGGTAACTGTGGTCTCTACTCTCATAAAGACAGCAGTGGAAAAAACATTTGTCTTTTAGAATTAATTCAATTAATTAATCCTCTTTTGAATCTCTCTAAACGTCAGAAAAAAATGGCAAAAAAAGTGCCATATTTGTACCTTCATTTGTTCATGGAACACCATAAAAGCACTGTGAGAATCATTAAAGAGTCATTTTTGATTTAATTAATTTATGGTGAACGCCAAATGTTAATTTTAGGCAAATTTAATGTGTGAGTTATTACATTAATCAATAAAAAAGCATCAAATTAATTTGATTGCTTCTTCTTACCCATATGAAAATTAAATATTTTTTCTATCATCGGAACAAATTCAAAAAGCAGCAGAATTAATTTAATGCCTTACAAAATCAGTTATTTTCATTTGAGGATTTATTTTTTTAATAAATCTTAATGTGATTATTTGTAGTTAACGTAATGTATTAATCATTTGACAGCCTTTATTATATTGAATGAGTTTCTCAGTACAGTAGGAGTAATATTTTTTCTTATTTACACAATACAGTGGACCCACAAAGTATTTGGACCCTTACAGTAAGTAACACTTAGAAATGTCAATGCATTAAATAAGAACATCAAACCAAGTGGCATCTGCACACAAATGATGGTTGCACTTTATTTTACAGTACGTGTACTTACATGTACATATAGTGTACTTACAGTGTATTTATCTAAGAAAGTTCTGGTAATACAAGGTAACTACATGGGTTAGGGTTAGGGTTAGGGGTAGGTTCAGGGTTAGTACCTAGTTATTACATAGTTATTGTAATTGCTATAATAAGTACATAGTATGTACATGAGGAACAGGACTGTAAAATAAAGTGCTACCCAAATGATTCTAGGCCACAGCCATGTTTACAAAAACTTAACCAGTGGTCTCAAGGTAAAGTAATTTCCCCCAAAGTATCCATCCGTGTAGTTCATCACATTATCTATGGACATGCTCTTCATTTTGAAAATGTATCTGTTGCTTTATAATTTAAACAAACACAATTTGTTGTGCCAAAAAAATAAATGCCACTTTGATACACTGATATCTCTATGCATTGACATTTTCATTCATGTGTCAATATACTTACTGGGGCCACAGTTCCTCTTGCTTTAGGAACGTAGACTAATCCTGATGCAGTAATAGCACCCATGCCAGACATGTAAGTGTTATTATAGTAACTGCTGAAAGTTAGCATTTCTGTTGACTGATGTCATCTGTGTGCATGACTAGCAGTCTTTCTGCAAGTACATTGACATGTATCTGTTCATGCATGTCTTAAGAATGTGACATGAATGCAACTGACTCAGTGACTTCACCATATCTGTACAACCTGTGCAAAAACACAATGAACCAATCAACTCTGCCTACCTGTTTCATCTTGCATTTGCAGATTGATTTATTCTTTTTTAGTTCATATTTCAGCCCTTGTATTTAGATGCAGAACAGTTGTGCCTGCACAAGTCCAAATGTAGAATCTCATATTCATTTACCTCTATCTTTTCCACCATCTGACACCAGCCCATGTCATTGCCAAGGCTCAGGGACTGGCCATCCTGTCAGTCTTCAAAGCGGGATTCATGATCACTGCGAGGGGCGGCAGTGGGATAGTGATCGCAAGACTCGCTGATGGAAGTAAGTGTGTTTTATTGATGTCCTTTTTGATTTATCCTCAGTGTAGAATATATGTATATTTGCTTGGTGAGATCTAAAGAGATTATATACGAGCATGTGATTTATATTCTATATATGTTTAAAAGTTCAATCCTAATTTTTCTTCCTGTCTAAACCAAAACTATTACAGCAAAATAGACCAATTTGAGTAATTAGGGAGGTTTCATTGAATTGGAGTAATTGATGTCTGGCAGCTGCCTTAGCAACATACAAAACTGAATAAACAAAACACTCTTTAAGGTCATTTAGAGCTTCATTGACTGTGTTTGTTAGTGTTTCTTTGTTTTTACTCATTGAATTTTGACATTAAGCAGAGCTAATACAAATTTAGAGGAGTTTTTGAGGCCTTTAGCTTTTTGAGTAGTGTAATCATTATTTTGATATGGGATTAATACCTGTATTTAATTAACATTAATATATGATTTGATTTAAACTTCAGTAATAGTTATAATAATGGACAATGGGCTTATGTTTTGGACATTATATATTTTAATCTTGAAAAGACGTTTCAAGGTTCGCCATTAGCAGGTTGGTATCAGGATTGTCTGTTGTACTTAAAAATCTAAACAAATTCTATAGTAGGACATCCCAAACTGAAGTTTTTATATGTATAGTGTGATGTGATCTCTATTTCCTGTGCTGAAGGATGGTCTGCTCCTTCAGCCATTGGCATTGCTGGACTTGGTGGAGGATTTGAAATTGGCCTGGAGGTAAGATGTTTTTCAGCAGTTATGCAACAGGTTTATTTATGTATCTGATGAACATTCTGGACTACACTATGCTATATGCCTATGGATTATGTACAGTATGCAGACACGTATATCAGGGTATAATTTCTAAATTACTTCACTTGCAATGTCATGGAAAAAAATGTTTTCTTTCTGTCAAGATTGTCGGAGTCATGCATAGACAAGAACATCAAGACATTGAAATATTTGCCCAAGTATATCTTGCATGGTCTTCTGCAAAAGCATGAGAATAATGAATTACTCATCACAGCCTTTTTCTTAAATCAGAAGTCAGCTTTTTTTTCTGGAGCTGTTTGAATTTCAAGTGCTGGCTTCATCATTTTCCAGTGCATCCTCCTATCTCCAGTGAGGTCATTTGTCAGCATCAGGCAGAAGTTGAACTTTTTTTCATGACCTTGGGTTGCAGCTCGGATGAGTCATTTGTGTACCGAGCGCCTGTGCATCTTGACAGTCTTGATTAATTTCTCAAGTAGCCTTCAGGCACAGTGGTTAGCTCTGCACTGTCTGTCTCTCAGTAAGTAGAAACACACCTGATAAGTAGGGAGGGAGTACAGGAAGTATCGATTTTTTTCTTTAGGCATTAAAACCAGAGCATGCCTGAAACCGGTCCAAATCTTTCGACACCAACCAGCTTTTAAAAAGCATAAAAACTATTGCTGAATATAGTGCTACTTTTTAATGTTTTGCTGGTGACAGATAGTTGGCAGGGTGCTTATCAGAGTAATGTATAGCTAGATTGTGCATGAAGGAGAGACTTGACTAATAACTAACTAACTAAAAAAATCTGATTTTGTAAATAGTGAGAGAAAATCATGAAAAGAGTGATAGGCAGTTCTCAGTATCTGGTGACGTGTGAGTGTTTTAGGGCTGGGTGGTATGATGGAACTTCATATATCATGCAGGGGTGGAAATATGCAGTAGAGATTGTTTTATTTTTTGGCACAATTTTAAAAATCCTACAAGCAGAAAACCCTTATTAAATTAACTGAATATAATTATTTCATTTTTATTTATATTTAGGCGAAGGAACATAGTAAGTGATGCCCAACTTGTAATAAGAATAAATAAAAAAACGAATAAAAATATTAAATTATTAATAAATGAATTAAATTCAATTAAATGTAATCAAATTTCTGTAAAATTGAAATGTATATTTATATTATTTAAAAATGTAATTAAATATTACATTTAATTTAATATAAGACTGTCTTTGAAAATTTAATTTAACTTTCTAACTTAGACTTTCTTTGTAATGACAGCCCCTGGTCACTATATATATAAAAAAAACTAATTGAAAAAGTCATTTTTGAGTGAACCGTCCTTTTAAGGTTTCACATAAAACATGACATATGTTCACTTTTTTTCATCTCCAGTCATCAGATTTTGTCATCATTCTGAATCAGAGGAGAGCTGTGGATGCTTTTAGTAAAGGGGGCAATCTTACACTTGGAGGAAACTGCACTGTGGCTGTTGGGCCTCTTGGCAGGTATGCATGTTAATATTACTGTGTCGTACCAAATTCTGTTGCCAGGGGGCAGAAGAGAGGCAATAACCCAGAGTGAAGTTTTGGAAACCTGGGTGCTTTGAGCAAATGTCCACTGTTAAGTATCAGTGTTGTAATATGAAATGACACTTTTATTAGTAAAGTGTTTTCTTTCTTTCTTTCTTTTTTTATTTTTTTTATCTGGATGCATCTGTCACTTGGCTGACTTTTGTTTAAAATCAAAGTTTATGGCTTAAGGGAAAATGGTTTGATTTATGTTCAGCAATTGATATGATTGTTTTTTTTATGTTACTGCGAGTGCTGCCATGGCTATGTGGACATGAATGAGAAAAGGATGGTGCGGTCCTTGAGCTCTTGAGAGCTTCATTATGTTCCATTCATTTGTAAATAGACAGTTGAAGCCCATTTCTTTGGAGAGAGTTTTAAAGTGTTTACATAGATGATGGAGGTCTTTAAGGTATAAATTATCCGTCTCATTTTTTTTAACTGTAGTTTTGGTTTATTTATGAATAGCATAAATGAAAACCTTTTCCTCTTGCTGAAAGCTATATATATAAAATCAACAGAATATAAAAGCCATCTACTTTTTTATCACATTCACAAGGGACTCATTTTCTCTGATGACATGTTTATACAAAAAAAATGTATACAGTTGTCAGCCGCTTCAGCTTTCACCTACAAAACAGTCATTCATAATTTGACAAGCATGAGCCTGTGCGGAAAATACTACTGTCATTATAGATAATGACAGGTGTCCATACTGTTCATTAGGAGCCATTCGAAAGTGCTAGTTTAAATGACAGCTGCATTGTTCTAAGCTAAATCAGTGATTTTACTCTTTATTGATGGATTCTGCTGTGTTTGTGCTTGTGTGGAACGTCCTTATTTATTCTCACTGCTTTAATTGTTGTTTATGGATCTTGCCGGAATAGAGCTGCAAGCAGTATTGTCCTGAATGGTTGCCTGCTGCACTACAGTAGCTTTGAAAGCTAGGACTAAAGATTCCACTTAATGTGGATGTGTTTGATTTGTTGGCTTAGATTAGATCGGGCTTGGATTTGGTTTGGCAGCAATGACTGCAGGGTGTATGTGCTCTTTTGAAATTAGTTATTTTTGGAATAGAACCTTCTTACCACCTACAATAGAACATTTTATATAAATGATCATTATTTTAATAAAATCACCATTTGCATCAAAATCAAGGTCTCTTTTAAGAACATAAATATTAAGTGGACAATGGAACTTGGGCATTTTATAAACATTTTAAAGGGGTTTGTGTGATATTTTTTAAATAAAAAAAAACTTTTACAACTGAAAATAATTTCTTTGGTTCATAAGCTTAGTTTGAAAATTAAGCTACTTTGGCCATTCCTTAGACTTTTTTTTATCATTTATAAATAATTGAAACTATAATAGAAAAAAATGACCCTATTGTATGTATTCCTTTAAATGAGGATTCTCAACAAATACAAGTTGTTATTACACTGAAAATTGTGCATGGTTTAATCTTTATTTATTTCACTATGAGCTTTGACTGTGTAGTGTTTATTCCTTGCATATATACAAGTCTGACTAAGCATCTTTGACAGGAATTTGGAGGCAGATGTGGCGTTTCGCAGTACAGCAGCTGTCTACTCGTACTGCAAATCTCGTGGTCTTTATGCTGGAGTGTCTCTTGTTGGTTCTTACCTCATCGAACGCAAAGAAACCAACCGAAAGTAAGCATGTTGCAGTCTTACAGGTTAAAGAGTTTAAATGTTGCATTAAAGCCCTCGAGCACTGATGTTACCTCACATGCTACAGTTTCAGTATCTAATGTGGGCTTTACTTTTGATTAGGTTTTATGGCCAAGACATTCGTGCTTCATCAATTCTCAATGGAGATGTGGAACCCCCACCTGAAGCATACGATTTGTACACCATTTTGCAGGACTACACAGAGAAATACACCACTGACTGGCAGAACAAACACATGCAAGCCTCAAGCAAGGTCACTGTCTGTGTACTACTGCCCCATGTTGGGAAAACATATTTGAAACCAAAGCTTACTGAGCTACGAGCTATGCTACTCATAATTTTGTAGCACTATACAATAATGTGCCATTAAAGTTAGTAAATGCATTAACTAACATTAATGAACAATGAGCAATACATCTGTTACAGTATTTATTAATCTTAGTTAACATTAGTTAATAAAACAATACAACCGTTCATTGTTAGTTCACCTCACATCCATTAATTAACATTAACACATACAACTTTTGATTTCAGTTATGTATTATTAGTAAATATTGGAATTAACATTAACTAAGATTAATTTATTTGTATTTTGTCAAATAATTTTTTTTATTGTTAGTTTAGCAAATGTAGTTAAGAAATGTTAACAAATAAAACTTTATTGTAAAGTGTTACCTATAATTTACAGTGGTTTAAAAACAGTTCTGCTACTCTTTTGAAAAAAGTGAAAGATACTACATCATTAAATCTATGAAATATATAACTATAAAATAAAATAACTTAAAATACCTGGTGATTTTTAACATTATTACAAAGTTACTATAACCTCATTGTAGTTGATAGGATTTTAATTCACACCAACTACAAACTTTCTTCACAAGTATGAGGTAGTTTGGAATGAAGAAATTAAGAAATTACACACAAATAAAGCATGAGAGGTCTTGGCAAAACATTCAGCATATTAGAAGTTGATTGTGAGTTTCATTTAATGGCTACTATAAATCAGACTACTATAAAACACTGTAGATGACAGTAATATAGGCTTTCCACTGTGGTCTCATGAAATCAGATCAAAACAACTCAAGGGATTTCCTATCATAATAACGAGTATGAAATTCTTTATTTTCTCAGGAGTAAGTCTGTATACGTATAAATGAAGCAAAATGAATAGTTACAGTGTGTATAATGTTTTGAGATCTCAAAGTTCTGTGTGTGTATGGCACAATATGACATTATTAGAAATGCAGTGCATATTCAGCTTATACTTCAATTCAATTAATGTTTAAGGTGCAAACTGAATTAACATACTTATTTAGATTTACAAAAAAAAGAGGTTTAATTGTTCTTTCTTGACTTGAACTAATTGAATTAGTTTTTTCACGGCATCAGTGCCAGTCTCTGTTTATCTCTGTTGGCTGGGTGAGAGATAAGCCTGCTGATGTATTTTCGGGTGTCTTTGTTTTCACAGATGAGTTCAGCACCAGCTAGACCAAGACCTCCCTCACAGAGAGCTGCCTCCTTTTACACACCCAAGACACAGGGTAAGACCCTCAGTGGCCTCTCAAATCCTCACACCATTCATCTTTTAGAGTAGAAATGACTGACTGAACTTGTGTTGTTGTAATATTGGAGGAAAGTTGCTACATCCTTGCCTCTGACATTGAGAGACTTGTTTGTGTTTGTGTTAATAAAAAGTCATATTTTCACAACTTCTGCAGCTGTGAAGCCAGTTCTATATCCAAGCTTAGACAACTGGGATACTGAAAGCTCAGGTGAGTGCAGTATTTTATTTTATTTTATTTTATTTTATTTTATTTTATTTTATTTTATTTTATTTTATTTTATTTTATTTTATTTTATTTTATTTTATTTTATTTTATTTTATTTTATTTTATTTTATTTTATTTTATTATTTTAGGAATATGCAAGTCCTTAAGAAAATATAATTCAAAGGTTTCTGTCAAGAACAAAATGGTTTGTTTATTTCTGTTAACACAAGCCTCCCACACAGCTAATAAAACCATGAGAAATCTTTAAGTATGTTTTTCCCTCCTTAAACGGTATTATGCTTGTTGTTAAAAAAGACACTTCACCCCTGCGACTATGGTAATAAACTAACAGAGGAGGGATTTACTGTATGTTTTGTATCCCACCCTGCGTGTTCAAGCATATTATCAAGCCGAATATCTGAACAAAAGGGTTTATTCCTTCTGACAATGTGGTCATGCATTTTAGTTGACATTGATAAATTATAAAGTGGATTAAAACAGCTAGATTAGCAATGGCTAATTGAATAGCAGAAATGCACAAGAAGAAACCCCCAGCGCTGTGTGAGATCCTTTCATTATTCAGCTCAGCCTTTGGAGGATGATTTGTGTTGTCGTCAATTCAACTCCACTAACAGTCTCATTTATTTTCATTAGGTTCCTAAAGGCCCATGTTTAAAGTTAAAGTTAAAGACTGGCCATTTTCCCATCTTCCTGTACTCCGGAAGGGCCCCGATGCTCTTTGCCATGTCACAAGTCAGCTACGCAGCAAACACATTCTTTCCCACAGTGAGATGTCATTATCATCCCTGAGGGGAGAGATTTTAAAGGCCACTTGCTATGTGTGTGTTTGATTGATTCTGGACTGGTGGATTTTGTCACGTACACACCCAAGCATCAAAAGATTTGGCAGCCTCCCTGTCCTTTAAATAGGAAAATCTTGGAGGAGGCGATGTCTTGGATCTCCACAAGTCCTTAAGGCTATTTTATTGCTAAAAGTACATTTTATTTCCAACTACAACTCAGCAGAAGGGTCATTGTGCCCATCTTTAGTGCACAAGCATAAATGACAGCAATGATTGTTCATGGGAACATTATAATAATAACATTACACACAGACTTTATGTTCAGAGCAGCCAACAACAGCACTCAACACATGAGGATGATTATAGTGGGTTCTGCTCCTAAAGGACAACTGAAACAAATTAAATGCTTTTCTCTAAAATATTAATCGAAAGAACCTTCTCATAACCCTCTGAAAAAAACATCTTAAACCAACCTGAGTTGATTTTTGGTCTTATTTCGCCTTTCTGCCTTGTAATGCTGGTCTGTTGGCTGGTTTCAGAAGAGTTTGGGCACTTTTCAGGCGGTCAGGCTGAGAGATAAATCCATACTTAAAATATTCTCAAGACTGGAATCCATCCAGTTTGAGGATATGAAACTTTTTTGATATTTTGAGCCGATTTTAGAATTTTTCATTTGTCATGCATTTACTAACAAAAAGGTGCATGTTTTGTTGTATTTCAAATGCTTGAACATCTGGAAGTTTGCGATGCTCAGTCTTTTAATGTATGATGCCTAGTTTTTCTCTGTAACCATTTACAAAGTTGGCAAGTGTATGAAGCCTTTTAAAAGTATGTATTCCAGTCTTCTCAACAGGAAAAAGTCATTTGTTTCAGGAATTGAGCTATACTGGTCATGTTGACCAGTATAACTCGATAGAAAAGTTTTTTTGCAGTTGTTTTGTGGAACGTAGCCTTTTATTGTATTTTATTTACAATATTTTGATTGTGATGCTGAATATTCAGATTAATAACTGCGGGCTATAATTTCAGTTTCAGTCCATCGTGGCCATAGCAAACTGGAGGGAAAACTGTTTGAATATACTTGTATGTGTTTGTTATGGTGTCAGTGGTCTTCTTGGGTCCTTCATGGTCAGAAAGAAACCCCACAAGAAAAACAGGAGTGCCTTCAGAAGATTGCATCTGTCTTTTAGAAGTCCATGTTTAGAGGTTGTTTTTGTCAGGTGTCCCTGACTTACGCAACTGCAGTTCATTCTGTGTGAGCGAATGACGCTATAAGAGCGGGCAATCAAGCATGCAAAGGCTAACATAAACTAAAGACACATTCTGTGATCGTAGATAAATGACGTGGGGTTTGTTGTGCCAGGTAAAGTCATTCATGGATGCCAACTTTGCCATTAAAAAAAGCTGGCTGTACATTTGCCTTCTTGTTAATTATTTAAATGAGTGATACTTTATTCACTTGCACATTAATTCAAACAGTAATTCCTTGTCAAAGTGCACACAAGTCGACTTATTGAAAATAGCTAAAATTAGATTGAAAACTAAACTGATATGTGCATTTTAATATCATCTGCCCTTCTCTCACTCAAAACGGCAGACTGAAGCATGCATTATTAGAATGATTAGCTGATATCCCTCATTTCCTGTGTTTACTCTTTAATTAATTTAGATGCTATTATGGTGTATTTATTCGTTATTTTTAACTCCGTTGATTCAGATGTGTAAATGAAGTTAATTGATTGAAATGTGTGCGTGCCTCAGCATGATTCAGACAGTTAGAGACTGCTGTAGACAAGGTTTCATTGTTCGTGTCTCCTCCAGGTGGGAATAGGTTTCCAGTTCCCCTCTGTGATGTTTAATTACCGGATTTTGTCAAATTACATGTTAATATTCTACTAGTTGATAACAGTCATTCTGAATCAACAAATGGCTGGCAACCTAAATTATGTGTCGAGTTTCGACTGTCAACTGCATAATACACCAAACCATCAGCCAACAGCATCTTTTTTGGCCAGAGGTGGATGTGTAAGAGAGCCAGGTGAACTATACAGGGACTAGATATTGTTAGCCAACTACTTGACATGTCTTTCAACAGCCAGTTGTCATTGTCGTTGTCGAAGTATGGCATTGGATGACTTCATTAAAATCAGGACAACAGATGTCTCTCTTTTTATTTTGTTAACTTATATGTTGAAAGTGCATGCATGTCCCTCAGAGACACAGTAGAATAAACATACAAATTACTTACTTTTACGTTGTCCTTGAATTTTAAAGGGATAGTTCAGTGTCTTTCTACAGTCTTTTGATGATGAGTCAAGGAGATACTCATCTGTATTGTTTACAAGCTGAAAAAAAAACTCCTTGGGTGTGTGTTCACATTTGTTATTTTACTGGCAGACATTTCTCTTCCCCCAATTATCATGATATCATTTGTGAAAAATGAGACCTGGAAAACTCTCACTCCTCACTGTTTCATTAACTCACCTTCCCCTGAAGATCATTATAGCTGTAAATAATATTTAGATGGATCCCTGGCCTTAGGAAAAGGTTGTTAGAGAGCCACCCTGATTTCTAAAGACTCTTTTTGTCTCTAAAGGGAAACTGTTTTATGAGGTTTTGATTTGTTAAGTGTAATGGCACGTTGAGCAGCTGTTGTACAGGTTTCTCTGATACTTCCCACTGTTCCTTCGGAATGAAAAGTGAATCCAGGTTGTCAATTGTTAATCAGGTCTTTTGTATTCCACCATAACCAGGTGCCAGCAATTATCTATGGTTGCATAAATTGGATTTGTTCACTGTATACCTGATAGGGCTTAGCTCCAATCCCCTCCAATCTGAGATTTATAGCAGCAGAGAGGAGAAATAGCAGTCATGAGCTGTCACTTTTTCAGGTATTGCGTGTGCAAGTAGAAAACCGCATAGTTCAGATGTGACCACTCTGCCAAAATACACAGCCCTTCCAGATCTGAAGAAACTCTCTGGATTGTATTGCTGTCTTGTGCCTGGCTTGTCATGTCTTGCACTTGTGGTAGCGGGAATGAACATTATGTTGAATGGATGCAGTTATTTTAGGATACAAGTCAAAAGCATTTAGTGTGAAAAACGGCTCGACAGAAGCTTTTGGCAATGCCTGAGGTTTATTTGGAGATTTCAGAGCAGGTGCCAACAGTGTGAAACCACATTCCACTTCTGTCTGATTCCATGCTCCTCTCTTGTATATCTTCACTGATGAAAACCCCTTGCCACCCATTTCCCCCCATTTTACCGGTAAAATAAATCGTATCATTGAGTGAAGCTCGATGCATGTTGAATGTCACTCTGCTTATATTGATATATGAATGAAAGACTGAAACCACATTGGAAATCTGGGATTCAAAATCTGTTTTAAAATATAACGTTGTGTCATATATCTGAGTGAAACTGATTATGGACAAGAAAAATGTAGTCTGGGGACTTTGTGTAGTTCATCGGTTGTTGGATCTGAATGCAAGCTTGCAGTTGATTGTAAAAAAAGGGATGGGGTTTGTTTGGAATTATTGGAGAAGTCCGATATACATAACCGGAAGATTAGGTCTTGACATTTTGAATAAAAATTACGAGTCCTAATTAATTAAACATTCACGGATGAATTCTTTACAATAACATGCATGTAGTAAGGGTGCAGCTTTAAAGCAACCCTATGTACTGTAGTTTTGTGTAATTTTGCGACTTTGGTGCCCCCTGCAGTTAAGTGGGTGGAATTCGTATTAGTATTTACACACAGAAGTATATGTGCATTTGTTGCTGCTGTAGAGCAATCCATGGAATTTCGTAGCAGCCCACCGAATTTATATACAGTACTTCCAGAAAAGGCATGGGGGAGCATGGGAACAGGGTTGCCAAGTCCATGGTTTTACACTGTTGCTGCAGGGTTTTTTTTTTATTTTTAAATCTGTGGGTTCAGGGGCGTAGCCATCAGTACAGAAGTGACGGGGACAGAAATATCAAATGCTTTTTTTTTCTTGTAAGAAATCAAATACACTGCTGGATAATAACCAATCATTTGTATTCTATAATATTTTTTCCTGTATTTTCCTAATGACAATTTTATGATTGGTTTATATACTACAAACACTTTTTTCCATTTTATCACCGATTAAGGCAGAAATATATTTTATATTTTCTATAGGCTAATGTAATCAATGATATGTCAATTAGCACCACATTATTCATATATATTATTTATGTATTACCCAGAGATGACTTGAAAAACAACAATAAACCATATATTTCCTGGCATGTCATAAGTTATTACTTCCATGAGTCTATTTTGGTCTTTCCCTCAGGCTTTGTGTATGAATGAAACAAACACTGCAGGGACAAATTTACGTTTTATTAAAAGTGCCCAGCATATTCTACAGCCATGCACGGGTTAAAACTCCTACCCCTCTTCCTAGTTTTGATGGCTGGTTTTGTTTCACACACCTGGCAACCTTGGCTGCATGGGAAAAAAACAAAAACCATTCGCTTTAGTAGAGTGTACATTAGAATGAATTTGAATTTATTATTTCAAGATAAGAACGTACATATAGTTGCTTTCAAACTCTGCACTATTTGTAGGAAAGGTCACTAATCAGATTGTCACTGGGCGTCTTACACTTTTGTATTTAACCACGCATCAAGAGTAAAGTGTTTTACATTTTGTTTAAACCTATATTGTTTTTCAAAAGACCTCTAAAGGAAGGAATAAAACTGCTTACTGTAAAACTATCAATTCCACGAACAAAGTGCATTTATTCCTGCTCGATGTGTTAAAACACATAGTCAAGAATTTCAGTAATTTAAGGCTTACATTTGTTGTTTGTTAACCTGATAGTAGAAATGATTGAACAGTTGTTTATATCTTAAAGTGTTGATAGACAAATAAAGAAAAGAGTTTTGCCCATGGCTAACAGATTCTATCTGCAGATGTACGGTGCCGTGCACCACCATCTATTAGAGTACAACCTGGAAAGTTTTGTGCTGTTTAAAGTACAACACAATGTAGGTTTGAGAGAGAGCATCAATTAGCTGAGCCAAAGTGGGTTTATCTGCTTTAAGAGTACATGCTGCTCTCTAGTGTTGATAATTTGTTATGACCGTTTTATATAGCATTATAGGCACGTTTTTAATTCACATTTATTCATTGTTAATGTCACTGTAAGTATGTGCAACATTTATACATTTAGACGTAATTATTTATCAAACTATCTTGCAAATAAGGAAAAGCACAAGAAATGCATCATACAGTTTAATTAAATAGCCCTATTCATAATATTGCATATTGTTCCAAAGCAGTGCGGAAATACCATTAAGGATACATGTAAAATAAATCTAATAAATTTCAACAGTAAAGAAGTGCAAAAGCAAATGCACACTTCATGTTAATACTGAAGTTTTTTTTAATTGTTATTTAATTTAATTTAATAATAAATCAATGAATATGTTTTACTAAATATTTTATTGTCTTTAATAATCTGCTATCAGTGTTATTTTAGTGTCCCTGAGATACTATTGTAGTTTTTATTATTATTATTTTGATTTATTTTAATTTTAAAGGTTTAGTAATTTTTTATTGTTTGTGTAATTTTTTTATTGTTTAATTTTATTTCAGTTTTATTTTTTTTTTTTTTAGTACAAGTTAAACTAAAATAGTAAATAGTAATAAAGATAAATTAAAATGAGAAATGTTGCCTTGGCAACTAGCTGAAATAAAATGTATTTTACACATATTTTTTATGGTCTTAATTTTAGTTTTAGTTAACAATATTGGTTACTATTATTATTATTATTATTAATGTGTGTTATTCTGTGTATATATAGATTTGTAGATTTGTAACTAGAATTAAATGCTACAATAACAAATAACCTTTTTAAAGTCTATTTTTTAATTAAGTATTTTTATGCATGTATTTATATATTTTTATTTATATATTTATCAGTTTATGAATGCTTTACTAAATGTTTTATTGTCTTTAATAATGAGGAATTACAGTTTAACCTTTACATTTTCTTTATACTGGTTTGCAGTTAGAATTACACTTTCAAAAATGCTCCAATAAATAAAGTGTTTTTAACCAAACAATGATCTCTCCTCTCTAATGTGTTCTAGATCAAGCATCAGGTGGCACTTTAGTGGTCACAGCCGTGCATCCGTTCACCGGTCAGCAGCCTGGAGATCTGAGCTTTGTTGTAGGAGATCGCATCACTGTTATCACCAAAACCGACTCGCAGTATGACTGGTGGGAAGGAGAACTAAGAGGGCAGGTTGGGATCTTCCCAGCTAATTTTGTGTCCTATAGCTGAAAGTGCTAAAAATGGACAGAAAAATCTCAAATTGGTGACAAATGATGTCTGGCATTGAAGGGTCCTCTTTTGCACAGTTTGAAATGACGTTTATGATGAAGGTGTTTATTTTTAGGAGCACTTGGGGTCAGTGTTCTTCTTAAAGGCTGTATTAAGGGATGACAAGGGGTGTGTTTTCAATGTTTATTGGCATTGGTTAAATATATTCTTCATTTCACTTTGGCCGTTCAGTTATCGGTATGTGGGTTGACTACTAAAGGGTTCCTGTTTTATTAGTTATTAGTCCATTTTTAGTTATGCTATGGTTTAGAAACAAACTGGAATACAATTATGCTTTTTTATGTGTACACAAAAACACAGAATGACACTGTGGTATATTAGGTGAAGTTTCTCCAGGTGTTTGAATTATGATAGCACAATGGTTCGCCATCTGCAAAAACACAGTGGCACATGGGTGCTTGTTGTGCCATTTTTTTTTTCTCTGATAATAACACCGCACAGCTGTTGTGAACAAATGATAAGCTAAATTGTTTAAAACAAGCCTTATTTATAGTTTTATGAACTATTGCCCTTTATTTAACCTCACATCTATCTTGTACTGTTGCTCTGAAAAAAAAGAAGGAAAATTGTTTTTGTTTTTTTAAGGAAGTGTTTGAATGGTTGCTTTCCTTGCTTTCATTTATTGCTGTTTGCACAAATGAATGATTGTTTTCTCACTGGTTTTAAATGAAATATACTGTATATCAGTTCTAATAAAGATTATTTCCTACATTTTTAACATAATTTGTCTGTAGTGCTGGTTTAAGACTTGATTTTTCTTATTGTAATATAAATGAGTAATAAGTTAAAATAAAATAATAATTATTATTATTTTGCATGGCATATGTACAAGCTGTTCAAAACGATGACTGAACCCGCTGTCTATTACATTAAGAATTACACAAAACTTTGCCCCCCAAGTGTTTGTGAAGGTAAAAATGTTACTTTGGAAATCTAAGAGTACAGCAAAAGTTTAGAACATCAATTTGTCAATAAACCTAAAAAATAAAAAAAAAAGCAGAATATATATAAAAAATGTCTGTTTCTCACAGTCTTGTACAGTGTCTGGTAAAGGGATGCCACTAGTCTCTGGAAGAAGCAGGCACAGGGCTGCACCAATCATTGGCCCACTGCTGTAACAGATCAATGCTGGTAGAGGGAGCCTTCCATCAGGGGTCGTCACAGCATTTATAATACAGGCCACTCGGTAACAAAGACTAACCAGGCCGACACACTTCTGTCTGCATAGTGTAAAATATTTTGTTAGTGAGAAAGTGATGCACATTTCATGAACAATAAGGTTTTTGTTGGAAAATAATTTACAATTACAACATCTACAACTTCTATCCCAGCTTTATATGCAGAAAGCTTCACTGTCCTCCTATAGGCAAAAGAAAGTAACTACGCATTTTGAGTTCTGACTGGAATCTCTCTTAGACTATGATCTGTCTTGTGATAAATGGGATTAGATCAAGTATGCTCAGCTTTAGAGAAAACGAAGTGTTGTAATATCATATCAATCACCTTTTCTACCAACTCAGTTTCAGTGATGGTGTAAAAATGTGTGCAACAACTACTTATCTGTACATTCAGATTAAGTGTGGTAACATTTGATCACTTATTGTCTATTACTGTGCTGTTAGCTTACATACTTAGTACTGCAACACTGCACACAATGTTATGTAACTCATGGAAAAAAAAGTGTTTTATAATCTCTACAATGATTCAGCATATTTATTGTCTTCCTGCATGAATGTCTTCCACTGTTGATCAGCAATGCTCATACATTTTAAAATATTTTTTGAAAAGTGAGTTGTGATATAGATACTTTTTGAAATGTTAAAATTAATCCAAATTACATTTAATTTCACACAAACAAATATGCTTTCTAGTCGTCTGACCCTGCACATTTTACGATTGACAGATCAACATGGTTGACTCTAAGGTGTGTTTTGAACTTGGAGACTAGTTATCTAATTATCTGACCAATAATGTGTTTTATCAGGTAAGCCTGTTTGGATATTGTGTTCAGTATTACAGTTGGTAACAGCTCAATCCCATAGAGCACGGAGACACAGTAGGTGTACTGCATACACAGCTTGTCCATCAGTGCCAGGGTCATACACATTAAAACAATAATTTTTAGGTAGGTCCATATATGCAGCAAACTATTTAAAAAAGGTATCATGAATTTGTTCAGATATTGCCAATAGTTACAGAGGAAATAAGTGTTTCTATCTTGAGAAGACATATATATATATATATAAATAAAGTTACATCATTCAGGCAAGCCATTCCTTAAGGTGAAAGGTCACCTCCCTATGTAATTGGCATAATACATATTTACCTGACTGATGATAAATTGTTACATTTGATTTTGTTCGGACTTACTCTGAAATTATTTTCTCAAGTAGATTAAGTGAAGGCATATGTTTCAACAAATCTGCGTCCAGGTAAATACTAGATCTCAGGTTAGATGGAGCATTTTATTATTATTATTTTATTGGAGATAATATTGGAGTACTAGTGAGCATGGTTTGGCATACTTCATAGTACTATAGCCATAACATCTGGTTATATTTGTCACATTTAACAATTCAACAATTTAATACAGTCCTTAAATAAGAACAAAGCAGTTATTTTATTCCATCAAAAACATGTATTCCATTCATCCCTGTACATTGCTTTCTATTATAACCGACTCATTACTGACACCAAGTTGTATCTCAAGCAATTCAATTCTCAATACTGCAATTAGAAAACCATTTTAAAAAAAAGAAAGAAAGAAAGAAAGAACATTTTGTCTAAATCTCCGTTTTCAGTAACATGATAAGGTTACGTGTAGGCTATAATCTTAGACGAAGAACTCTGTCCTTACATCACATTTACATTTACTGAGTGATTTACTAATAAGACTCCGTTCATCAGCGACCGTGACTGACATTAAATGACAAACAATTCCCGCCAAATGCGCTGCAACAAGCCCACGTGAGCTGCGCCTCTGCATCAGCATGCTCCAGGTGAAGGGGGGGCGGAGCGGCACGCAGAATGTTTGGCTTTTCCGATAGATATTAATGGAAGGAAGATGAGTGGCCCTTCTGCTGGCATCCGCCGTCGGATCCCTAAACCGCAGGACTTGGGTTAAAGCTGTCTTCAGTCCTGCCACAGTTTTTGTGTAGGGGAACAACCTTGTGAGAATTTCCATTTATGTTTGCTGGGGGTTTGTCCTAGGGGTTAAATTAGAATTGAAAAATTAGTTAACAAAAACAAATGTATTTTGCCTAAACACTTAAAATATAGCTGCCTAAATAAAGTCTAGTAAGAAATAAAAGCTACAATACTTGATTCGAAAAAGCTAAATGAAAGTAAAAAAAAAAAGTCACACTTTTATTGTTTGCTGTCAAAAATGACCTGTAGACTAAGATAAAATCTGACTTGCAGGCAGATAATCAGTCCCACTTTTCTGATTAAAACTGGGCCAATCTACATTTTTGTAAATGACTTTATGCAACTGGCCCCTGGACAAGAGCAGAGCTTTTGTTATCATCAATTATCAAAAGAGACACCGTTTCAGTTTCAGTTTCAGTTTCAAGGCAGCCATATAAAAAGTATTCATGTTAAATCAATGTAATACAGTTTCTTTCTACTGCTGTAAGAGAATGATGGATTGTTTTGCACACAATTATAACGTTTACGAAAGTTCTGCCGTGGGTGAAAACTACACCCCGATATAAATAATAATAATAATCAACTAGGCAATTACACATGTAACAATTACATTTGCAGACAACGTAGTTTGTGCTCAATATGAGCCTAAAATGTTAAATAATTAGCCTAATTAGGCATAGATAAGATATATTTCCAAAAGTACAAACATACTATAAAATTTCAAAAGTTAAAAAAGTTATTATTATTATGTTATACAGTATATTCAAAGAAATTCAAATAATTTTTTTAAATTACAATTAGGAAGTGTTAATTTTTTTGTAGTTTTGTTTGTCACACATACTCATATCCATTTTGTTTTATTTTTGTAATATGATTTTGTAATAATATTCTACTGATTTGAGCTGTTTGTTATTTGCAATGGTTACAGCTATTTTTCATAATGTGATTTTTGGTGAATTTTAAAGTTAGGGTCAATTTGACTCACAAATATCATCATTCTTATTAATTATAATAACAGCAGTTTATATGGAGCCCACAAAAATTTACAGATTTTTTTTTTCGTTCAAGTGAGAGTTTTGACCATTGAATTAGGAAATGTCCCCGGTTTCAATTTGAGAAATCTGGTCACCTTACTGTAGAGTTAAAATAAAGTCTTTTATGAGTTTGCATCCCTGAGTAATGTATGTTTTTAAAGAAAAGATATTTCAAACAATAACATTTGAGATTTAATTTGACTGTGTGTTACTTATAGGGAATTAGCTGGTTAGCCTACTGTACAGATGGATGAGAAGACAATTTAAATCTTCTCATGTGCAGACCTGAACCAGATGCTAACTCTAAAAACATCTAAAATAATGAGAGATAAAATGCTTAAGTCTTTTCACTTTGGCTTGAACATATTTATGTATGTAAGTATTTAAGATGCTTTATAATATAATATAAATGTTTTATATTTAAAAACAAATTTTTAAAAAGTTTTGCAGAGTAAGAAATGTTTTGGTCTGGGCAAATCTCATAGATTGAGCTTTCTTAAGTGCTCAAAAGCATCATTACCAATTACATTAAGAAGTATTACCTGAAATAATTAACTTTAGAAAAAAGTAACAATTGATCATTACGCTATTGAATTTAGCTGTTTTAAAGCTACTCCCTTATTTGGATTGCTAAGACATGTAAATTCTCAGTTTGTCAAGTTAAAGTTTGAACAGCAGTAACTTACCTGTTAGTATAGGGTCTTGTCAAGTATAGCCAATACAATTGTGTTTAAGCAATATTAAATCTCCCTTGCTACTAACAGAATAAATGTCCTTCTGTTAAAATCTATTAACCTCCCCTGATTCAGTTGCTCCACATCCATCAACATCAGTGATCGCTCTGTCTGAGGACTAAGGGTGTTTCATTCAAAGGCAGACTTAATTGCGTAAGAGATCACATGTCTACATGTCTGGGGCTTATTTGCATCACTGGCCGACAGCCCACATGTACTGACATTTGGAGATGTGCTGAAATGCAGTTTATGTGCTAAAGTGCAATTAACAAAATAAATGAATTATTTAATTGGTAATCCATATTAAAAACTCACTATTTCATACTCTTGCCATTCATAGCAATTTCACAGGTTTTATATAGTTATACAGTAGATTAATGATTAACAGCATCACAGTAAATTACTAAGATCATTGCAGCAATGTGGACATTTTTGTGCTGGAGAAGAATGTGGATTGTTCTATATTTTGCCAGGCAAGAACTTGGCCTTCTCAGCAAGGTTAAAGGCAATTAGATGTGATTACCTTTATTACGTCAATGGAGTGTATCATCCTACTGTAGTCACTGCTGTAAGCTCTGATAAAGTAGATCAGAAATAACATGCAGGTATTTCACAGAAAACAAGTGATTGTTTATGATTAATGCCATATTTTATTTCTTTCACAGAAACACTTGCATCTCATGGCCTTTACCATTTCTCTACGACCATTCTGCTGGTGTTCAGAACTATGGGATGAAGAACATTCAGGTGCACGTAGTACTAGTAAACAGACTAAACGATACCTCCCTTTGCAAATAAGAAATATAAAAATGTACAAATTGACATACTATGCAAATGTGAGACAGACAAAGGCAAGGAATTTCTCAGCTTTTAAAGAATAAAGAGACCTAAATAGACACTTTCATTTTCTATAAATGAAACAGAATGGTTGGTATAAATGTTTTTTTGTAAAGGCAGGATTATTTACACTGTTAAAGTATAGAGAACTTTTAATATAGTCTAACTGTATACAGATAAAAATCTATTTTAGTTAGTTTAAATTGGCTTGCATCAACTGAGTAACTTTCTGTTAAGATAGAGTCCCATCTCTCTCATTGCTCTAACTAAAGGGTGTTGGACACAACTGAAAAGAAATTAAAAAGGTGCATATAATATACATATTTTAAATCAGTCTCTCTAAACTAATTCTCCATGCCATCTCCACATTCATTCTTTAGCAACTTCACAATATAGTGCCAATACTTAATTGACACCACCTCTTCCACAAATGTGATCTGGAATTTCTGTGAAACTCTGAGAATTTAGAGTTTAATTGCTCACTTTGGTTGGGTACTTCAATTGTCACAGAGGCAGAAACACATCAGCATTGGCCATTCGATACAAAATCCCTCAATGACGTTCTGCTTTCATTCATTCATCCCTCAGCTTACCACCAAGAAAGAAATTTACATTTCCTTATTCTCTTAACCTGCATAAAGCGAGATGAGAACATTCAATTCATCAAAACCAGTAACCCTCTGTTAACATCACATTTTTTGAGAACACTAATGTTTTATGTAAGAAGCTTTCACTCATGGAAAAGAGCAAAACTACGATTACAGAATTACAGAAACTTCCCCCATTCCTTCGTCTCCTTTATTCTTTGGGGAATGCTATCGGCCAGCACAAGCATGGCCTTCCAGCCAGAGTTTAGACCTCTGCGGTCTTCATACTGAATGGACAGCTATCTTTTACAAGCCGTTAGGGTTGAATTGATAGCACTAAGTGCTGCCTTGAGCACAGACCGAGCTGCTGGAGGATATGGGCAGGGCGAAATGACTCTCAGCACTAATGCAGCAGTCTGTAGACTCGGCCGTCTCTCCCTCTTTTTCGCAGATGGCAGTCATTGGCCCACTGGGAATGCGGCTACGGCTGTTGTACCGGCTGCTGGCTGCAGAAGGTGGTGTGCGTGAACGCCCATATTTTAGGGTTGTAAGACGGGGCAAGGCTCCCTCTGTACGTGCCCACTCTTCATGTGCTCTCCTGCTGCTTGTCGGAGAGGTGGACAGTCCATCAGATTGTGCATGCTCTGAATTAGCCTTCTGAAAAAAACGAGGGTCTGTGCATTTGAGAATCTCAGCGGCTGACATGCGGAAGCTGGACTCTGAGCGGCTGCCCTTCTTGAGAAGCAAAGCTTTAAAACTGTCATTGCTCGTGGATGAGCGCCGCAGGTTGCGCTGAACGGAGCCAGTCTGACGTGGCAAGGAAGTTAGGCTGGGACAAGAGCCTGTTGGAGTGACAGGTGGGGACGGGAGGAAGTTACGGCAGCGTTCCTCTTCAGAGTCCCCACGGCCCAGGACCTTCCTCTTTGACCTGTGAATTAACAGATAGCAGGACAGGTTCTCAGGTCAGCCTTTGGCATGGTAACTGCATGTCTTGCTGTTGATACCATGAGTGTAAAATTTCCATGTGTACCATTTTTTATCTATAAATAAGTGAAAGTGTGACTGTCATTTGTTGTAGGACTATAAACTGATGCCTCTCTCTACTTACAGTAGATAAAAATGTTGGGGAAAATGATTTAGAAGGGATTCCACATTATAATGAATTTTAGGTTTGAAGATTATCAGTTTGGAATGTTATCAGATAACATTAAATGCCAAGGACACTATGAGGTCTTGGAAGAGGTGAACTGTGTACATTTTTTGATGTTATAACTTTTTCCTGCACCAGTTTATTATGCACAGAAAAGTAGGTTTGCATAGCTTGACAAATGTGGGTTTAAACAGGTTTAGGGGGCGGGACTATTAGATGTTCATCCAGTGGCAGACAGAGGGAGTACTTGGGAGACCTGTTGGAAAACAGTCATTTTCACAATTCAGATGATAGAAATTGTGCATTTCATGTTTAAAGATTAAAAAGAAAGATACTACTGTCTACTAGATACTACAGAACTAGGTACTACTACTTAATTGTGTTATGATAAACCATTTTCGTATTCTGCTATACCCTTAAAAAAATAACTTTGCATTTAAATACTTCCACATATATCACCATGTTTCCTTAAGATTCAGGACATCATTTTACCTTAAGGCTTTTTAATCGGAGAACATGGATGTTAGCTCTTTCTAGGCATTAAACTTTAATTCACACAAATGAATAATGACAAAACTTCTAAGAATAACACTGCATCATGTGCTTTTTAGTTCTGTCCTAAAACACTATGACAGTCATACCATAATCTTCCCAGCTCTGTGTTTGCGTACTTTCAGGTTGGTTGAAATACACATTCCATTTAACTTTTAACCTAACAAAAGGTGTGACACCACAATACAAACACTGTGAAGTAGAGCTTGGGGATTAGAGAGGGCAAAAAAAGAGGATAATCCATTCTTACTGGAGCTACTGGATTATGGGTGTAATCTGACCCTAGCCAAACTACAGGGAGACAACACCAGCCAATGACTTGAGTACTTGCCAGTCCAATCCACACCTGTAATTGGATGTTCATGTTCTGTCTACGTAGACTGCTCCAGATGACACGTTTAGACAAATGATTCAACACAAATGCATGAACACATGACACGACTTTAATAACATTGAAATTGAATGTTTAAAAGATTCTGGCTTGTCATAAAAGTCGGTATACTAAACGTTGTTCAAGCCATCCTAAATACCAGGGTCATGGATATTATAAATTAATAATATTTCAATATAAAGAGATACTAAAAGGCATTCTATAGAACTTTGATGCACCACCAAACAATTGAATTTAAAAATATGTTTATCTAAATTAAAAAGGTCTATATTAATTCATTATTTTTAAAAATATATATTGCATTATTAAATGTAATATAAATATATTATTATTGATCATATTATGTATCATATTGATTCTGATGAGAGAATGAATAGCTCCACATACTGATTCATCTGTTGTGCACCATTAAAATTAAATTTGAATTTAAAGAAATATTAAAGCTGATTTAAAATGTAATAATTAATTTAATTGTACATAGAGTTGACTAAAAGTATAGTTTTTAATAATGGATTTAGTTTTTCAGTATGAACAGCCCATAAACATAACATCTATAAACATACACACTATATGGAATATTTTTATTTTGTGATGTTCTGTGGCATGAATAAAAATCTGTTTGATTGCTAAATTTGTCGAATATGAGAAAAAAAAGACATAGTTATTATTCTTCCTGTTATTATTAGCCAGTTCAGAAATTCTGAATTTTGCTCAACCCTGTTTTTTAGACAAAAACAAAGTTCTTTTTGATGATCTGTTCACTAATCTTCTTTAAATGAATTGGGAAGGATTGAGGATTAAATATTCTGATCCTTTCTGAATAAACTTTCCAGTGTTTATACAGGTCAATACAAATATAATACAATAATACTTTTTATGCAAATGTATAAAACTTTCATTCATGTTGAGTAGTGCAAGAGAAACTAACAAAAAATATAAATATATATTTCACAAAAAATAAATAAACAAATATATATATATATATATGCACATAAAGTAAATTATCCATTGTGATACATATTATGATCTTGTAAACCTTTTAACCTGTGCATTACCTTTTTAAGCACAGCCTACAGCAGTTTTTATAAGACTGTATTTACCCAAATAATGTTTTTACTTCTTATGCATAATGCAGGCTTTACTGACTAAATAAATGAAAACATCACATTACCTATGAATGGCAGCAAAGAGGTCCTCTGTAGTACGGGGACGAACAGGTGTCACCATCTCCTCCACAGCCTCTCCGTTAGTGTTAATGCTAGATGCGCTTTCAGTGCTCGAGTCAAACACGGCACCTACAACCCACACATAAACACTCAGCTTACCTCTCAAAGTGAGAAGAAACAATGGAGACTGAGCCTACACTGACTGAAAATCAGAAAGGCACAAAAACCATGTGGCAACAGACACTTTCTGCTCCTTAAATTATTCACACTCCTTTGGTAGTCCTGCTGTTGTGCAATATCTGCACTTTAGTGAACACTGCAGAGGCTTGAGAATATTATAGTCTAAACCCGCTAACCATCACACACTCAAGGGCTCTCATTCAACTTTCTTAGCTCATTCAAGGGTAACTAGTTATGCAACAGATAAAAAGAATCATAGAGTTGTAGTCAATCCTGCACCCTTTTTTGGGAGAAAGAAAGTGATAATTATAATTGAGGCTATAAAATACAGAGTGCTTTCTGATCCTTAACCTAAACAAAATATATATTATCTTGTAATTCATGCAAACAAAAAATGCAGCTTTGCAGATGGATGTAAAGCTGAGAGTAAATTCGAAATGTATGATCAAATGACACAATCATTTGTTCTGCACACTAGAGTGATCCTCCGTACACAGAAACTTTCTCTCTTTTAGGCAAGTAATAAAAAATCCCTTACCATTTTCCTCATGTTCATCCTCTCTAAAGCTGATGGATCCTGAGCTGCTGCTTGTACCATCATCTGATGTACTTTTATCATCACAGAGTCCAAAGTCTTTATCACTCAGGCCGAGGTCATGCTCATTAAGAATGTGATCAGAGAGTTTCAGCTCTTGCAGACTGCTTGATGACAACTCACTGCTGAGAGACAGTCTGCCTTTGACCACAGGGGTTGAAGAGTCTGAGTCACTCTCCTCCTCCACCTCGAAGTCTAAAGAAATTGCTTGCAAATTAACTGTGTTTGTCAAGGTTGTGCCATTCAGTTGGCATGATTCAAGTGTCTTTTCTGCATCATGAACCTGTTGAAGCTTAGGTAGGTGCATAATGGGTGGTATAATAAGGGAAAGATTGTGTTTCTTATGTGATATAGGAGGCTTCTGTTTCAGCTGAGGACTTTGAGGAGAAGCTGAGGAGTTTGTGCACTGCAGAAGCTCATAGGAAGATAAAACTGGAGATGTCTCAGAAAGGTGCACTGAAACATTCTGCACAGTATTGCTGACATGTTCATTAGGGCCAGGAGGTAAAGCACCAGTTGATGCCTCAGGGAAATCTTTTATAAATTTGTTCACTAAATATTCTTGTTCAGATGTATTCATGCCATTTTTAGACTGAATAACACAGATGGCAGTCTCAGTTTGCTCTGTAGTCTCGCTTTCCAGGGACTTTCCTGAGTTTGTTTCAAAATGGTCATGTGCTTGGTCATCAAAATCATCAAAACTGACTCCTGTAAAAATATCTTCTGTTTGCTTGAGCTTCACAGGTCGTAGCTGCACCATCTGAAGAGCTTGGGCAGTAATTATTGGTCTCTGAGTCTTTTCTTGCTCTCCAGTGTGGTTGATGTTTAGTGCTTTTTCAATTTCCATAGCCTCTTTAGGTGTAAGACAACTCTCTGTGTTCAAAATGGCTGCTGTTTGAAGACTCATCTCAGGTAACGATGGAGGAGGTGGAGGAGATAGAATGCACAGTGAAGGTTTGGGAAGAAGAAGTGAAGGAGATTGAGGACTATTTGTACCTTCATTTCTTGACAGAGATTCAAAAACCTTTGGTGGGGGAGGGGGGGAATCAATACAGTCACACTTTTCAGATGTTGTGGATGAATCTGAAAGTGAATTATGTCTCTCTTCCAAGTCAGGTAGAAGAGGAAGAGGTGGGGTTGAGTCTACCATAGCTGCTGTTGGAGAGCAGGAAGCGGGGCTGGTTGATTCACATGATGTAATGGTCATGTCAGGTAGAGGTGGAGGTGGCTGTATGTTTCTGATGGAATCTGAGGTGTTAGAGGACAAGGATGTAGAGGAGGACGACACAGAAGACCGCAGGGAGGACTTTCTTTCGGGCACTTTTGGTTTTGGCCTCCCTGCAGGAGATTTTGCTCTTATTAGAGAAGTAACTGGGGTGCCTGCAGTTGGAGTGTTGGACTGACTTGAATAACCACTTGATGGTGACGTCAGATGATGAACCTTGTCAGGTGATGAGGCCAGGTTTGACTGAATCCCACTACTATTGCAGTGGGACGATGAAAACCCGATGTTGTAGGATGCATTGACCATGATTACTTGATTCTCCTCAGCACTTGCAGATCTTGTGATTTGGGAGGAGAGACCCTGGTCAGACGATGGACCTTGGTAATCCATGTAGAAGTCCCACGACTCTGCATAGTCTGAGCGCTGACTGCTGCAATCACTGTGTGTGGGTGTGACCGGACAAACAGAAGCTGGTGCAGACATCCCACTGCTTGCTGCACTTGTGGAGCTCTGGCTTCTGGGTCGGATTACCCAAGGGTCTTCAAACCCACTGCAGGGTGCCTGTTCAGAGCAAGATGCACCATGAGTTTTTAGGTTAAGCTCTAAGGACTGCTGGAGGCTGCAGATCAACTGCTCACTTAGGACTGAGCCATTTTGGTAAGGCTTCCTCTGAGGTTTGCGCCTTAAAGAATCAGTCCTGGCTGGAGGGAGTGGGGGCTTCTTGGCTTTCCGCAGGGAAATGCTGCGAGTCAGGGAGCGGTTGCTGTGAAGACTTGCACGATCCCCTTGACTGTGGTGGTCCTTGCACTCATACAAACTGTGCTTTGCATCTCCTGCTTTATTGATGGAGCCATGACTATGTGACTTCAAACCAGAGTCCAGGCGCATGGAGGTGTAGTAACCTTCGTTGTCAACAGAGAACAATGAGCTTGAATCCGTCTTGCTGGGAGAATGTTCCTCACTGTTGTATATATGGCTGACAGGTGAGGAGCAACTTGTGGTGACATTGTCCTTTGGAGAAACGTCATACGTCCACTGGTCTGTGGTTAGAGTGCTGCAGCTTTGATTGCTGCTCTCCGAGAAGTTAGAATCCCTGCAGACACAGTTATGACTGCCACAGTTTCTGCCATCAAGTGTGCTGCACTGGGACTCAGTCTCTGTATGGATCCCTGTACAGAGGGAGGTTGTGGATTCATAACAGGAGGAGACAGCCGACAACGAGGCATCAGCAGTATTAAGCAACTGGGCTGAGGAATAAGGTGATTGCATCTGGTTATCCTCTGTCCTTTTGTGTCCGTAACGAATGGAGTTTTGTAGTGCACCACTGAGACTGAACAAGCTTGGGCTATTATTTTGGTCAGAGCCTTTGCAATTTGGATTTTCAGCAAGCTTGGTGCTGTTTAATGTACTGCTTCTAGAATCGGACAGCATATGCAGTGACGATGAGGAACCATGCTGCATGTCAAACTGGTAGGACAAGGAGCTTGTAGATCCAGAATTCATCCTGTAGGGGGAGCTGTTGTACTTTGGTTCACAGTGTTGATGTGGGATGTGAGAACCTTGTCGTGGCAAACTGTGAAAGCTCTGACCACTGTCATTAAGCTGAGTGTAGCTAATTCCATTACAGTCACTCATGGTGGAAATGCTGCTTGAGGAGGAGACGCTGGCCATTTGGGCAGCAATTCCGTGGCCTCTTTGTGCTCTGATTCTGCGTACTGAGGGAGGAACAATCTTCACCTCTTCTGTTTGGCAGCTGGAGTCACGGGTGTCTGAGCGTCTTAGGGTGGAGTTTACACTGCCCACTCGACTGAGAGTGGAGTACTGATCTGCCATACACATTGAGTCAATTCTGTCATCTTGTTCTTTATTTGCTGTAAGAAAATAAGGAATGGTAATTATAGATATAAGGTGTATGTTTGCACTTGATTGTCTTTCTCAATCATTTTACGTATATACTTGTCAAAAAACGATTGTAGTTAAAATATAGTAAATAAATCATACAGAATATAGTATAATATAAAAATAATCAGCAATTCAGTATAATCAGTAATTCAGTAATTTTATCTATGTTTTGTGTTAACATGGCAGTCATCTTGGACTACACCGACACCTAGTAACATAAATAGAATATCATACTTAAAAAGAAAACTTTTTTAATTACCAATGCCATTGCACAAATGCTACATTAGCATTCAGATTAATGCATTTCCACCAACAAAAATGTCCAACAATGGATCAGATTTTTGGTGTGGGGACATATATTTATTTTATTAAAATACTCTTCATTCCTTCATGTATAAAACTTCTAATTACTGAATGCTAAAAAATTACTGAGTGCACCTTTAAATTGTTTGAGAGGGGTGCAAAGTACTGTATAGGACTGCAACAATGAATAGGAATCATACCTAGTTCAGTTTGGATGTTATCAAGAACTCCTGTTATTGTCTTTCTTCTTTGCACCCTCTTGGGTCTTCGTGTTATGGTGTCAGTGTTTGCTGCGGAGCGACGGAAGCTGGCCTGACGGTCAAAGTTCTCACCTAATTATGTCAAAATAATAGAAAACCATTGCTTATTAATGGGGTGCCTCATTCTAAGACTATATATATATTTTTACATTTAGATTACCTTAAAATAAGTACCTGTAATGTTGATGGGAATGATAGCAGTGGCCACTGACTGGGCCTGTAGTCTCATCTTCTCCTCAGGAGTGGGCAAAGGTAGACAGCTTGCCCAGCTTCTCTGGATGTCCGGGTCATGTTCCAGCAGAGGAGTCTGAGGCGGCATTGAGTACACAAGCTTCTCCTCTTCATTGGGTGACTCTGAAGCCTGGACACAACACAAACAGACTGATTTAATGAGGTCAGGCTTCGTTGAATGATAGTCTAGCCAATGCCCAGTGATAGGCATTGTCTGATATTTCGTCATTTCTACTGATAAGTGCTTTCCAAAATGAGCAAAGTAAAAAAGTGCATTTCCCTCCAGTAACATAGGGTGACTGAAATATTTCTCTGAGCAATAAGCCCAGGGGAGCCCTGAATGGAGGAGAGCTAGGCTTACCCTCTAAATTATTCATGCTAATTTGAGATCAGTGTTACAATGAGTGTATTCAACCATAATGTGTCTCGATTCTCTTTTATTTTATTTTTTCATTTTTTTGGCAAAAAGACAAATTTGATTCTTTTGTTCTGCTTTGCATAACCAGTTCTTATAAATTTGCAAGATTGCTTGAGGGAAATACACAGTCTAATTATGTATTAATGTCTAATTTGTGTAATCTACTGTACCATGTCAGTGTCTCTGTGTCTTTGAGGTGAAAACACACTCACGGCGGGTGACTAGCTCTAGTAGGTTTTCTATGAAGAGGCTATGAGGACTTGTTAGGATTTGAAACCACCCTTCACAAAACACAGCGCTACCACTGACTAGCAACTGCAGCAAAAGCTGTACCTTTCTTTTCCAAGATCTCAAATGACAGCAGAGAGAGAGGCAAGACTGTGATAGGCAGTCTAGGACTTTAAACCGTTGGTGAGAGAAAAGAAGATTTGAAAATAAAAGAACAAAACAACATCAAGTGAAGTGAGACATTACCTTTATTTAGGATTACAGAATGTGGAACAAATATTTTCTTGTTCTACTCATTTATTATAGTGCTGGACTTAACTGCTAGCATGCATACAGCCACTAATGTGCAGTGCAAAACAAGTGACCCAAATCATGTGTTCATTTCAAGTATTTAGGAAAAAAGGCCTTTGTCTGTTTCATGAATATATGAGCATTTAATAGATTCCATTATAATACAATTCATCAATTCTTGGACAACATAATGAAAAGCCATTTCCACTGACAGGATTTTGTTAATGTGGTGAAATTGATTATAAACGACATGACATATTGCATAGCCAAACAAAAGTTTTTTGTTGTTGTTGTTTTTTATAGCAACAGCATGTACTGTATGTGCATGTAAAGAGAAGTACTGTGTTTAAATTTGTGTTGGGTTAGGTTTACCTTCTTTTTCTTCTCTGTCTTCTCCTCATCCAGGTGCACATTTTCACAAAGGCTGGTTGCAGAGAATGCAGGGCTTTGGGAGCTGTACTGGGAACTGCGGAATCCATCTTTCCTGAGCTTGTCGCACTCTGGAGAGGTAAGCATAACCATCCAATCAAATAACAATTTGGGGTGTTAATGAGTATGTAAAAACTATTAAACACAGACACATACAGGCCTATAGAAAGAATTTAAACATCAATTAATGCTACATTGTTGTGCACAGGCAGCCCAAAGAAATATTTTATTAATCAAATATTTATTTCCTTCAGGCAAAAATCACCCTGTGGAGACTTACATGAAGCAATAAAAAGCAAAGATAAAAAAAACAGCTGCAGTGCACATGTTCTATAAGTGGAAGGACTACTCATCAACAGAATTTAAAGAAATGAAACGCATAACTCTTTGTACTTATTAAAATATTTTAGCCAACATAGAATGCATCCTGATAAGCACACTGCAGAGAAGAGATTTCACATAAAGGCTAATGACTCTTGTATCACACTTAGCAAATTACTAAACAACTGCAGAGCCACAGTGTCCTTTTGCCTCATTGCAGCGAGGGCAGTTACAGAATGAAAGACAGTGGGCTTATGCTCTAGGAATGAAAGAATGATAGATAGAATGATACATAGGTAGATTTCTGTCGCTAATACCTCCAGACAAATGAAAGAGTAGTGTCTCTTTTTACTGTAGTTACTGTAACCTGAAAATGTCAGATCTGACTGTTGGGTTATGGATGGCCTGCAGAGTGGGGGTCTCCACCTCCACCTAATGCCACTGACATATCCATTTCTTTCAGCTGATCACCTCCTCTGGCACCTTCATAATGAATGCCTGCTGAGAAACACTATTAGCTATTCTCTCTCTCTCTCTCTCTCTCTCATCTGTCTTTTTGAAGAGCTCAATGTAATCACCTGATCTTTCTGCAGTAGCTCATGATAAGACTTGGCACCTTATCGTTGCTTGCAGTTTGCACAAAATGCACAATATCTCAGCTGTTTACTGTCTTATAATCTATAAAATGTAAGCAAAGCAAAGCTTCAGTCCTACATCCACTTTCTGTATTTTCATTTAAGATGGCCTAATAAAAAATAATTACTACATCATAAAAAAAAATTATTTTTAAAAAAAAAAAAAAAAAAAAAAAAAAAAAATTATGGAAAGCAAATCCCATTTCAGTCACTACATGCTGTAAATAAATATGAATCTAATGTAAAACTCTCTGTTAAACATAAGAATCAGGGTAGAAGATATTAATAATGCACAGAGGATGGTAATAATCTTATATGTACTGTATACTGCATATGGCACTAACCAGGTGAATAGACAGTACACAAACCTGCAATATCAGCAAGCCTGGAAACAACAAATATATGCAAGTAGGAACAGCTTGGCCTGCATTCTTAATGTATATTAATATATATGTCTTACACATATGCTGGACAGAGGCAAGAGGCTCAATTTGATTACATGAATTTTAAAGCATTTTAAAGCGAATCATCACTGAACCCAGAAATAAGCTTTGTGTTCCTCATGCTGCATATTATCAGAAGCACATTACTGTGGAATATAAGTTGGTGTGTTTTAGAAAGCTTATAATATTACTTCACAGCATGCTAATCAGTAAAAACTGTACAAGAGTCGATAATTATAATTAGCTGTACAATTTGAGCTGTGATTAGTGAGTAGAGGCTAATACAGGTTAATATGTTAGTAGCTCAAAGAGTAAAGGATAGACAAAGAGTGAGACTGAGAGCATGTGTGAGGGATTTAATCCTTAAGAGGACTTAACTTCAAACCTTTCACTTTACCTTTAACTTCTCATCTTACTGCAGGCAGCATGAACAAAAAAACTGTTTATTGCCCATAACAAGTACTTTATGATTCTACAAGCAGCTTTGTCTACCAAGAAGGGGTTAAAGGAATAGATCAGGCAAAAATTAAAGTTCTGCAATCATTTATTCACCTATAAGTCATAACAAAGTGGAATGACTTTCCTCTGTTGTATGAACATCTAGCAAAACATTTCATTTTGTGTTGATCTTCATTGGAAGGAAGAATGTTTTACAGATTTGGAATGACATGAGGGTGAAGGTATCAATGGATGATAGGAACTGATTGTTGCAAGGTAACCAATCAGTTATCAAAACCTATATTGTCAATAAAAATTGATTGTTGTACAGCTACAGCGCCTGCAGTCGACTCTTAATTGCCACATTGTGATTCATAGAGTGAGAGGAAAAACATTCAAAAGCTGTGATGATGTGGGTGGTCAATGAATGCAAATTAGATAAAAAAAAAATATATATATATTTTTTACAATCATAACAAATAGACAGACAACAGCCATGACCCTGCCATTGGGAAAATGGGGAAAACAGACATTTGGTGTGCCACCTGCTGCCCCCGCTGGAGCCAAAACATCTCACAAGCACACACTGGTATATTAGCATTCCAGAGCACCTCTGAGGACTAGTTATTTATGCAATAGCAAGGTCGAATGAGAGAATTTAAGAGGAGTCATCAAAGTAAAAAAGTAGAAACAGAGAGTGTAAAGTCGACGGGAAATATCATTCACGATCCATTTTACTTCCATTATGTCAAATATTTTCAAGTGGAACAAATGGACATAGACATGGTGCTCATGGGTATGGTGGTACTTCATGGAATCATTTGTTAATTGGTTAATATTTTTAACCACTATGTCAAACATCTCTTCAAAATCGTGTGCCTAATTTTGTGGAGAACATACATTTGTTTACAGTATATTAGAGACAATTTGTGGTCTGTGCTCCTGAGCAAGAACTTTTAGCAGTTGTGCGGTCAGATTGCATTTGAAAGTGGAAAAAAATGTGGAGTGTCTATTTACACTAAGTGCTAATGAATCGGCTAGTCAAGATAAGAAAAGACAGTCACTTATTGTCAGTTCCAGTGGCTCAGATGGTGAAATGAGTGTTGTACATATTTTGATGCGATCGACCCAGGATCGAATCCACCTTTTGGCAAACTTTTTTCTCCCTTTTCAAATTTCAAATCACATCAGAAAAGCATTTATTTTCTATGAAAATGAAGGAAATAATCAAAAAGTTGAAAATAAAGTATCGGGTATGGTTAGGTAGGTGTAGGGAGGGCTCTATTGTGCCAATAAGGTGGCATCCATTTAATAATTTGAATTTACATTCAATAAGTTATTATTGCATATAATGCAATACTGAGGTGCAGACAATTGCCATTATTTGCAATAAGTAGTATAAATAGCAGAAAATCCTGTTATTTTTAACATAGTGTAAATAGAATCTATAGCAATTTGCACTTAGTGTAAATAGCATATCACAAAAAAATGCTGCTATTTGCACTTAGTGTAAATAGCATCTATTGCTAAGAAAAAATTCTATTTGCACTTATTGTAAATAGCCTCTGCCAAAAAAATGACCATTTCCTGCCGACCCTCATTTTTAAAAAGGCTTTAGCCCATACTTGGATGCTGAGGGTCATGTTCACCCTTTAAAAACATATCAGTGTATCCCTACTGCATTTTTTTTTATTGTATTTTTTTATTGTTTCTATTATCAAAACTTTTATTTAATTAACATTAACCGGCAATAAGTTGGCTTTCAGGAGATTTTAGAAATGTTTCATTACAGTAGTCTAAAACAGTGGTTTTCAGTCCACAACAGTGCATATTTTGTATATCTTTATTAACACACTTGATTCAGATTATCATCTCATTAGAACTCAGCTAATGCCAGGTATACACTACATGATTTTAGGCCTGATATTCACTTGCCGACATGTTTTTTTGGAGATAAAAGCCCGATAAAAGCCCAGATCCGAGGCAAATCTGTGCTCCTGAGTGACAGTCACATTGTGTGAATTATCAAAGATGCAATCTGAGTGAAGCACCAATGTGTTGGCTATGCCTGAGAAACATTTAGCAGGCTAAATATCTGGACCTGTCTGCAGTTCAGACTGTTGCATTGTGAAATGTGTTTTGGCTGGAAATGACATTGGTGACAACCTACAGCTACAGCCAGTAAGATACGGGGCAATGTGTTTATGCGTGTATCTCGTGTATGTGTTTTGTAAACGAGACAGAATTGTCTGGGATTCTTCCTAATAAAATACTACGTAATGTATGACCCCCAGACATTGATCCATCATGTAATGTGTAATCCACAGCAACTTTATGATACCCAAAATAGCCTTGATCTGACAACCTTGTAGTATATGAGCAGCATGAGAGAGACATACAAGATGTGCAGTGCTATGGGTCTGCAGGACCAGGATTACAAAACACAGACTTAAACAATGCCTAAATAGCGATTTTGTGGAGTTGAAGCAGGGTTATATCATTTGCATCACAGGCAGTAAACTGTCAAAAATGCTCTGCTTCATCACAGGGTAAAATGGTTGTGCAAGGGAACTTTCTGCACAGTGGTAATGTTTTCTTCATTATAATGGTCAGTGGGTCTGTAACACAGAAATCACATATTCTTCTGCAGGCCATTTTGTATTTGCTGATTATATGAAGCAATTATGCTGAATCTTCTAATCTTCTAATAAATCACTGCTTGTACTGTTGAGATTATAATTGTGTTTTGCATTTTAAAAAAAGAGAAAAAAGTAGTGTAGTTTTTGTCTCTGACCTCTGAGGACTGTTTTCAGGTTGACTTTGGCCTGATAGTGAAGGTCTTCGACGCAGGCTGGTCTGGACCCAGGCAGGAAGACATTCTCCTGTTGGTGCCAGGGGGCTGTGTAGTGCACCGACCACTTGCTCTCCTCATCTAGACTGGACACCGCTATAAGAAACAAGGACACATTAAAATTCATGTTTAAAGGAAGAAGGTCAGTGGTTTCTGTAAAAGTGCATTGCAGCTGCTCAGGTTTAGACTGATGAAAATGGTATATATGAAAAATGTACAGTGTTAGACAGATAGGAGACATTCATTTAAAGTGCACTAAACTTTTGTGTTGCTCTACCCTGCTGAAAGACCAGTTTGACCAGAATGAGCTTCCATTGATGGTCCAGGTTGGTTTATGCTCATTAGTGTCAGTTAAACTGGTAGACTATGGACTATGGCATGAAGTTCTTTGTGGTGAAGCTACAGTAGTTGACCATGGAAATCTTAAAGTTAACCTTCAATAAATACTAATACATTAGTAAATCTCAAAATGAAAATTCAACCTTTTCATTTATATTTTTGCTTAAATTCACTTAATTAGCATTTAATTATTTTGTTTATTTTTGTGTATTGTGTCTTTATTTACTTATATACTACAGTATACATAAAACAGTACAATTCTATTATAATATACAATTATATTAGTACAATTATAATATTGGACATAACAACAAAATAATTACTGGCTTATAAAACTCCGCCTGTGGCTGCCGCCGCTGGGCACATGAGATTTGGGAGCTGCAGTCATGTGCGGTCTCTTAGGCTCCCTCAGAGAGAACACATGAAAAACTGCACGAGGGGCCGAACCAATCTAACACTTCTGCACCACTGCGTCTAAAGACCTGGAGACATACTTGTCTCTGGCTGGTGCCTTGACAACTCACATTAAACGATTGATTATGCCACGGCCCTCTGGGTAAGATTAACCAGGTCAGTCTTATCAATGCATTTTTCCATACAAAATGTATGTCAGTAATTATAGATTATTCAGTATAAGAGTTGAGTTTCCTCAAGTGCACGAGTTCACAAGAGAATACTAGGTCATGAGCTCAAAACACATGAAGGTAGAACTCACTAGTCCACCAAAACATCAATGGCTCTGTTGTAAAATATCCTAAGGCTAATTCAAATGTGTAAACAAGTGCAGTACAGATGTAATCTAAACTTAGACGTACATTTACAACGAGTTTTTATAGTCATATACCGTATATAATAATCTACCGTTGTCTCATACCAAACCAATAATTCATTTAAGAAGTAACAAAATAATATTGATATAATTATTATTGATATAAATATATATAATTACAATATTCATCATATTAAATTTAAATTATAAATATCTTATTATTATAGAAATTAATGAATTTATATATACACACACACATATATACATATAATCTGCACCATTTGGTGAACACTAAAGGTAGAATATATTAACAATGAACGAAACAGGGCATCAGAGCATTACATCACCAATAAAATTCACTTAAAGTTGCAGAACAAGGTCACTATAAGGAGATCAGTACCATGCTTTAAAAGGAAACTCACAAACAAATGTAGCACAGCGCTCCGAATCAGATGCATGCAACCCACAGCAGCAGTGATGAATGACCCCACACCCCAAACTACCTGAGTCTACTTGACCTTGAGCTACATAAGCAATAAGATAAACCAGAATGGACACAGTACATGATGAGAGGAGCTTACCCTTCTTTTTGAAGTACTTAATGACAGATTTAAGAGAGGTCGCAATGAACACCATTGTGATGGGTGATCGATCCCCTGAGAGATGTGCGCGTAAGGATGTATTAGACTACCATCGGAGCAAGTAAGTGAGAGGAAGAGAAAGAGGGGAAAACCCGCCACTAACCATACGACACTCTCTCTTTACTCATTTTACGCTGACTGGCACAGCATTCAACACTCCCCCTCCTCTTCTGTCTCTCTCTCACTTTCTCTATCACTCTCTCTCACACACATTAGCCCACCCCAGAGGATATTCAGTTGCTGTTTGAGTTGTACTCTCTCTCTCTCTCTCTCTCTCTCTCTCTCTCTCTCTCTCTCTCTCTCTCTCTCTGCATCCACCTTCCTTTGCTCATCAATTGTGCGTCTCTCCTCCCCTCATGTCTCTAGCTATAGAGCATGACTCTGTCGCATTGCATAGGTTTAAGTCTCTCTCACCTTGCCTTTACTGCTGTGGAGGAATAACCAACTTGGATCTGTGCCATAAACTATGGATCACTGACAATCAGCCTATTGTGTTTCTCTACACCGCTGCAGCCCCTGCCACTCCTCCTTTCACTCTGTCCTTTTTCTTTTGAGCTGGGGGGCCCAGGACGAGTTTGAAAAGGATTCTAGAGCATTCAGCAGAGATTAAGGTGGTGGTCACCCACCAGGCTCCTATGTAGGGGCTCACTGCTGCAGTATTTCATTAGTGTCGAAGCAAGTGTAAGTTTCTTTCTCGCTTTCCTTTTTTTTCATTTCTAATGAACTGTGAATGGCCACTCAGCATTTTCACACATAAGGTTGGACAGAACTGAATTTAGATTCAGCGCACATGACTCACAGCTGTGGGTTTGCGATATCACTGTATGTCTTTGACATTGTCATGAGCCTTTGCACCAGAGAAGACATATTGAGTTGTATTAAGACCTTCAAGTTGGGTTTCTTGAGAAAAGAACATTTAAACCTGATATTCACCAAGCCTGGTGTGCCAGTCAGTAGTGCTGTTAATTAGAGCCCTCTGTTCACACAGATGGCTATGATGCATTGACACTGATCCAACATGGCTACCATCATATAGAGCGTGACGACCACTCAGTAGCACAGCAAATGTCGCTCCCTGTTTTTATGCACTTTATGAATAAGGATTGGCTACAAAAATCTGAAGTATGCTGTTATAGTTTGTTAGAGTGGTTTTACAGCAGTAGTAAAAATGTTAATTGCCCCTTGTCCACTTAAAACAGATTTGGTAGATCACCATTATGTCAAATTCTAATTTACTTATAGGTTTCCCAACAGACCATTTTGATTTGGGGTGAATTTAAAGGAACACTCCACTATTTTTGAAATTAGGCTTATTTTCAACTCCCCTAGTTGAAAATAGTGAAACTCAAAACAGTTGGGTTTTACCGTTTTTGAATCCATTCAGCCGATCTCCGGGTCTGGCGGTAGCACTTTTAGCTTAGCTTAGCATAGATCATTGAATCAGATTAGACCGTTAGCATCTCGCTCAAAAATGACCAAAGAGTTTCAATATTTTCCCTATTTAAAACTTGACTCTTCTGTAGTTACATCGTGTAATAAGACAGACGGAAAATGAAAAGTAATGTATGTAATGTAGGCTAATGTATGAACAAACTGTTAACTGAAACGAACATCATTTGGCTCCCATATTTAAAAAAACTGACATCTCTGTACCTTACACTAGTTGTAGCTACTGCTTCTAGAGCTGCTTTGCTTGTCTTTTCCTGGTTGATGTTGTGTATTCCGTTGGCTCACCCTGGTTCAGCTAAAGGGAACACTAATAATGAGATTTGGGTACAGACCCCTAAAATGCTAAAAACTTTCTGCCCGACTGAACCTATTGTGTTTAGAGGTTTCCAGTACTACCAGTCCTGAAACACACATATATAAACAGACAGAAACTCTAGCTCTCATCTTCCCCACGTCCCAGGCAAATCATTAACTGAAGAAGACAAACTTATCCATGTAAAGCAGCTGGAGGGCCAACAGAAATGCCTAGTAAACACTAGCCTGAAGAGATGAAAAACAGCTAAATTAATATCCTCACATAAAGCAATATTGATTTTCACTCACTGTATACCCAAAGAACATATGGCAAATTGCATTCCTATAGAAGAAACATTTCTTAATGACTTGAAACAATATACAATCCATAGTCCAGTTGTGATTTTAATGCTGCACTCGTGCTAATACAATAGAAATGAATAGGACTATAATGAGACATTTGTTGGTGATTGTGAACAAAACTCCGGCAGTGTGTGGACTCCCTCAAAGACGCTTCAGCCATTGTGTGTCACTGTGTGAAAATGCCAGACAGACAGAAAAACGTAGTATACCACAAAAGACAGGAAGGAAAAGGAAGAAAGCACTTGAACTTTAATGAGGAATGGGTTCGTAGACAGGCTTTGCTCTGTATGTATAATGTATAATGTACAAAAAACTAGCTCAAATGTGCAAGTGCATCATGCACTTTTTTTTCCTTCTTTTTTGAAGAGGAAATCTGTGGCGGTTCTTGCTGCCAATTAATGTCTGAATGAAAGATAAGACATGACTAAAGAAAAAACTTTTTTTTTTTCTCTATCCCTCATTTATTACAAAGTTAGATTTTCGGCCAATATACATTGGTTAGCTGCTTCCCATTTTTGACAAAATTTTACATATTGGTGCATCCCTATTCAAAATACATTTGCTGCGTGATTCACTGAAGATCAGCAGAGCAAAATCCCCAGTATTTTTAAGTCAGAAAGGTTTCATTATTATTAACTATTAAATCTCGAATCAGAATCTTCCATCTTAATGTTTATTCCATTTCCTCTGATTGAACAGGCTTAACAAATGCAAATAAATATTCAATGCAATCACTCTCATATTCATGTATTCATAAGAGAGATAATAGTGGTTGAAAAGGTTAGGCTGTTCTATCACCTTTAATCAAAGCAGCCATCACACCGACAGCAAAAACAAGGATGATTAGAGAGAATCCAAAAAAGAGTCCCCTAGCAACAGTAAAGGAAAGAGAGGGTACTTCAGTGAGTGAGCGAGTCACATGAGCTCACACCTGCACAACAGCCTTTATCATTCGTCCTGCATGCTGCGTTTCACACAATGGACCCACTCAGTCCGGTGTCTGCAGTCACCAGTTTAACAGCCTCTGCCCACATATCGCTGGTGAAAACAAACATGCAGGACAACTGGACAGATTTACAAGTATAAATCAGAGGAGCAGTCATTATGTACTGATCACAGTGTAAAAATGCTGCTTACAGAATGTATCGTAATCCAGATACTTCCTGAAACAGGTTTTATGAATCAGCTACGCCTGCACAATGTCATCTAGTATCACGTTATGATGTACAAATGGTCATAATAGAAAAAAACAATAGGAAATAAAAAATATACCATAATTTGGTTATAAGCAACTGACAGACAAGCGAACATTAATGATACTGCACCTCAAGCATGTGGTTTATTGAGATGTGTGATTACTATATATAAACAATCTTAAATCAAGATACTTTTACTTGAGAAGCAAAATTATTTAAGATATTATGTCTTGTTTTTTTTTTTTTTTTTTTTTTAAATAAAGTTAATTATTGCCAGTGGGGTCTGAAAAATAATCTTGTTTTCCCTTTGCGGTAAGTTTATTTTTCCGACCTCAGTGGCAGATTTCTTTTCAAGCATAAACTCAATTATATTTGATAGATTTTTCCGAAAACACAAATTAATACCTTAAGTCATTTTGAGTCTATAGTAAATGTATCTTAATTTAAGAATGTTTAGACGCTTCCAATGGAAAACAAGATAAAATAGAAAGTAAGAATTTTGTTTGTTTGTTTGTTTGTTTGTTTGTTTTTTGTAAGCAACTGTCTGGCAACACACTTGCAATCACCCGGAGCACCCTAGCAACTGCATAGCAACGCTCTAAAAAACACTCGGAACACCTTAGCAAGTGCATAGCTTACTGTTTTTCCTGTAAACTCTAAAATAGCTGATATATTTAAACTCGTGGTGAACATTCAAGTTGATACATTGCCTCATAAACAGCCTGTAGTTAGGGTAATGGACTATGTTACTTGGTGGAAAAAGTGATTGTCATCATTAATAAATCTCCACCATTATATGAAAGCAATAAGCCTCCCAAGGCAGTGTAACACACAGTCTCTCTTAAATTATTGCTTTAATACTGGGTGGGTGACTATTTACTAATTATACATAGCAATAAAATCACAACATTAAAAAGACTGTATGGTAAAACAGAGCTTGCATGGACATAAAATAAACATGGATATGCAAGAGCATCTGAGTCTGCATGAGACTGGAGCTCTTTCTCTGGTTATTACACACAACAAAAGCCCATGTGCCTGACTCTTACATGACCTGGTTATGGTTACTAGGGTAGCTGTGTGTGAATTTAGTGAACAAAATCCATCAAAGGTTTGCAAGGGCTCTACATCTTGGCTCAATTCTAAATCAACGAGACCCACAAACAATGTGCCTGAGTGAGGCATGTGAAGAGGACCTGCTGATTTTCAAAGGCACTTGATGTGTAAATGCTTCTTAGTTTCCATTGAAAGAAATATGTGAACTGACTTACACTCCAAGACTCAGACATTTGTTGTGTTGATCAAAGATGATATTATGTCATCGACTGAAATAAGCAAAGATGCTTTCTGTGGTCATTTGATAGCATGAAGGTCAGAGCCACAGGTTCAGTTGTAGCTGTAAGCCAGTGAGATCAGGACATTAGCTCAGAATGTGAAGAAAGATCTCATGTCAGCACAAAACAGACCAGACTAATAAATTAAAAACCACAAAATTTAATTAATAAAATATAACTAATATTATAAAGATGTTTTGTTCATGGTTGCTAGAGGACTAAGGGTGGTTTCTAGTGTGTTGCTAAGTGGTTGCTAATGTATACAGGGAGATTGCTAGGGTGTTGCTATGTGGTTGCTAGGGTATTCTGTGAGATTGCTAGGTGGTTGCTTAGTTGCCCTAGTCATAATGTGGTTGCTAGGGTAGCCTTGCTGTTTAGACTGAGATGTCAGTAAGATTTTTTTTCTTTCAAATAAATTAATTCTTTAATTCAGCATGTATGCATTAAACTAATCAAAAGTTGATAGCAAACACTGTAAATACTGTATAATTTTATCTTATGTATGACTTCTATTTCAAATAAAAACACCTCTCTTTAACAACATCATGATGACGCACACAAAATATAAAAAAAAAAATAAATCATTTAAATAAATAAAATTGAGAAAATCACAAAATATTTATTATACTAATGATTTTTATATCAAATAAATGCTGCCTAAAAGACTTCCTTCAAAAACAAACTAACAAAAAAATCTTATACCAACATTTAACATTTGCACATTTTTCTAAACACAAACAAAACTTCAGTAACTTGATTTTATTTATATGCTTTTATGATATCTTTAAAGATATCTGACTTCACTCACGTTTCAAATGTCCTTTGGTATATTAGCACAATTTTTTATCTGTCCCAACCAGGACACATACAGATAGATAGGAATATTCATCACTTTAGATAGACACTGATTTTTCTTTCTATGATTCACAAATAGTATGGTGAACAATATCTCTCCCTTTCACTAAAGAACAGGAGAAACAGACCTTCAGATTTCTAAGTGTTGAGTATTAAAATATCAGTCCCACCCAGACACAGGCCTGATAAATAATCTACTGTGTCTGCTCAAACATATGTGGCATATTGATCTGTAACATGTCTGACCCAGCATCGGCCAATATCTGTGTCAGAAAACTGGGCCAGCTCCAGCACAATGAGAAATACGATCCCCTACAGCACATCAGCAGAGACTCCTGAGCCCATATTGGGATTTGGGATGGTATTTTTACAACCTGGCATAAAGAAACTCTCTTCTATTCTCATCTTATTGAGTGCTGAATATGATGATGTACATGTTTGTTTTACAAAATTGCTATATGTATTGCATAAATTTGTTAGAGTTTTGTAGTGGGCAGTTTTTAAGTACCATGTTAGTAGGTCAAATCTAGAAGTGTTGTAGATACCATGTGTGCAGACATGAAAGACAAATGTGTTAGGACTTATTCCCAGACTAATAAACATTTTGATATAAGATGCTTTGCTTTTGAATTCATTTTATAGAAATTATACACAGTTCTCAATTAGGCTTCAAACAAGCTATTTTGCTTAAATATCACTAGTTTGTAGCAATTATGCATGTGTGTGTATATATCTTCTGATATATATATATATATATATATCAAAAGTGGCAGTAAAGACCTATAAATTTTTATTTCTAATTAAAATCAATGCTGTTTGTTGTAACTTTACCTTCATCAAAGAATCCTGAATTTTTTTTAGGCTTTCCTCAAAAACATTAAGCAGCTGTTTTCAACATTGATAATAATAAATGTTCCTTTATCAGCATATTAGAATGATTTCTGAAGGATCATGTGACACTGAAGACTGGAGTAATAACTGCTGAAAATTCAGCTTTTTTCAAATTGACATTTGAAACTGTATTAAAATAGAAAACTGACATTTTAAATTGTAATAATTTTTCACAATATTAGTGTTTTTACAGTATGTTTGATCAAATAAATTCAGCCTTGGTGAGCATAAGAGATTTCCTTTAAAAAACAATACCAGTTATTTATTATTATTATTATTATTATTATTATTATTATTATTATTAAGCTTACCCTCAGTTTCCATTTACTTTATTGTATGGAGGAGAGCAGTATGAACAATCTGCGAAACTTCTCCATTTGTGTTCCACAGACGAGAGTAAGTCTTACTTTTTTTTCACAACATGAGGGCGAGTAAATGATGACAGAATTTTTTTTTATTTTATTTTGGGGTGAACTGAGGTCCCAGTCCTCTCAAATTCCTTTAGAAAAAAAAAATAATTAATTATCACAAAAACTAAAAATAAATAATGAAACTGTGATTTGTAGCAGAATCTGCAATGTAAAAGAATGGTGCCATCTTGTGGCACTACATAGTATCTCATCCTTTCATAAACTGACACTGGAGAGAGGAAGGGAGGGTCTCTTAGGAACTTGATGATGAGGAAGTGCAGGTCAGTGCCCCGTTGTAGTGACATTCATAGAGAAAGAGGTGTGTGTGTGTGTGTGTGTGTGTGTGTTTGTGAGTGAGATGTGTGTGTGCTTCGCTGAGCAGCTGTGTGTAGCACAAAGCCTATTTGAAAGTAATTACATTAATTAGAGCGCATTAGAAGTGTTTACCACACCGTATGGACTGTAGGCCACCTCACTAAATAAGTATGTGCTACTGTCCAACACATCTGAAGACAAACTGAAACCAACAAAGCATTTTAAAACAAATGACTGCCTCAAACACAATTACAATTATCATTTTTCTTTTCTTTTTGCTTTACTGACAGTAGCATTTGAACGGTGTGAATGCCACAAGTTTGTGTAAAACCTGAAGATCATGTTCTCCAGCTCCAGCAAAAATTATCAATCAAGAACTGAATTTTGATGGGAGTGGACTGTAGGTCACATACGGTTTTTCAGAGACATCTGTCTGCACATCTGATGTAAGTGAAGGGGGCAGCCTGCCTGGTGACTGGGATGAGATTTTAACACAGCCTTAAGAAATCAGCTGTCGTCTGCCAAGAACCTTGAGGATTAGTAAACATTACATACTCTTCATCTTTCAATGTAAGGCCCAAACTAAAACTCTGCTTTAAACAAGCCCCTGCTAAGACTATGACTGCATATGAAAAAGGATTAATATTACATGAAATATGTACTTATATTTAGTTCTGGATCTGTCTTAAAAGTAACTTCAGATGCAGTGGGCTTAATCTGAGCAAATCAGCCCACTGGAAAATCTGGATTGGTTTATGACAACATATTACGACTGCAGAAGTACAGCTCATAAATTAAATTTTTACAGTTTGTAAATATAAAATTAAAAAACACAAAAGCACATAAATTATTTAAATTAAAACTGAACATATAAAACCAAATGAAAAATATTACTAAATACTATAATAGCATATAAATAATAGCACTAAAATAACTGGCCTGATTCATGAACAAAAACAAATGATTTTTTCTGGTGTATCTGCAAGCTTTAAAGTTTTTAGTTCCTATTCCTTGTAATCATCTGGAAAACAGGGGTCAGTATGTTACTCAACATATTTCCTTTTGTATTCCACAGAAGAAAGTCATACAGATTTAGAATGACATCAGAGTAAGTAAATGATGACAAATTTGCAGTTTATGGGGAAATATCCTTTAAAGACTGATAAAACCTAAATTGAAGAACATCTCTTTGAATAATCCTGTATTCTCTTATGGAGCAGATTCTTTAGAAATCTCTCTTTAGTTCAGTAACACTTGCTGCTATTGTGTATCTCAGCACTAGGCTTGTCATGGCCTGCTACGTTCCAGACTTCAAACACCATCCTTCAAACTGGGCAACACATTAAACTATACTTTAATCAATTCTCTTCAACTTTTCGCCACCATAAACTTGTCAAAACCCATCAGAGTTTCAAAAGGTCTATAGCTCTGAATTTTAACACCTGCTAATACTACTGGCCATTCTTTGTTATGCCAACATAATTCTTTGTTATGAGATAATTGATCTTTGAGCACCAGCTTTTGTACTTAAGCTGCATACAAGAGCACACTAGATTTGAAGCGCTACCTTTCCAGTCATGGCAGGACGGACTGAAGGTGTAGTTTGGCTGGCCCTGCAGTGGGACGCCCTTTCGAGCTGGTGGTCCCGCCCAGGGTTTGGGTGCCCATAGTGCATCTTGCTGCTGGTGAATTTTGGAGGTGAGGACTCTGCGGCGAAGGCTGCCCTCTGTCTTGGGCTGGAGGTTCAATTTGCGAGTATGAAGCGGAAGAAGTTCATCTTCGTCCTCATAGTAGGTCTTATTCCAGCATTTCCCAGCTGGTTCGGTAGAGAGGCAGTCCACGTATGCAATCATCCTGTGCTTGACAGAAGTATCTCAACTTTAGTCCAGTTTGGGACGTTCAACCACAGGTTCCCACATCCACCCTTTTCCTTTTTATCTCCACAGAGCCAGGAAAACTAGGCGTACAGAGAAACCTCCACTAACACTAGGTTTCCACAAGTCACTAATCATGCTAGAGTTGGACAACATTCCGCAAAAAAATCTGGTTTCTCCATAGACAAAAAGATCAAACACGAATCAGTGAAAACACATATTTTGTAGTCCTCTCACTACCAACCTAAAGCTTTAGACTGAGAGAATGCAAGTTAGCTTGCTTGTGTAATCTGTAAACCAGGATTATCCTTTTATATCCAAGTGCTGCTGAAGGCAGGCTTTGCAGTACAGATGGTCACCTGGGGAAAGTTGAAAAACAATGCTGAACTAATTACAATTTTTTTTTATTTTTTACCTAAATGCTTAAAAAGCAATAAAAAAAGAAGATTTGTATTGTAACATTACTTTTCCCTTTGACCTCTACTGGAACTACAAATAATGTTCAAAATTTTTTATACACATTTTTTTTTATTGATAGTCTATGTTTTACACATTTGCTCAATAATTCTACAAAAAAAAAAAAAAATAGTAGAATTATTGAACAAATGCTATTATATAAGTGTTGCAACTCCTGGTAGTGGGTTAAGGTTAGTAACTACAGCACTCATGTAATTTACATGATTTAGTAATAAAAAAGTAGTAGATTTCAAAACAACTTTAATTAGCAGCATATAAATGTGATAAAATGATAAAGTAAATAAATAGCTAAAAATAATGAAATAGCTAATAAATAAATAATAAAATAATAAATAAACAGTCCATATATTCTTGATACCCACTTGAGTCACTTTCACAGCTGTTTGTGGCCATAGGATAAGTAAAACATGAGAATTAGAGAGGCTGCAAGGGAGAGAAATACGATAAGAGCAACAGATAGTCAGACAGAAAGAGCATTGTACAGTTATCTCCAGCAAATATAACTGTCTAAGTCAAGAAAATAAGTTGAGCCCCTGGATGGGTGACATAAATCTGGGACTGGAAAGATATCCCTCACCCAGCAGTTTATGTTTGCATAGACAAGCTAGATATAATACAATTGTCCATTTCATTGTGATCAAATCTGATTAAACTCCATCCAGGGTCTAATCCAAACCCTTGAGCTCAATTCTTTGGATGACCGCCAAAGACAGGAACTGGACCAGATGAGAATTCCAGCCACCAGAAGCTGTCCTGCCAAGAGCTTAAACTTACATACAAGCACCCTGGCCCAAAGAGTGCTTTTCACAGAAATACTATCACATCCACATAAATCTAGGCTTATCATTTAACATGCCTGGCAGAAAATGTTGAATGTATGTCTGTTCTGTGCTCTTTGTTAACCTAAATACGTAACATTATATTAAAGTTTACTCAGTGATGTGGCCACTCTGAGAGTTTATCATGGAGCAGAAAATTCTTTCCCAGAAACATCTTTTGTTGCAAGCAGTGAAGTATGTGTTCGTGTGGTCATCGCTCACATGGTCTGCAAAGCATCTGGATCCACTTAATTGAATGAATAGTTATGCATTTGTGAAGATGCAGTGCAAATTTGTTAAACTAAAAGATACTGGGGTTTCACAAATGTAGCCCTTTTTGTGACAAAAGAAATTCGAAACGGCATGTTTATTGATTTTCTTGAGTTCTTTATGAAACCTAATAGAATCCCACTTTCTTCCAAAATTTATTTTTCCTATACTACAGAAGAAAGTATACTTAGATTAGTTCCTCCAACGAATCACACAAACCATTGGCTCTGAATAGAGATTGTGATTGTTGTAAGGGACGTTGCCTTCTTTTAATATCCTGTATACTACTAATATCGACCATAACATGAAAAATATTATCAGCTTATCCTATAGGCCAGAATTAAAAAAAAAAATGATGGAACATCCCTAATCTCAAATCAGTTTTTACACAACTTGAGGAGTTCATTTCAGCTTAAAAGCTGCTGTCATTACAGCAAAAGGAGGGTGTGCACAGATGTACATATTTCAGATACCACTTTACTTGTATATATAGTTATCTACTGTGCACATCCATGTCCAATATGGATTACTGGAATGCCGGCTTAAAGCTGTTAATGACATTCCCTCAGTATTCCAGTATTCAGACCACCAGTGTTTCCAGCTAGACTGCAATATATTTATACAAAGATTACTGTTAGTAAATTTGAGGACTGTGAAATATTTGATGTGAACTTTCAATTTCGTAACTACTACACAGTAGTCCTGGTACACCATATAATTATTTTAAGCAATGAATAACTTGAGTTCAAAAGACATTTGTACAGTGGAAAACCACAGTCCATTAAACTCATTTTACAGATGCTCTGTATCATACACTCCTACGAAGAAGCATCTTGGAGGAGGAAACCATTTTCAGCTTTAGGGGTTGCTTTTGGACTACATTTCCAAATCCTCCCATCTGTCAAACTCTCAATGTTTTGTCCCTCATTCTTTCCACAGTGTCTTAAATAAAGCAGTAACATCTTGAGACTTTGATTCAACAATAAAATCATTAACTAGATTCCATCTTGGAATTGCCCCTTATGGCATTTCTGAAATTAAGAATGATCTTTCTTTGCTTATTATCTCAACCCTGAAAATATGTGCAGGCCAAACTGTGATGGACTCCACCAATGTTCCAGGGATCAGACTCAGAATACCACTGATGTGGAAGGAAGTGTCGGCTCTGCACACACCTAGCAACTGAGACCCTCATGTGGGGCTGACATACTGTATCTGGAATGGCTATCATTCTTCAGGCTCCAAGCCAATCCTGGCTAATGTCCATGATTCATAACTGTCACAGGAACCATGGATGCCTCGTGTGAAATGGGAAGAAGTGCATAATGAGACATTCATGCTTGCATGAGATTCAAATCCAGGTGTTTTAACAATTAAGCCTGGATAATCACTCCGAGATTTGGAAAAATGATCATCCTGACAGTTGAGGCGCCTTTTGTAAGACACCATCTTCTCCCTCTTCAGTCCAAGGCAAGCAAAAACAAGGAAAAATCATCCTACTTTAACAGATATGATGAGATGATTGGTCCTATGGGTAGGACTGCAAAAAGAGCGAGACAATAATTGGATTACATCCAATCAGCTGCTCTGGCTCTTCTGGAAAACAGTAAAATGGAGAGAGGGAGGCGGGTACCTTTATCTAGGTCAAGGAATCTTAATTTATTTTTAAAAAACTTACACACAAGAGCACTTTCAGGCTTTTAAAGTGAATTACACTGCACAAAATACCAGTCCCTGCCTCCCATGAGAGTCGTCTCCACTTCTCATTCAAGTCACAGAAGGACGCTGATTTGATTCAAGACCTGAGGAGCAGCTGACTAACAGAATGCTCTTTTAGCTCCTCATAAGGGAGCCGCTAAACTGTCTCTCCATCATGTGACACTTTTAGAGAAGCCTGTGGGCTGTGGGTCACTGCATACATTTGCACTCAATGATTACACCTCTGACAACAGGAGTCAGTCCATAAAGCAACTTTACTGGTGTGCAGTGTGTTGGTGTACAATTAGCTTAAAAAAGAAAATCCACAAGCATTTTTGAGGGAAGAGGAGCGCTGGTGGTGTTGATATGAGTGATATGAATGCACTTGTTTTGGAGTTTGACTTTAAAACACAAGCCTGTCTCAGCCTGCACAGAGCTGACTGCATCCAAGTTCATAGTGCTGCTGCAAAGGACAGATTTTTGTAAACAATTCTGTTCATTAAAACAATAAAGTATGCTTTAGGCCAGTGCAGTTTGGTGGATCTGATCCATTACATATCTATATCAATATAGTTGAAGACAATACTGAAATAAGACACACTGTCCAAACAAACTAGCCAGCAAAAATAATTGTTTTAATAAAATAGAAGAAGTTTATGAAGTTTAAAGTAGGGAGATTGGGGCTAGTGGTCACAGTTCATCTATACAAAAGAAACACACACTCATACATACACACACAACACTGCAAAACAAAAAAGCTACTATATTAATTTATCAGTGATAGTGCACCCAAACCTCTTGAACTTTCTTTCTTTACATTAATACAAAAGGTGAATTTTTAAAGAATATCCTTTCCACTATTTTTCATTTGATAAACGTAAAGGAGAATTGGAACGGTCAAGCTCCAAATTGACAAAAAGCACCATAAAAGCACATCTGTGACACTTTTGAAGCTTGAAAGCTTCAGCCCTCATTCATTATTATTACACAGAAAAGAGAGACCCGCTATTCTTCTAAATTTCATACTGGTTTGTAAAGCCAAGAATAAGTAAATGATGACTAATTTCTATTTCTGACTGAACTATCTCTTTAAACTAAACAGAATGCATGTTATACACTATTTAAAGAGCAAATGAGGAACACAATACCACCACGGAGCCAAAACCACAAAGAATGAAAAATCTGCAACACTTGCAACCCAAACTTGCATTTCTAAAGAGAAATTTGCCATGTAATTACAGCTCGGTATAGTTCACATAAAAGACAGATCAGATAAAAGTGTCCTCCTTCTTTGTAAACAACCCTGCTCTCATTACCTCAAAATTCTGACACGGTCACCGTAACTTTTCTGACAGATACACACAGATCCCCCAAACCACAGCCCCCCCCCCCCCCCCCCCCCCCCCCCCCCCAAGCCTGCACTTCCTAGCAAAGAAAACAAAGGAACCGAAGGAGAGATCAGTGCTTTGAAACTGAGCAGGACGTTTAACTAACAGCTGAGCTCGATCCCCTGCCTTTGTCTTCCATCAGGGAGCTTTTACACTCTGAAACTGCAATAACTTGCGTATGTCTCCTAGCTGTTCTTTGTCTTTCTTTCTTCCAGTTTTGAAGGTCTGACACTTACCTCTCAGACAGAACATGGTCTCCTGCCTCTTCCACTGTGTGTTGGTATTTGCTGGGAAGTGTGTCAAGAGTTTTGCAGCGCACTGTCCTCACACAGCACAACGTGCCAGATGGAGCAGCTGCCTCCCTCCCGTACCTCCCGAGCACAAACACTCACACAGGTTCATAGGCACTATCTCTAACTCCCTCCCTCACTTTCACCCACGTATACACACACACACACACACGGTGGCAACCTGCCAGCTCATGCACCCTGGGAAAATGTTATCCAACCCCATAGTCCTGCCATTCCATAGGACTGACACTGCAGGACAAAGGACAGAGAGGTGGAGAGATTGTGTGAGAGAGAGACTGACTCAGTCAGGGAGACCCCCTCCTTCTCTCTCTCTCTCTCTCTCTTCATCCCCAACTGCAGCACTGCAGAGCATTGATTGTTCTTAACTTAGCTGTCAGCAGTTCAGCCGTCACTGGCTTTTGACACACACAAAGTTAAATATAGCTAAATCCCCTCAACTCAGTTGTTTGTTACAGAAATAAAAGGTCATTGTCCTAGGCTGTCATCGGCTGCTAATGCTTAGTTTAATTGTCAAAACAAACAAAACATGCTTTGTGTGCTGCATTTTGACCATGTCATGTGCAGTTAATCTGACAACACCTGGATGCAAATAGACCTGAAACAGATTCATATCTACAGATGTAACCTCCTTTATCAAATCAAGTGCAACTATTAGAATGTCACTGTAGTCAATTTAACAGTTTTCCCAATGCCAATTCTGTTTTACTTTAACTGAAACATTGGTGTTGACTGTGGAGTGAGAATAAACAGGATGCTTTGACTAATGAAATCAAACTGTTAACTGTGGACTCCTTACAAGGAAATCCCTGACTATCACAAGGTAAATAAAATCATGCTGCTGGGAACTTAGTTTTTAGTTTTACTAAACCTGTGTGATAGACCTAATAAACATGGTTAAGTGAGAAAAAAAAAACTTTTTATTATAATAGGATGTATTTGTCAATTAATCATTCAGTCATTTAAAAATAAATAAAATGATTCAAGACACAAAAGGAAAAATTATACTTTGCATAAGGAATATTATTTTCATGACAATTAAGCATATTTTACGCAAATTCTCTTTACTGTAATTTGTCTAAATTGTGAAAAGTGAAAAAAAAAGTGAAAGTGACGTGACATACAGCCAAGTATGGTGACCCATACTCAGAATTCGTGCTCTGCATTTAACCCATCCAAAGTGAACACACACAGCAGTGAACACACACACACCGTGAACACACACCCGGAGCAGTGGGCAGCCATTTATGCTGCGGCTCCCGGGGAGCAGTTGGCCTTGCTCAAGGACATCTCAGTCGTGGTATTGCCAGCCCGAGACTCGAACCCACAACCTTAGGGTTAGGAGTTAAACTCTCTAACCACTAGGCCACAACTTCCCCATAATGCCACAAAATTACCATAATGCTACAAAAAAGTTGATATTTAAAAAAAAAAAAAAAAAAAAAAAAAAAAATATATATATATATATATATATATATATATGTATATATACACATACATATACGTATACATACACATACATATATATATATATATATATATATATATATTATATATATATATATATATATATATATATATATATATATATATATATATATATATATATATATATATATATATATATATATATATATATATATATATATATAGTTGGATCTTTCTTTTACATTTATGATAAAAATTGAAAACTGTGCAAAACTGTCAGGAAAATCACATCAGTCCTATGACAGGCTTTTCTTTATCTTAAAGTGAAACAATTTATTTTATTTATTTTATTTTAGTGTAAAATACTGGCTACATGTTCATAAGTTCACCCATTAATAGACAAATATAATTATTATGATTTGACTTCATTTGCTAAGGTTGCATCTGTAATATAAATTTAATCAAAACATACACTATTGTTTAAAATTTTGGGGCCAGAAAAATATTTTTAAAGAAATTAATACTTTTATTTAGAAAGGATGCATTAAAGATCAAAGTGACAGTAAGGACATCTGTAATGTTACAAAAGATTTATATTTCAAATAAATGCTGTTCTTCTGAACTTTCTATTCAAAGAATCCTGGATAAAATGTATTGTGGTTTCCATAAAATATTAAGCAGCACAACTGTTTTCAGTGTTAATAAATGTTTTTTGAGCACCAAATCAGCATATAAGATTGATTTCTGAAGGATCATGTGACACTGAAGAGTGGAGTAATGGCTGATGAAAATTCAGCTTTGCCATCACAGGGATACATTTTATTTTCAAATATATTAACATAGAGAACAGTGATTTTAATGTGTAATAATATTTCACAATATTACTGTTTTTGATTGATTAAATAAATGCAGTCTTGTAGGGCATTTCTTTCAGAAACATCATACTGAACTTTTGAACACTAGCAAAGTAAAAATGTGAGAAAGTAACATTGGTGCATGTGCAATGACAACGCCCTACCCTATACTCTGTCAATCACCCTGACACTTTCCCTCAAAGCCCTGAGTGGAGGACCATTTCAAAATGCCCCTTCTAGTCATAATGAAACCCTCAACAAAATTTAAACCTCTAATGTTCTCAAGTATTTCACGGGCGATATTAAGGAATCATCACAAACAGCTCATTATACAAACTGAAAGCTGAGTGTCCTCTGCTTACCTCTGTGATGAAGAGGTGCATAAACCCACTCATCATAGTCATCATCAGTATCCAGCTGCTCTCTGTGGCACGGGAAGAAGCGTGCATGCTGCTCGGACATAGTGGAAAGACCCAGAGCACCAAGGGTTCGAGGTACAGGGTGACTTCTGCCCTCTGCCAACTCCCCCCTGTACCTCAGAAAGCTCCTCTCTCCCCACATCTCCAACAACCAGCAGCAACAAAAGCCTGACTTGAACCAAAGAGTCAGGCACGTCTCCAAATGCCCCACATTTACTTACAAAACGCGAAACAGCAGCTTAAATCACTCTAACATGGAGGGAGGATTTATAAACACGCTTGCAAAGACCAAGGGCGGGTCCTTCTAGAATATCCATGTTTCAAAATATAATGTTGAAATTGTCCTCATACGCTGCACTACAAGCAGTGCTGGTCTTCAACATGCCTTTAAGCTCCAAAAATACATTCTTCTTTGTCTAAATGAGTTTGACTCCAAACAAGCAAAGTGCACCCTCAGGAAGCCTTAAAAAAAACTTTGGACAGAAAGTGAGGAACTTCCTCTGTTCCCCAGCTGTGACACGTCGGTGCATTGGCGTGAGCAAGTGTGTGTGTGTGTGTGTGTGTGTGAGTGTGCACACTCATGTGTTCCACCAGCTCGGCTGTGTCTGCTTCAGCACGATTTCTCCATGCTCTTTCTTCAGGTGGAGCAAAATAAAATCTATCTATTATGCCGCTCAATGAATAAGGCTATTTAAAGTAATATTAAACTGAACAGCTCCTGGCTAAACCACAAGATTCTCACACTCCTCCTGTATAATCGTCATAATGCAACACTTTAGCGTGGTCCACACACAACCTATAAATAGTTAAAGCAGATTAATCGCTTTAGAATGTCTTACAGGTGACCAGGGAAAGGCTCTTAGACCTGACACATAGTGTGTCTGTTATTTTAATGAATTTGGCATAATTATTTATCTATGATGAGTACAGACTGACTGTACAGAAACAAGTATAGCACAGAACAGCTTAATGCGGATGTATCCAATCCAAAACCACTGAAAAATCAGAGCAGACATGAAATGTTACTTGTTTAGTGAATTTGATCTGCTGCACTAATAGTAAGTATTGCTTTCCAAAAAGAAACAATATATTTTAAATCTCACATTTCGAAGATATACATCTCTTTCATAGTTCAAGACTGTCTTGGGATATAAATAAATATTTATGTGATTCATACAACAGCTAATGGTGTAAAAAACTTGAGTTCCAAAAGTTTTCAGAGTTCCAGACTGTGACTAAAATGGTTGCTAATGCGATAAAAATGTGACAATTTAAAGTTGTTATGGGTGGTGGTGCTGTAAGGAGCACATGACGATGGAGAAAACAGGTGAACAGAATGAACTAATCAAGTGAGCATTGGAAAACTAGGTCAAGAAACAAAACAGGAACAGAGAAAAACAAACTAAAAGTCAATGACCGTTACAGTTTGCCCCCTCCCGGAAGGCGCGTCCTCGCGCCTAAAGTCCAACTGAGGAGGGAGGGTGGAGGCTCTAGAGGAGGATGTGGAGCAGGAAAAAAGCAGGGACTGGGAGAAGGTGATGGGAGGAACCATGGTGAGAAGACGGAGGGAGGAACCAGGAAGGAGCCAGGAGCAGCCAGGATGAGGCCCCAAGGTGGAGTCGAGGGAGGGAGGAGATATGGAGAAGGCCTTGACAACACCCTGGGGACAAGCGATGGAGACGGAGCCACTGCAGTTAGAGACCCAGGTGGAGCAGAGTAGATGAAGAGCCAGGGCGACACCTGAGGTCCAGAGGGCTAAGGCGGAGCTGATGCCTCAGGCAACCGAGGCAGAGACAGGGGCCCGGAAGACAGCAGCGGAGCCAGAGGGACAGAGTGACAAGGCAAAGCCAGAGGAGTGGAGTCCCGAGGCGACAGATGGCGGACGACTTATCGGAGCTAGGGGAGCTAGGAGCCATGGCGGAGACGATGGGTCGGAGCACCAAGGAGGAATCCAGGACTCGGAGGCTGAAGGCGGAGACAGAGGATCCTCACGCTTAGGTGGAGCTGGAGACTGGAACTCCCAAGGTGGATCAGAGCGCCCAGATGGCGCTGACTGAGGGTGAGTTGAGGGACTGGCAGGAACCAGCAGAGACAGGGCTGAGGAACTGATTTGCATAAGAGGAGGTGGGAGAGGGAGGTTGGGTAGGTGCTTAAGAGTCACAGGGAGAGCTGGACAGAACCAGCGGAGACTCAGGGGACCTATAACATGGGGAATTACCTCCCCTACCCAGTCAATTAAGTTCTATTTAAAACAGTCCATTAGTTCCTCATAATATATTCCAGTGACCAGTTGCAGCTCACCTTCAGCGGCGGGAGTGTGGGCATGGCTTCACTCCAAGCCCTCAATCTCCACAATCCCTCGTGCATGTGCGCTGTAGCCAGCTAACACACCTGGTCAGACGTCTCTTGAGGCTCAGGCTCCCGGGTGATGATCGGCTCCATCGCAGTTTTATGCGCTGGCTCTTGTGTCGCAGGAGGCTCAGGCTCTCTGTCTGTGGTGGGCTCAGGCACGTGCTCCGTGCAGCGAGATGATGAATGGCTGGTCTCTGGATGTGAAGTGGGGCTGGTGTGGTCCTCAGCCAGGGCCGATAGTGAAGGGAGAGTTGTTGCTTACCAACACCCACTCCACGTATGTGGCAAAATCCCTCCTGGGACCGTCTGCTGGAACGTGGGCCTTCGACCACTTGCTCAGGCTGGTGTGGTAAAATACACAGAGCGGGCGGTCAGGGTAATGAGTCAGGCACGCGAGATGTAAAAAGTCCCATGTGTGGTCTTCCTGCAGACGGTCACCCTGCTCCAGGCATAGCAGGGCAACAGCAGGAATGTCCATAGTGACAGGGAAGGAAAAAATAAACAAAATGCTTCAAAAAATAAACTCTATCAGTCCTGTATTCTGTTACGGTGGTGGTGCTGTAAGGAGCACACGACGATAGAGAACTACAAATTACAGTCTTTTAATAAAACCACAGAAGAAACGCTTGAGATACTAAGGGAAAACGCAGCACAACCAACATGAAACATTCTCAATACAGGACAAAGGAACTCAGGAGAACACAGGGCTTAAATAAACGGAGACAAACAAAATATAATTCATCAACACAGGTGAACAGAATGAATTAATCAAGGCAGCATGGAAAACTAGGTAAAAAGAAACAAGACAAGAACAAGGAAAAACAAACCAAAAGTCTATGACAGTTAAAAAAGTCTAGTCAGGAAAACATTGTGTAAGTCCAAATGCATATTCATCAGGTATCATCTCATGCCATTAGCAAATTTAAATTACATTAAAACTGGTGTATATGTATTTAACATGCAAGAACCACTGCGGCACAAACCGTGATGTCTGATTCTCAAACAAATGACTGTTATGAACCAGTTATTTTTAATGAGTCAGTGAAAAAGATTCATGAATTTGTATGAAACTGTAATGAATCAGACTGAGTCAATAAATCATTCAGAGCCGTTACTGACTCTCTGTTGTTTTCATAAACAAAGCGACATTTATATTGCACAGATAAAATATATACCAATCAGCTAGGTCGATCAAATAAATTCATCTAAATGAGTCCTTTTTCCTGGTGGCTGAAAAGTTTCTTGTGTTATATGTTCCGACCATTGACCCATATCAGCGCCACCAAATGTTTGATAATAGTGAGAACATGTGTGCCAGCTGGCACAATCAGCTCACCCATAGTCAAATGTGTTCCAAAAGCTTTGAAATCAAGCAGCAATCCAAATGTTCCAGACTACTTTACATGGCATTAATCGGGAAGCTACACATTGCCCCTAAAACGCTCTCTGGTGGCACAAAACAGTTCCAAGGTCTTACATGCCATGTTTTTGTACACCACTATTCAGCAGTAATGCATATAATTTGACACTGGCTTTAAAATTATTTTAATTGATATGAAAATATGTCAATTGTATTTACCTTAATTCAATACCACTTTTTATGTGCTCTTGGAATGCTTAGATGAATAATTAATGTCTATTTTGTACTGCTGTTTAGTTAATGTCTAGTTTCTGCTGCTTATGGGTGTTACAGTAATGTCAGAATAATAACTTGAAATAATAATACAGCCAATTACTTTTGGCACTATTAGGATATTTTCTGTTTATGTCAGTACACCACGTTTAGCTGCAAATTAGCAAACATATTTCAGCCACAAGAGGGTGCTATGAACCCAAACATTCCCTTTAACTCCCTTTATAGATATGCCTATAAAGGAAAATACCAGAGGTGGAAAGTAACGAATTACATTTACTCGCGTTACTGTAATTGAGTAGCTTTTTTGTGTACTTCTACTTTTTAAAGTATTTTTTAAAATCTGCAATTTTACTTTTACTTAAGTATATTAAAAACACATTTATTACTGAGTAAAAAAAACAAACAAAAAAAAATTACTGAGTAAAAAAAAAAAAAAAATCCCTCCCTGGAAACTAGCCAAACTAGCAGCTTATAAAATCTCGACAAGACGTCAACCCTTCGCAAGCATGTAGAGGTGAGCTAAATAATTGCATCGCTGCATTGGTGGTTAAAATGAAGCTTTGACATTTTAGCAAGAGGTTTTGAACAAATTAGCCAAAAAGACAGTGGTGCGGAGTGTGCGATGTATATCGTCTGCGATAATATCATAGTTGTTGTTTTAATGATGTGCGCGCGCATTTAGAGTGCGTTCTTTCACTGTGTGATTCAGTCTTGTAAAATGCATTTAGAATGATCACAAATTGAAGATATGGGGGCAGAAAAATGTACATATTTATATAATTTCATATAGTAAATCAAAATCACACAAAGAATGCCGTCTTTTCCTCCAAAAATCATCATGATTACATTATATATATATTAAAACATATATATATATATATATATATATATATATATATATATATATATATATATATATATATATATATATTTTTTTATTATTTTTATTTTTTTACAACAGGTCAGTAAATAAGTTAATTAAGAGACTTGCGTTTTAGACACCATATTGCCTGTTTTTGCTCTATTTCTACAACAAAACATTATTCCAAACACAGCCACCAAAGCACAGTTTTGCGTCTCTGAGCAACATGACAGTGTTTTGTTCCTGAATGAATCAAATGTTTAAATGATTCGGTTCAGTCGCAACGACTCACTTATTAACAGTGACTCGCTGACACATACTGGCCATTTTAATTTCACATTTAAAGTAGCTTTTGATTTTTTAAAAATAATTAATTTCTTATAATTTCAAATGAGTATTCAACATTTTATGTCTTGTATATCAAAACATTATTCATGCATTTGCAACTGCAGGTTAAATGCATTCTTGTCCTGCACTAAACAGTGTGTAAATACATCTAAATGGCACTTCCGATTAAGCTTCTGCATTTCATCTGCATTGAAAAGATGAGTTTTGTTGATACTGATTTGCCTGGTAACAGCCCAAATGTCTTATTATTCTAAATAACTGATTCCTTTAATTAAAAACAACTAGTTTGAGATTAATAGGCCTCAGGGGTGTCAAACTCAGTTCCTGGAGCTCCGCACCCCAGCAGAGTTTAGTTCTAACCCTGCTCCAGCACACATATCATCTAGTTTTCAAATAAGCCTAAATGATTAGATTAGCTGGATCAGGTGTCTTTTAATTAGGGTTATATCTAAACTGTGCAGGACTGTGGCCCTCCAGGAACTGAGTTTGACACCCTTGGCCTATCCCATTTTTGCCTCCCTCCCACTGTTAAAATGTAACTAAGTAATTTTTACTCTGAGTAAGTTTTAAATGAGCTACTTTTTACTTTTACTTGAGTAGATTTTTAGACTGGTACTTTTACTTGTACTTAAGTAAAATTTCATTAATGTAATGGTACTTTTACTTGAGTAGAATATTTTTGAGCATAAAAAAGCATAGCAAAATACTGTAGTGTAGCCAGCTACTTCATTTGTTAATGTCAGTCAAGCACTAAATCAAGACATCATTACGTTCTGAACAGACAGCCGTTCCTCATATTCTGGGATGATATTCAAGCCTATAAAAACATCAGATAAGGCATGATAAATAAAGAGAGGGAAACATAAACTATCAAGCCAGAGCTGTAACAGATACCTGATACAGAAGCTTATCCGACACGCTTAGCTATTTTCACTCCTGCACAGTGTTTTTGTGCCATTTTGCCCCACATTTCCTTGAGGGACAGACAGTTTCAGTGTCCAGCTAAAAACATAAGCATCCATGACTCTTAAGTATGCAATTTTAGATATTTTAATTTTAATTAAAAAAAGTGTTTTTCAATAACAGAATTTATTTTAAATAAGAATTCATTTTATTTTTAGGCTATAATTTGAGTTTATTTTTATGACAACATTCCTTTTGGCAAGAAAGTTTCCATATAAACGCATAAAAACAAATAAAGTTTACTTTGGTTTTATATTTCAATGCATAAAGAAGCATTGAATGAAATGTAATAAAGCTTGTGGTTTTCAGTAACTATTGGAATCTCTACAAGGAGCATGTGCTCAGACTGCAGTTGAAATGAAATGGAAATGCAATCTATTCCAGACAGACCATAACTGCGGTTATGAGTTGGTCGACTCCACCCAAATAAACCAATGAATTCAAATCTCTCCTTCTCAGCACACACACATTTCAAAAATTAATGGTGGAGGTATTTTGACAGGCATTCTCCCCACTAAAGCAGGACTAAACAACCCCAGGATCAGATGTTTTCAATTAGGATTAAATTGGAAAAAGGGAGCAGCAATAGCGGTGGAGTCGCTTACTTCAACCGTCCAGTCATATGGCCTTGGCAAACTAATAAGCTATTAAAACCACATTAAGGGCACTTGTTGAACCATAACCAATGACCTTAACTGACACATTTACCCCCTTGCCCTGCCAGCAACCTCTGTTTTGTTTCTCTGGGTTGATTCTGTTTGTTTTTGCACAAAAATGCAATAGGGCCCTTCAATCTGAAGTGTTGCTTAGTTTTGTTCTCAAGTGACAATCAGTGCTCTTTGTGGAAACAGACCAAAACCAAAGCAGTTTCTATTTATAAAGTATTATAAATAGATAAGACCTTTCACAATTTTCCTTCTACATTTATGATTGATTGCATCCAGCTCAGAAACTCGACATTAAGAAGACATAAAGACATTAACTTGCAGGAAGGTGATATTAGGTGATTCTGCCCTACTTAAAAGCCATTAAATAATGAATTATATAGACTGAGTTGATTTGTTTATATGGATCTTGCAAAACGGCTTGATTAAATGATAAACAAAGGCAATCCCAATGAGTATTAAACATTATTCAGGCACTTGAAGTCATTTTGAAGAGTTCTTTTTACTTTGCCACTCAGACAAGTGACTCAGTAGAGACCAAGCAAAACAAGAAAATATGTATTTTTGATCAAGAAGACATCATATAATTTTCATGCAACAAGTCTACAATAGGCTGAAAAGGCTTAATTTCAAGTTCAAGGATACTTCACAGATTTCACACTTCACAGATTTTCTGCAGCCAGCGGTTACAAGATTCCTTTCATGCTAAAGCCAGGGAGACTTCACAAAGAGGAAACATTCACAAAACCAGGAGGAAATCCTGAAGTCTGTCACTGTCCTATCTCAGTCCTCATCCCTCTGATATCTTCAATGATGATATCTGTGTTATTCAAGTATCGCAGCTGTCCCCACAGACTTCACATAAGGTCACCATCTGTATCAGCAACCATCTTGACCACAGCATAGTATAATAAAGTGCAATTTTAGAGTAATATTTTAAAGAAATACAGTAATAAAGTCTCAACTGAAATCGCAGTAAACTTTTTTAAACACTAAGGCAGAAATGTGCTATACACATATGAAATGGAGATTCTCAACCAAGTCAAAAGCCAAAATGGGTTCATGCTGTAAACTACAAACTTTGAGGAGGATCCTTTCAAAAATAATTTCGACCACCACCCATTGTGGGTTTGCAAACACTGACTGTTAATATACAGTATACTGGCCTTCAGATTATTACAGCTCTTTGTGAGGAATGAAGCTTATCTGTATATAAACAAGAAAAAAAATAATGTTTATTTTCAAAATTATCTTTTTTTTTTTTTTTGCTACTGTAAGCACATTTGATAAGACTAACATACATAGTACGTTGTGTCTATGCCTGTGTGTGTTTATGCATATGGGAGTATGGGCTGAAAACAATAAACTTGGTTAGACTGCACCATGACGGGGGGAAGATTCTTCGGTTCCAGACTTCCAGGTGTGTATCTGCTGGCTGACTGAGAGATTTAGGAATGTGCAAGATTTTTCCAACTGGGTTGGGAAAATCATATTTCTCCTTCAACCCGAATAAGCATCCCACACTGACCTACTTCTCCACATCCCCATGAGATCTTTTAATTAGTCTGAAGTGAAGGGCAAACTGAAGGGGAATTTGCACAAAAGACACCCACATGCTGAAGAAGAATGATTTACAGATACCTTTATCTGGAAAAAGGAAATGACTAGAATTCAGTTTTAAATAGATTGATGCCTACAGTTATGCAAAACTTCTGGAATCCCCAAAACATAATGAGCACTTTTGTTATTAAACCACAAATCTCTTAAACTAGCCTAAGCTGGTTTGCTGGTCTTAGCTAGCCTCCCAGTCCAGTCAGGATGGTTTTAGAGGGATTGGGAAACCAGCTTGACAAACAGCTCAGCCAAATTGGCCAGACTGCAAGACCTGTTTAAACCAGCTAAGTTCAGCAAACCAGCTTAGGTGGCCTGTCAGCTAAGAAATAAAAGGAAAAAACCTTCCAGTGCAATTTGTATAACATTTTACAACTGACATTCCCTGCAAATGTTATCCTGAGCTAGTCAGGCAAAACAGCCTCGACAGAAAGTTGGACTAGGGCCATAAACAGAAGGCAAATGATTTGGAACAGTAGAGACTTTTGCACTGAAAATGGGACTAAAGCCCAGGATGACTATAAACTCAAAGAAAACATGAGGGCCTGACCTCTGTGAGTCACACTGGTGTGAACCCGCAAGAGTCCTTTACTCTAACTCTGCCATGACTAAATAAACTCATTAACAAAAGTGCTTCAATCTCAGAGACTCTGCTCTCAGTGCCAAGCTGGATGTAAGTTCAGGGCCCCTTCGTCCAAGCACAAGACACCTATTGTTGAGGCAGAGCAGCCGGTTAATGACACTGAATGCACAGTAAGGTTTCAGCTTAACAAGAAAAGGTCTGTTGGATCATTAGATTCTGACAAGGTATATTCAAATAAACTTTTATATCAGAGAAAGTCCAATCAAAACTTTAGTCACATTATTGCACTACTCTGTAATTCTTCCATATCTACCATTATTACTCACCATTGTAGTTCTTTGTTCTAGGTAAGAAGTACCTGCCATTTTCACTCCATTACTATAATTATATTAGACCCCCTTATTTTGTTCCATCAAATTAGATTCTTTGAGAAAATTGTTGAGTTAAAATCTCACTTGACATGGTCTACTCACTAGAGCCTTTCACAGCAAGCATGCTTTTAGTCCAGCTCATGAATCCTGTTATTGAAAATCAGACTTCTCAAAATCATCATGAGAGAGGCTTCATTTCCCAACAACAACTTGCAGAAAGGAAATCCAGTAAATCCAGAGGGTCCATAAAAATCTGTCATGAAATAAAAACAAGCCCACCAAGTTCCACCAAGATGGACTTTACAGAAGTTCCAGTGAGACATCTATTGTCTGGTTGCGAGAGATATGTGATACAAATGTCGAAACAACATGATGTCACAACAGCCAAGAGTGCAAAACTTTCCCATATGAGAGAGACAGCAGCGTGATCACGAGTTGTATTTCAGTCAGTGAGCAGTAAAAAACATAGTCAACAGAGCTAAATAAACTGCAAAATTACATGTAAAAGTTTTTCTCCTTGTCTTAAAAAATTATAATAATTGTTATTTATTTATTTGCATAGTAAAATGGTAATGATAAAGATCAAGTAATTTCATGATCTGCGTATGAATGCAGTCTAATAGTTTGCAGGAACTGTGTATTTTTCTACAATAGATATCTATCTATGCACCAAATAACTTGACTCCATTCACTAAAGACCTCAGCCTTGAACTTCAAACATACACATTAACTTGAAGCTTGTAAATAAAATACAAAATATTCAAAGAAAAAAATTCCTGATACAATTATGTCCCATTTGTTGGATAAATATCCAGTATTTTGGTCAGACCATTTTGAAATAAGCATTCAACCTTCTGCAGGCCAGATTTCATATCTTAGCTTGCAACAGTACCATTTTCTTCAATATGGACTTCAGAGGATTCTAAACTGACGCCAGATTTTCATGGATTTGAATAGCTTCATTCACCAGGATTACAGCTCTCTGCTCTTATTTAATTGTTGCTTAGTTGAGCAGAAAATAAAAAATACAACAGGTCAGTATCCATTCTGTTTGCAGATAAAGTGTAGGAAAAAGGAAAAGCAACTTGGAAAGAATATGAGCACACGAAGAATGGGGCAAAAAAGACATTTCCCCAATTATAGTGAAGGAAATATATCACAAATAGACAAAGAAAGAGGGTGTGCATCCATCTGGCTGTGATAAAAACACAGTGTCAGTGAAAGCCTTTAAAAGGGCTGGACCAACATCTGGTTTCGACATGCTTTCCCCCTGCAGACGAACTATGAGGAATGGGTTGGAGTTGCTCTCTGAGGGAAGGAGGGAGGAGTAGGAATATAACAGCTGGATTGCATACAGTCACATAATGTCTGTATGGTTTATATATTGTTAAAACAAACAAAATATGGGGAGCTGATGTGCTGAAACAGTCCTGTTTGTGCAAAATGTTTAATTCCTTTCTGGATTATAACAAACCCTATTCACCCTGGTCTGCATACAAATCAGTATAACAGATACTGATTCATGTATTTACTCTTTAATCAAAATGAAGCAACTTCTTCCTCTGAAACAACTTTCTTTTTTGATGGACATTGAGAGAGACATATCCCATTCAGTATAATGGTCAATCAATATTGTTTTTTGTTTGTTTTTTATTAATTGATTCTTAGACTTTTACATTTGGTCACCCTCAAGCTTATTTTGTTGCATCCTTGCCTTTAACCATAGATTTTTCAAGATCCAACTAATTTCCAGTGGAAAAAAAATCAAGTCACTTTTTTTCCTTATTACTGTATATATCTGTTTTGATTAATGAAATGTCACATTATGGGAGGAAAATGGGCTGCAAACATTTTCATGCTGAATAAAATTTCCATCCATTTTCTGTGCACATAAGAATACATTTTGCAAAGACTATAAATAAAAAAAAATCATTTAAATTAATTAATATAAATATAAAAATTTATATAAAATAAAGCAATGGATGGAAACCTAATTTATTTATAGTAAAAAAGAAAAGAAAAAGAAAAACAATAAAATACCAGTCTATGATAAAAAATAAATAACTGTTTGTTTAAAAAAAAAAAACATTTTTACATGTTTATCCAATACAAACCAATCATTAAATATATACATTAAAAATATATTCTGGTAGGAATTTTTGGGGAGCACAATAGTATGTATAGGAATATTTAAATTATTCAAATAAGAACTGGAAAATTACTACTGAGATCACTATGCCAATACAACCATTACTGGATTTTCTATATCTGTTGAAGATTAGCCTGAAGTTATCTGTCATTTCTCTGATCATTTGAATTTTATTTCCATTGTAGTGTCTGTAGATTCCATTCTATAGCATGCAGCAGACAAAGAATCATTCTCTTTCTTGTTCTTAGTACTTTTTAATATATTGTCCAGGGCTGGATGTCTGGAGCACACATGTATCCACTTATGCTCTGCTTCCTGCACTCCACTCACCTTACTCTGGGCTTAGTTCTGGAGGCAGGGCCAGTGAAAACACCCATTGTTTTCTTTGGAGGTGAAAGCATTGCAGAGAATCGCTGAACAGAAAGTGCGACATAACGACCATGGAGATACACAGAAAATGTGCATGCAGAGAAAAAGGAATAAAGAGGACTCATCTCTGCCATCTTGAACAAATCCTGATTACATTCCAAAATAATTCATCGTGACCAAAAACGCTGCATTCAATGGTGAATACAAGAACACCCAGAAGACCTCAATGAATGGTGTGCCAACCATTATTACTGGCACAGTAGTTTGTCCCAAAAACCTCTATTTATTTATGTCCTAATTGGAGCTACAGTTCACAAACCGCTGTTATGGCAAGCCATTTTAACATTTATTCCTAAAATTAACTAGCTCATATCTTAATAGTATTTATTTAATTATTTAAGTGTTCAGTAAATATTAGTCATTATTACACTATATAGCAACTATATTCAATCAATCACAGCTTATTTCTTTGCTAGTCAGTATCCCATAGGCTACAAAAAGGTAACTATTCCAATTGCTATTGCTAATAAATTGCTCAGTTTTGCCACTGCTAGTAATTGCTAGTAAATTTCACAACTAATCACAAAGAATGTAACACATAACATGAAATTTGGAATTTTTACTTTTTTATGGTGTACTAGTTATCTAAAGAAACAGAAAATCACTCTTGGGCTAGTAATTTAAGTAAGCCCATTATAACATGCAAAAAATAAATGCTTGTTAGTTTTAAGAAATATGCTTGCCACATTGTGGGTGAATCCATGAACGTAAAGAACTCACGGCTTGTGGTCCTCTTGTGGTCGAGATGTCGCACAGTGTCCTGCAGTGAGTCCAGCCTGTGCTGCAGCGCAGAAGCTTTACTGACGAGCAGCGCTGATTCAGTCTGGATCTCCGCAAACATGCTGCTCGCGTGCCGCGACAGATCGGACAGCTGACGGAGGATGTTAATCAAAGTTTGACAATTCACAGCATCCTGGGAAGGAAATACATCACCATTATCTTCCAGTCGTTCTCTGTTTATTCTGCCCAGGCTCCGGGGCTCCACTATTCTCTTATGAAACGGCATTTTTTTATGGAAAAGACCTATATGTTTGTTATATTGCAATTAGTCCAATTGTTTTTTAGAAGTGTCAAGTGTTGTTGTCCATTCAGGTGTTTTAACCTGTTCTACAAACATCCTGACATCCCGCCTCATTATTCAAAGGATCCTGCCCTTATTCTTCTGGAAGAGCGCTTTCTTAAACTTTCTTCTGGAGGCTCGATTTTCAGGACAAACTCAAACCCCGGAATCTGGAGTAAAACGGGGATCTGGAGTTTGAGCAGGACTGTGGCTCTCACGCCAGCTTCAGATTCATAACTTAAGCATAACACTAGCAGTACTTTAATTAATTAATATGCAGTTGATTTCCCCCCGCAGTTATTATTTTTTAATGCATGAGTTTATTTTACTAATGAAATCAGGAGAGAGAAGGCGAATCTCTGATATATTTGTCCAAACTGATGATGCTCCAAGAGACAAGTTAGCCATTTGTGCATACTTTATACCTTCACAGAGATAAGTTATTGATATGTCACTTCACAGGAAGTACACTTTAAGACTAAAATATTACAGTAAAATATTACAGCGTTTCACTGGGAAACCTAATTGGAAAGGGACACAATGCTGGTAAAGTGCGCCCCCGTGTGGCATTTGATTAAAAAGTGTTCTTTTCTTTTCTTTTCTTTTCTTTTCTTTTCTTTTCTTTTCTTTTCTTTTCTTTTCAGAAACAATTTCTGGCAAAGTAATTCTTTTCATGAGACGTAAGTCTGTGTTGCTATCAATGTTACTTTTTTTTCCCTGTAGGTTTAAGCTTTAGGTTTTATTAAAGTAATATGTGAAGATGTAAATCATCCATGTCCATTTTAACTTATTTTCTTTTCCATAATTTAATTTGCACTGGCAAAAAGGAGCAGGAGGTTAGAAGGACACCATAATTGTGATTAGGATTAAAATATAAAGTGTATGATCCATATATAGATATGATTGAACGTGATATTTCTTAAGTTTTGGTTATGTAAGCAATTTAAATGTAAAATGTATTGCTGTAAAACAATAATATTTAGTAATTGAGGACTGATATAATTTTTTCCTGTAATGTCTTCTCTATTTCTCATAAAATCAATATTATCCTGAAATAAGAATGTATTCAGCAATGAAAAAAGATAGATAGATAGATAGATAGATAGATAGATAGATAGATAGATAGATAGATAGATAGATAGATAGATAGATAGATAGATAGATAGAAATGGGCCTCGCATAGATTGAGTGTGATGCTTTGTAGATAGAGAGGGGGCAGCAGTGTGTCAGGTCCAGCACTGCTCTGAAACACACTCCCATCAGCCCCTCCCATCAGCTCTTAAAGGCTCGCGCACGTCCCGTCGTCAGCCATGTTGTTTGTCTGACAGCGCTGTACTGCAACAGGTTGTTAAAGATCCTCAATAAAACACTGCAGAAATTCTTTAAAGAAACCCTGAAAGCCGATTGTCATCACGTTAATTCAGAGGACAATGGAAAAGGATATGTTTTCCTCCCAGGAGATTTCGCAAAGTCAATAATGCTGTTGTGTAATGTGAGTACCTCCTGTGATACTGCTCAAATATCTGCTAATTTTAAATGTTATATGCTGTAATCACACTTTAATTAGTTTGAACATAGTTACAGGGCTTATTATGTTCATACTTTTTATGCTACATATAATGTAGAACAATTTCTGGTGTTTTTTTTAGTAGTTATAAGTGATAAGTTGGAAAAAGTGTCCAGTTTCAGACTCTTTAAAGTCCATCAGAGCTTCATATTACAAATATTAGAGCTCATTCTGAGCCATATGTGTCATTTAATGGTAAAGACCTGATTCAAAGTGCTTTCAAACATGCTTTCCGCACACAAACCTGCCAGACGGGTAGCAAACTCGTCTGTCTGCCTTTCACGCACAGATATGAAACGCTCTTAGTAGTGCACAATGTCACGTTAAAGTGAGATTTATTCGCTTTTGTATTAGTTTTTATAATGCTACAGAGATTCATGCATGACAGTTGCCCTAACACGATCAAATAGATGATGATGATGATGGCGGCTGTGTTTCAAAATTTAGTGATTTGCGGCTACATAGTCAGCATTTTTTGCCATAAGGGCCCATGTCTCTACACTGTAAAAAAAAAAAAAAAAATCTAGTTTTTACAAAATAATTTTGGCAGCTGTGGTTGCCAGAATAATTTTGTAAAAAAAAAATACAGAAAAACTGTAAACACATTAACGACCCAACAGTATAAAACTGTAATTTACAAACAAGAAAATTTGAATGTAAACCAGTAAATTCAGCAACGCACACTGCTATTAAAATCTGTTTTGTACCTTTAACACACTGACAACCACCATAATAATGCAGGTGGTAAAAGAGAAAGCCACATGAAGAATCAAAGCTCATCACAAGTAGCTTCGCCACAAGCAGAAGTTTATATTAATATTATAGAAGGTGCACAAAATCATTCATGCAAACACAAAACACCATCATGGTGACACACACGATACTTAAATAATGCAGTAAACTTTCATTAAACAACAGAAGATGTAACATAAAGCCCAAATGTACATAACTGCTAACAAAACCTATTAAAAAAACATGATTATTTAAACAAAATACTTTCAAATGCGGAGAGTCACGCAGGGAATTCTGGGAATATCAGTTTACAGTTTTTGACTGTAAATTATACATTGATTTGTTCTTTTTTACTTCTGAAAACTGTAAAATTAACAGCATTTTACTGTAAAATTACATGAAATGTCTGGTTAGATCTTTTACAGTTTTTCCCTGTATATAGTACGGGAACTTACTGTTAACCTATTAACAGTTTTTTTTTTTCGTAGCGTTTTTACAAAATTGTACCATTTAAAATTACACTTTTTTTACAGTGTAGTCAGTGTTTCAGATTTTTTTCACTGGTTTCCTACTGGTTTGCCTTTTATTTGGTTATATACAGTAGAACATATTGATCAGTTTAAGACCTTTCTAAAAAAAAATTGGCTTAATAAGATGCTGTTGCTCTACTCCATAACGTTTGTAAAAGTTGAGCCTTTTAATTAAGGCTCTTTAGATTAATAGAAATGTAGTTGATTCCTTTTTAGTCTTTAAGGAAATGTCCTTGCAGACTTTGGGTCAGTGAATGCAATTGATTTATCAAACCATAATGACTTTTGTCCTCTAGTTTCAGGTGAATGGTCACAGACTTATTCTGTTAACCACAGAATGAGTGCTTATGTAACTAATTGCCAATTCATATGGCATGTTAGAAATAGATTGTGTAACATAGATAGTTGTTCAAGATCATGTGTATCATGCATTTTTTTTTTTCATGCTTATCTTCATAGCTTGGACTTATCTGCCATTCATCACAAATCTCAAAACAGCACATGTTATCCAAGCAGACTAATGAACCGATCCATTCTGCCAGTGTTACTGTGTTAGAGCTGCTGGCCAAATTATTTATTTACAACCCAGAAAAAAAATTTTTTATTTTTAAATTGCTTTAAAAAGGAATGTTGGGCATCATTATATACAGGGTTAAGAAAAAGAAAAAGAAAAAAGGATGCCGCAGAGCCATAATGACACTATGTACTGTGACCTTGGAGTTTGGTGCTGTACTGAACATTATGGGCTACTGATTGTAGACTGTAACACTAAGTGAAGGTTATCTAGCTCTCTAGCATAGATGAAGATTTGCTGAAACTGTAAAAATGACCTCTGCTAATGTTAAAAGCTTCAGATGTCTGCGTTGTATGACATTTGAACAGTTAATGAAAAAAAAAAAAAAAAAAAAAGATTTTATTCTGGCACAAAAAAATATGTTCCTAAAACAGTGATGTTTTTGATAATTGAAATAAAGCTGAATTAATTCGATAAAAATTCGATAAAAAAGAACTTAAATTAAAAAAGGAATAAAAAAATATTTAGAAGTACTAAAATTGCTACAACTGAAATAAAAGTAATGCTAATTGATATTTTAAGTTAAGTATTTCAGTATTTCAGTCTCTCTCTCTCTCTCTCTCTCTATATATATATATATATATATAATGTGTATATATATATATATATATATGTATATATATATATATATATATACAGAAAAAAAACAGTAATCTGCCAAAATGTTACAATAAGGCTTGGAATGTTTTTATAAAAGTCTCTTATGCTCATTAGGCCTGCATTTATTTGATCAAAAATACAGAAAAAAAACAGTAATCTGCCAAAATGTTACAATATGAAATAAAGTTTTCTATTTTAATATCCTTTAAAATATAATTTATTTCTGTGATGCAAAGCTGAATTTAAATCAGCCATTACTCCAGTATAAGGTGTCACATGATGTACTGGGAAGCCAGAATGCGTATCCATCAACAGAAACATACATTAGCCAAACCCTGTTTTTCTTTTTACATGTTATTTATAAGAAACCATATTACAGATTCAACTTCACAACCAAAAAAAAACATACACCAACCATCAAAAGAACCGTATCAGAATAACCTAAAAGTCCCACCCCTAATATATATACACTACCGGTCAAAAGTTTGGGATCAGAATGGTTTTGAATGTTTCTTACAGGAGTTTCTTATGCTCATCAAGGCTGCATTTATATGATTAAAAATACAGGAAAAAAATATAATATTGTGAAATATTATTATGATGTAAAATAAAGTTTTTCTATGTTAACATACATCAAAATCTAATTTATTGCTGTGATGCAAAGCTGATTTTTCAGCCTCATTAATCCAGTGTCACATTAATAAAATAAAATGACAAATTGACAAATAGCTAAAATACAGTAAAACAAATATAACAGTATAGGTTAATGAAATCAGTAGCAGCCACTAGGGTTGTGCCAATAAACGATAGTATCGTGTATCAACGATAATTAGAAATATCGTCTGTTGCCTTTGACGATATCAAGACGGTAATTATTATTATTATTATTATTATTATCAGGCTAGAATTATCAAATTAATATTAGGACTAATTTGTTCCATCATATTTCTTTGTATGCGTTTTTGCAATGTTGCGAGTTATAAACAATCACACACTATTCTGTTGATTTAATGAACGCAATGCAGTCAGAAGAGTTCAGATGAGTCATCGCTGAAACACCTGAGTTTTGTTGAGTGCGCGCACTAGCTGACTGAATTCTGCTCTCTCGTGAATTATCTCATCATAAACAACGAAGTGCAGATGTACATGCAATACAAGAGATTTATACAGTGTTGACCTCTTCATTGTTTATAACAGGAGTGTTTTTTTCTTAAAGTGCATAAACTCGCTAGACTAAAGTCAGTGATAATGTTCTTTGATCATGTTAATATTCCTTGCTCGTTTTCTGTAGCTGCTGTTTGAATAACTGAGGAAACATAAGCATTATAATTAGTAACTTATAATGTTTGTATTAAATTAACTACAAATTCAGAAACATTACAAATAGTTTACAAAATGACATTCATATGCTACTTGACTAAAAAGATATAATGTGTAGTTAATAGATTACACTAACATTAGGCTGCTTTAAGCCTTACCCTGGAGTTGGTTCATTCTCCGGCTATGAATGTTGGTAAATAATTAAATAAGTTAGCATGATAATATTTTGTATTTGCAATCTCACAGGCTGGTGAAAGGACAATATGACCATGGAGCATATCGCCCATCAGCATCTCTGGTAATATTGCCAGGGAAGGGTTTTTTTTGTTTGTTTTTTGTTTTGTTATGATCAAGGCTCTACACCCTGCTCTACGAACAATGCTTTCATTTTAGGAGAACTGAGAATTCAGTGACAAGGGTCTGACACACAGACAGCGTTTGTTGGTTTTAATGTGGCTTAATGCCCTCTCCAACCACAAGGCTGTGGGTCCAGAGTATTTGTACAACATTGTTTGTGACCTTTAGACATCCTGTTTCATTTTTGCTTTCCTCCCACTTCCTTCGTTCCTTTGTGGCTGTTAAATCACACACAGGGTGGAGGCAGGAGGTTGTGGGACGTGCCCAGCTCTGACCTCACACTCTATCTTTGCAGCTCTCACATCATATACACCATTAATATAAAGTGAGTGAAGGCAGAATGACGCAATTACTGTACATTGTGCATTGTCGGGGCTTCAGTATTTCTAAACAATTCATACAGTACCTGTTACTGAAATTGGTTGTTGACCAGCAAATGATAATATAGTGGAAAGAAATGCTTTGTTTCCATATTAAATAGCCGAATCTTTGATATTTGCTATAGATCAGGCCATGCAAAATTTGACCCAGGTGCAAATAACATGCAAAGCCACAATGAAATACCATTGGTCTCTTGAAGCTCTCAGGAACACAGCATATGTACTGGAAAGAGATTAGCAATGCATGCAGTTTTAAAAACTTAAAACTGTAGCTTAAAACTTAAATGTAGTTTCTCGTAGTATTCTCATTAAAATATGCAGTTTGTCCAGATCATTCAACTGGGAATTAGTTTTGAGTCAGTATGATTTTTGTAAAGAAATTTATATTTTTTTTTATTTAGCAGCGACTCATTAATTTAATGAAAAGTGATGGAAAAGACATTTATAATGTAATATTACAAAAAAATTACTTTAAATGTGGTTCTTTTGAACTCTCTATTTATCAAAGAATCCTAAAAAAGGTATTATTGTTTCCACTAAAATATTAAGCAACATACACATGTTTTCAGTATTGATAGTAATAAGAAATGTTTCTTAAGCACCAATCAGCATATTAGAATGATTTCTGAAGGATCATGTGACAGTAAAGACTGGAGTAATTATGCTGAAAATTCAGCTTTGCCATCACAGGAATAAATTAAATTTTAATATATATTCAATTAGAAAACAGCTATTTTAAATTGTAATAAAATTGCATACTACTACTGTTTTTTTATTGTATTTTTGATCATGACTTGATGAGCATAAGCAATTTCTTTAAAAGACATTATCAAAATCTTACAGACTCTGATCTTTTGAACATTTCCTTGCATCATACCTAACATTTGCAAAGCTTTGCATCATGACAATAAATGCAAATAAATAAGTCACTTTATCTGTCCGTCACTCTCAGAGTAAAAGAAAACCACAGCGAGCACCACCAGTGTGTTAGATGGGGAGAGAATGAGAGAAAATGGAGTGATATGACAAACATGACAAGCATGCCCTATCCGAGCATTTTTCTGGAAGCTTGTCCTGTTTGACTGCATTCTGTTCCTCTAAAAACCTGATCCCACAGCTCTACCACGATACTGCCACACATAACCTCATGTCAGCAACTTTCTCACTTTTTTTAAAGTGTATATACTGCTATGTGTATTGCGTAATAGGTTTTAAAGATCTGACAGCTGTGACATACAATAAAACTGGTTAGTTAAATGAGTGTCATGAATAGTGGTAGGCCTATATATTAGCCAAGCTGACTGCTTAATAGCACTGTATGAAACTACAAATTTTCATTAGTGTGGGTGGTCTGAATGACTAGTTGACTAGTCTGTGGACGGTCTTGTATAATTAGGCTGCATCACATCTACCAGCCCCCTGCCTGGTCAGATGTGTTTCTCAGGGATATACAGACACAAAGATACAGCCCTTCACTGTTCTAACAAATAAACTATTATTTTTGTGTTTGTTCACCGTTTTTTTTTTCTTTTCTGTTTTTCCAATGGCAGGCAGCTGTTTTTCCCAATGCACCTGGTAATGAGTATCACCATGAAGATTAAAAAGTGGACTGATGACAAATACTTACTGACCAAATATCTTAGTTTCATAATACTGACAAAAAGCTTTGAGCGCAGCACGAGCTCACTAGAGCAGATGTGTTTACTCGCTGATGAATCGAGGTCACGTGACACTAAACAGCGCTGTGAGATCCAGTGTGAAGCACTTGAATTCAATGCAGAACACAAATGAGTTGGTTATTTGAACTGGTTTAAAGCCAGATGAAACGGCGCTGACAAACAGGAGAAACACTGTGAGCAATGATACAGTCAGAACTAAGGCTTTTTAGTCTACAAATCGCCATCATTTACCATGGATTTACTGTAGTAACAATAAATGCACCATGGTATTGTGGCAGAAATGTGGGATATTCATATCAAATTTTATTATATTATTAATGTAGAGATGTATTAAATGTATTAAAGGAGTAATTGAATATAATTACAGTATTTTTGTGACTAAGTTTTTAGGATTAAGCATTTGTGCATTTATACTAAATGTATTTTACATACTTATAACATTACCTAGAAACCTTAGTTACATTTTTTTTTTTTTTTTTTTTTTTACCATGGTATACAGTATGTGTTGTTTTAACTGTAGTTATCATGACCTAGATGTATGTTACTATGGAAGACCAGTGGTTAATTTTAATAAAGCTCAGTCAGAATAATTAAAATTCACCATAAAAAAATTAGGTTGTTACAATTTTTAAGAGAATACTATTTTTGATAATGCACATGATTTACATCTGCATCCTAATTCAAGCTGCTACTACTTTCAACTCAAACTGCTGTCAAATGTGCATTTCTAAGAGACAAAAATACATAATATTATCAATATTGCAGCCTGCACTGCAAACTTTGCTGAAGATACACGTCATCAAAGTCAGGAACACAAATCTGCTTTATGATTTAAAACAATATCTCTCATTAGAATATGTAGATACTAAGAAATACATTTTACTATATTGATATTTATTTTTTTTAGGAAAAATGACTGTGAAAGTCTAAACTAAAGAATAAAAAAATGCGAAGTGTTTGTCTCGTTCTAACCATCAATAGTTTAATGCAACAATTTTTTCAAGTCTTTAAACTTGAAAGAAATAAAGATTTGAAATCTAAATATGAAAATATGGAAATTCGTAAAGTGGAATTCGAATTTTGTCTTCCTGGGCGGGTGTCTAGACTAGATTAAATTTAGACTCTTATTTCATATGTCAGGCTTTACAGCGTGTTATTTCTTCCCAAAATAATGATGAAGCATTGACTGCTTTGAAATTCTGATGTTATTAGGAGGAGCATACTGATGCAATCAGTCATAAACAGTTTCATTGTTTATTTAGATTTTGCACATAGAACATTCTGTTGAAAACATTTGTATGGGAAGTTTAGAGCTCTCATCTCCTCCCTCTCACCGTTCCTCTCTCCTTTACACATCCTCTTCTCTCTCTTTAACTCTTAGAGTGCAGGATGGAGATAGCAACAGTCCTGCACTCCCCTGCCTGCATTATTAATGGGTGGACATTTCTTCTGTGTGTGTGTGTGTGTGTGTGTGTGGTGCAGATGACTGAGCTAGCCAGCTGAGACGAGGAGATCAGGACCACTCTCCTCATATCCCTGCCACCTGCAGCTATGAATGGTAAGAGCTCTGCTTTATATTTCTATGTGTGTGTGTTTACCCACGTGTCCCTGCCAACAGGATTTGTTTGTTTGTGTGTGTGTGTGTGTGTGTGTGTACACAAAGGACCTTTAGCCTCATAAATGCACTAGAAAATGAGTCTTTCCTATTTATCACATCTCGTATATATTTGCGGTGTGTTTGCTCTCTCACACTGCAGCATGCATTGCTCACACACCAGTAGCTTTGGCCGTCTGCTTTGATTTCCGCTTGTCAGCAGCCCATCTGTCACATTGACACGTCACTGCTTATTGATGCTGTTTATTTGATAACTGACTCGTGTTTGTTAAAATATACATTTTGAAGATACTTTCTCAGTTTTCTCAGTAGCTGTACATTTGAATAACAGGATCGGGCCACCCTGTAAATGTTTCAAGGGATGTTGATTATTGAAAGTTTAGTTTTATTAGTTTTCTTCCATTGAAGAATGGTTGTTTTTAATAAAATTAATTGAATGAATGAAAATTCATACGTTAGGATATTCAGACAATTTCAGCCCCAAATGGCTGCTGTTATACCTGTTTTAAATAAGCATTCAAAAGTCAAATATAACTTAGTGACTGGTAGAAAAAAAAAATTATGTAATTTCCTCTTCATTTTGTCATTTAAAATGACAGCTCACTATTAACTAAACAAAAAAAAATTAAGACATTATATATATAAAAACATAAAAAAAAAAAAATATATTTTCTTTTTTTTTTAATATAAGACTTGTTATACAGAACTTAAAAAAATGCACATGGAATGACATTTTAATAGAATACATTTGGAGTTTTAAATGAGTATATTTAAGCTTTGAACTCAGAAGTATATTATGTCTACTGCTGCTTTAAGCTGACTTAACTCTGTAATTACAATAAATATCAATTATACGTACTTTAAAAGTTCAATTTCAGTCTGACCAAAGTAATAATTAGTCTTTTTCAAATGTAAACATTTTCATCTTAGATCTTGTTTCAATTTGAGATGCACCGATTGAACTGCCAGTGATCAGAATCGGCCGATTTTTCACACATCTTGCTGATTCCGAGCCGGTCCTTTTATTGCCAGCATCACCAGTGTTCTGTCAATTTGTACTACCCTGTCAGATTTTGCTACCTCCCATTAAAACAGTAGGTAGTACAGTTTGACAATGAAAATTTCTACCTGTCAAATTATAGTTTAACTAAAGTCTACCCCTATCCCAACCTTAAACCTACCCTTACATTATGCAGTATGTGTTATTCAGGGTTGTGGATAGAAAGGATACAGCTACGGCCGGAAACCAACAATAAATAAATTTTTCGACCTATTAGATTGTGTTTTAATAATGTCTACACCTACCCCAACCCTAAACCTTCCCCTTACAGTAATGTATATACAGTAATTATTAGAGGTCAACCGATAGTGGATTTTACCAGAGGTGGAAAGTAATGAATTACATTTACTCGCGTTACTGTAACTGAGTAGCTTTTTTGTGTACTTCTACTTTTTAAAGTAAATTTTAAAATCTGTAATTTTACTTTTACTTAAGTATATTTTGTTTGAAGTATTGCACTTCGCTACATTTTAAAACACATTAATTACTGAGTAAAAAAAAAAAAAAAAAAAAAATCGCTCCCTGGAAACTACGTCAGTAAATAATGGGCAGGAGGGCAAACTGGCGCTAAAATCACAAGAAAGATGCAGATGGACAGACAGGCGTTAGTGGTACAGACACCGCTGAAAACGAAACCCCGTCATATTCTGAAGTTGAACTCGAAGGAAATGAAGTGAACCCCTGGCCATATTTATGCTCTGTTATGCAGTGTAAGCTGTGCTTGCCTAGGGAGACCAAAATAGCAGCTTATAAAATCTCAACAAGACATCAAACCTTCACAAGCATGTAGAGGTAAGCTAAATAACTGCATCGTTGCATTGGTGGTTAAAATGAAGCTTTGACATTTTAGCAAGAGGTTTTGCACAAATTAGCCAAAAAGACTGGTGCGGAGTGTGCGATATATATCGTTTGTGATAATTGTTTTAATGATGTGCGCGCGCATTTATAGTGCGTTCTTTCACTGTGTGATTCAGTCTGCTTAAATGCATTTAGAATGATCACAAAATTGAAGATATAGGGGCAGAAAATTTACATATTTATATCATTTAATATAGTAAATCAAAATCACACAAAGAATGCCGGCTTTTCCTCCAAACAATTATCATGATTACATATATCATTATTTTTATATATATATATATATATATATATATTTATTTTTATTATTTTTTTTTTTTTTTTTTTTTTTTTTTTTTTTTTTTTTTTTTTTTTACAACAGGTCAGTAAACAAGTTAATTAAGAGACTTGCGTTTTAGACACCATATTGCCTGTTTTTGCTCTATTTCTACAACAACAAAAAAAATTCCAAACACAGCCACCAAAGCACAGTTTTGCGTCTCTGAGCAACATGACAGTGTTTCGTTCCTGAATGAATCAACCGTTTAAATGATTCGGTTCAATCGCAATGACTCACTTATTAACAGTGACTTGCTGACACATACTGGCCATTTTAATTTCACATTTAAAGTATCTTTTGATTTTTTTTAAATATTTAATTTCTTATTATTTCAAATGAGTATTCAACATTTTATGTCTTGTATATCAAAACATTATTCATGCATTTGTAACTGCAGGTTAAATGCATTCGTGTCCTGCACTAAACAGTGTGTAAATACATCTAAATGCCACTCTAAATGAAGCTTCTGCATTTCCTCTGCACTGAAAAGATGAGTTTGTTGATACTGATTTGCCTGGTAACAGCCCAAATGTCTTATTATTCTAAATAACTGATTCCTTTAATTAAAAACAACTAGTGTTGATATTAGTAGGCCTATCTCAGGGGTGTCCAAACTCAGTGCCTGGAGGGCCGTAGCCCTGCAGAGTTTAGTTCTAACCCTGCTCCAGCACATATGTAGTTTTCAGATAAGCCTTAATGATTAGATTAGCTGCGATCAGGTGTGTTTAATTAGGGTTATATCTAAAACTGTGCAGGGTTATATCTAGACTGTGGATCTCCAGGAACTGAGTTCGACACCCTTGGCCTGTCCCATTTTTGCCTCCCTCCCACTGTTAAAATGTAACTAAGTAATTTTTACTCTGAGTAAATTTTAAATGAGCTACTTTTTACTTTTACTTGAGTAGATTTTTAGACTGACTGCCACACACACACACACACACACACACACACACACACACACACACACACACAAAAACACAAAAAAAAAAACACAAACACAATCAAAAATAATTGCGGAGGTTGTCTGTGATCTTAATCCTGTGTGAATCGGCCATGTCCTTAAAATATAAACCAAAAATAATCCCACAAACTACAAACCATTTTTCACCGAACACTGAGGTCCTGTGATAACATTAGACCGTGCGAATCGGCATCTCTGTGATTTGGCCAGCATTTGGTGGGTCGTATAGCATTTTGCGAGTTTTTTGTTTTGTGCCTTTTTGTCCATCTTTCGCGAAGAATGGAGTTGCGTTGGAGTGTTTGATAGTATTTTGGGTGTCATATCGCTACACCATACAATTTGCAGAAAGAGAAAGCTAAAAAAGTTTTCGAAGTTAATGTGTTACAAATAAATCAAGCATAAAGCTTGAGAAATTATTTTAACCTGGTGAAATGTAAATGACACAGCGCACGAGACTATATTAGTTTCTTTTTTTAAATCCATCTAACCGGGCCATAGAACGGGACTGTCAAAGCCTTGACATCCAGGGAACCGGGAGATAAGTCAGTAAATTTGAGTAGTTACACACTGGGCAAAAGTCACACACAAGACGCGTTCAATTCAAGCAGAGGTCTAAAACTGTTTATTTAATCACCAAATGGAGTTTGCTACAAGAATGAACAATTATGTAGCATAAATCAGTTTGAAGTTTGGTGTTTAGAAAAACAGAGCAAAGGGAAAGAGAAAGTGCAATCTGTATTACAGCTCTCTATATGAAGCATACAGACTGTATTAAAGCCACAGAAAGAGCACAATACATATTTTATAGCCTAGGCTGAAGTCATGATGTACATTAACTGTGATTTGGGACCAATATAATGTAATTTTTAATGGAAAACTATGTGAATGGCGGTCTGTTCTGCAGCAGGATTTTCTGTCGGCTGCATTTAAATGCCCGTATGAAGTTTCCCGTTCTGTGCAGCGCACAGTGTCACATGTCAAAACAAACAACACGTGCTGTTAGTGATTTCTGCCTCTAGAGGCTGCTCTCGTACTGTATAATGGCAGTGGACCTATCTCAGCCACTCCAGCTACGGATGCAACCCGGAAAACTATCGGCATGGATTTTTGCCAAAAACCGATAGTTCCAATTAGCTATCGGTGCCGATTAATAGGCAAAGCCGATGAATCGGTCGACCTCTAGTAATTATAGTTGTTCAGTGTGTGAAAAATGACGCCGTATTGACATGCGCATTCGCAGTAAACCCTGGTAGGAAAATCTGACAGGTGAAGTGTCAGGACACCTGCAATGACGTCACAGCCATGCGCACACTCAAAGTCAGATGTAAACATGTTGTTTCGCGTGAGAATGATTCTAATTTTAATTGCATTCTGTGTAAATGACCACTGATAATGTATTTATGTCATGCCAGATGAGGGTTGCACAGCCTGAGTGAGTGTGTGATAGAGACAGCATACACAAAGTAACTCACAGAAATTTATAGATGCATACTGCGGTAGAAAAAAAAATAGATATTTACAAAATATGATTTAGGTAAGCAACATTATACAGCCATGATGTTTCTCCGAATATCAATATCAACACAATTTCAATGTAACACTGATTTTATACAATGGTATTTCAATAAACAAGAAGTTAAAATTTAATGACTTAAATTTTAGACAAAATATTGACTGTTTTTGCTCAATTTCGCTTATGAGCTGTTGTGTATATCTCCGGGCAACACATCGGTGTTTCGTTACTGAATGAATACACGTTTTTTGAATGAATCGAGTGAGTCAATGATTCAGTGGCCCATTCATAAGGACAGTCACTTGCCTCATTTCTGAAAGAATAAGCAATTTGAATGAATCGGTTGAATGAATGAATAAATGACTCTCTTATTAAAACAGACATTTGCTGCCACCTACTGGTGGTTTAGTCATATTTAAAAGTATCATTGCATTTTTTTCAGCATTTATTTTTATGTTTAAAAAAATGTAAAACATTAATCTTATAAAATTATTTATGCATTTGAAATTTTGCAGTGTAAATGCATTTATGGCACCTCCGCTTCATCAGACGCTTCATGGTAACAACTCTACAGTTTCTTATTATTCTAACTGAATTAATTGAAACAAAGAATTTGATGTGAAAGATGACACATTTAATAAGGTTAGGGGAAAAAATTACTATTTATAAACAGTGAGAAATTACATCTGTTTTGTTACATACAGCAACTCATTTTAAGTTAACTATTTCTTCTTCTTTCCAGTCACAGAGCACTTTATTTTGAGAATTGTTTAAGTGAGAGAAAATCTGCAGCTTAGTCCAGATTGGGGGAATTCTGATGTTTAATAATTTCTTGTAGTATGTAATAATTTTTTACATTGAAATTTGGATAGGTTTTTGTTTGTATATGGTGTCAATTAAAGTTCTTGGAAAGAAAATTGGAATTGCCAAAAATCGGAATTCGGCCCAGAGAAAATTGCAATCAGTGCATCTCTAGTTCCAGTCTAGTTTGGGTTTTATAAAGTGAGACCTAGACGATGCGAATTGAAATGTGATAGTGTAACTTTTTTTTTTTTTTTTTGCCCTTTACATTGTACGCTTGCACCAAAAGACAGAAGTGATGTGCCACATATATCATTCAAACAATCTGACTATGCAAAAGCCCACTGTAGCTCAATTATAACTGTGCATTTAAATGTACCTGCTGATACTAGAGTATTGAATCTGCCTGCACAATTAGCAGTTTAATTCTTTTCCCTGTTTTTTTTCTCTCTCCTTCATCCCTCATTCTTTTTGTCTACTTTGCTTTTAAGGTGGTCGGAGTATTTGGGCTATAACCCCAGAGGAGAGGGACAAACATGATCAGAAGTTTGACTCCCTCTTGCCAGTACAGGGCTTTGTTACAGGTATGCAATGGGGAGCCTTTGTTAAAATGTATTAAAATGTTCAAAACTTTTTTATTATTATAATTATATTATTATTTATTTAAACATTTTAATAAGAGATTAATTTATTGAAATTAATTGTATATACAAACAAATTAATTAACATTTTATGTACTAAATATGAAATTATTTACCAAATTATTCTTTTTTTATATAATTTTTGTGTATAGGGGAGAAGGCACGAAACTTCTTCATTCAGTCAGGGCTTCCCCAGTCTGTGCTAGCTGAGATCTGGTAAGAAATCCTGACCATGTACAATCTAAAAAAAGAAATAATTAAAAAAAAAAATTGATGGAGAAGTCTTGCCCTGATTGCTTGTCTGTTTGTTTGTGTATGGCAGGGCCCTGGCTGATATGAATAAAGATGGTAGGATGGACCGGTTGGAGTTTTCTATAGCCATGAAGCTGATCAAGATGAAACTGCAGGGACAGAATCTTCCTACAGCTCTGCCCATCATCATGAAGCAGCCACCTGTGCCAGTTCCAACCATGCCAGCAACACCTCTCGGTACGCTGCCAAACTACACTATAACCAGCCAAGCAATGATCTGAGAGGCCTTTGGGATATCTTGCACTGTAACAAAACTGTGAATCGGTACACAGTTTACTGTTGTAACAACAGATTATTAATGTTAATCTAATTGTTATCCTTACTAAGTACCACTATATAGAACAGGACAAATTTTCTCTTTTGTTACCATGACCGGCCGCAGTCACACATGAATGCCGCTCCAGTATTCAGTGTTCAGCAATCTGGCCAGCATTGTATGGAGGTCAGTTATGTAGAGGTTATTTAAGCTTTAAAGGTACAGTAGCAGTTTAATGTTAAGTAACGACTGGTTTTGGTGGAAAAAGACCCCTTGATTAGCATTTATAAGTAGATTTCAGTTTTAGCCAATGCAACAAAAGTGCAAAATACTGTAAGTGTCACTTCCCCATTTGCTAGGAAAACCTCAATCCTCTAGAAAGTCCTTTGTATGACAGCAGGTGCACAGCTTGATGGCCAAAAGATACAGTGGAGTCGTAATGTAGAACAGATGGCTGTAACCACAACCTTTGACGTGTACAAGAGAAATGTGTCCTCTGCTTATCAACTTTAAGATGTAGCTTTTGTTTTTGATATTTGTAAAATAAATTTCGCTAGTGTCAAACTAATGAGGACTTTGTTATAAAAAGGAATAGTTTGAAAACCTCTCCAGCAATTTGTTCAGTGAATGTTCTCTTATTGTCTGTTTGAATTTACCCTTGTGCTTTTGCAGGAATGGGAACTATGCCAAATGTACCCATGATGCCGAACATACCCATTCTGACCCCTATACCAATGACCACTATGAGCCCCATGCCGGGCATGACTCCCATGATGGGCACAGGGCTGTCGATGCCAGTGATGCCCACCATCAGCACTCCAGCCCTGCCTAATGGACCTATTGCCATTCTACACCCGACCCCCATCCCTATCACTTCCAGTAAGAGACACTAACATCCACATGCCAGTGAAGCCTGAATCTAGTAAAATTACGGTTTAACATTTGTTAAACAGTAATGGTGTGCTAAAGGTGAAATGACACTGATCTGTTTTGCTCTCACTGCAGTCAGCATTTTCTGTGCTTCGGTCTTCCTGTGTCAGGAGTAGCTCAGCTTGTACTTATAAGACTGAGCTATATGTTGATTTAACAAGCAGCTCTTTATGCCTAAACCCTCTCAAAATGATGACTTTGCAGCTTATATTCTCATGCATGATGTGTTCCTTCATTAATGGCTTGTACACTCTGTCTCTGCCATTGCGTGCTATTGGCTGCATTTTTCTTTTAAGTTGTGTTTTTTTTCCCCCATAGCTCTCCAGCTATCAAGTTCCTTTTCCTCTTCTCCACTGGGCTTCTCTGCCACTCCAATGAACAAGAACCCATCTTTGTTGGACCTGGGCTCGAGCAGGTCAGGAACTTCGACACACGGACCTTTATAGTATATAATTAATCCTCTTGTTGTGTACATAATACTATCTGCACACAAAGTGACTTGTGTACTTATGTCTACAGCTCAAACTCCTCCCCCTCCACATCACTGGCCAGCAACTCTCCTAAGGGTGGCCTTTCTGATTGGGCTGTCCCACAGGCATCACGACTCAAATACAGGCAGCAGTTTAACAGCCTAGACAAGCAAATGATGGGTTATCTAACAGGTACTTAGTTATAAATGATTTTCAAAGAATCAAACCGATAATGGGTTTAAAAAAATGGTTGGTTGTCTTACTAGTGTGCAAAAAATAGCAAACGGATAGTTCAGCTAGCACTAACATGCTATAGGTTCTCTTAATGATGCCTGAGGACAAAACTTTTGAAATGCCATTGTGATTACTGTGATAGGTGAGTAGTGCAGTAAGATGGCAATCCACACCCATATGGCTCATCTGCAAAGCAGTTGTCTGTATCACTTACATATCTCATGACAAAGACATACGTACTAGAAACTTTCAGGAATGAGGAAGTGGGTAAAACATGACTTTGAGGTTTATTTCACAGGTGTATGGCATTAAGTGTAAGCCCTCTGCCTACATCTCATAGGAAAGCTGTTTTGTTACACGGAATTTGAGAATGGGCGCTCATTTTTCTGTGTGAGAAGTTTCTGGATGTCGTAATGCGTTGATGGTTTTAGTAGGATTCCAGCTTTGTGACATTTGGAATATCATCCAGCTCTACTCTAGACCAGTATAACTAGACCAGTTATTTTAGTACAGCAACAGTATTTACTAGCTGGTTGTAAAAAACAACAATAAAAAGTCACCATTTATAAAACACAGCAAATAGGCATTTTTCTCCCTTAAAGGGATACTCCACCCCAAAATGAAAATGTTGTCATTAATCACTTACCCCCATGTCGTTCCAAACCTGTAAAAGCTCCGTTTGTCTTTGGAGCACAATATAAGATATTTTGGATTAAAACCTGGAGGCCTGTGACTGTCCCATAGACTGCCAAGTAAATAACAGTGTCAAGGTCCATAAAACGTATGAAAGTCATCGTCAGAATATGTGACAGGACGGGAACACTTTTTGTAAGCGAAGAAAACAAAAATAACGACTTTATTCAACAATTCCTTTATCAACAGTATCCACTGTGTCTCTCCATATCACTGTATGCTCTTTTGTATCATCCATGCCACAAGGATGCGCTGTTTCTACGTGTATTTAGCTATGATTTGAAAGAAAACAGCGCTTCCTTGTGGCACGGATGATGCAGAAGAGCATACGCAGCATACGGTGATCTGGAGAGACACAGAGGAGACCAGTGACAAAGCAATTGTTGAATAAAGTTGTTATTTTTGTGTTCTTCGCTTACAAAAAGTGTTCCCGTCATTTCATATAACCCAGATTGCACGTCTGATGGCAGATGGAGTATTCTGACGACGACTTTCATACCTTTTATGGACCTTGACACTGTTATTTACTTGGCAGTCTATGGGACAGTCACAGGCCTCCCGGGTTTCATCCAAAATGTTCCGAAGACGAACTGAGCTTTTACGGGTTTGGAACGACATGGGGGTAAGTGAGTAATTTTTTTATTTTGGGGTGGAGTATCCCTTTAAATGTTTTTATCTTGTAAAAATCCTTTTCTGTGAAGATGGTAAATAGCATCCGTATATTTTTTTTTATTTTATTTTAATTATTTTTTTTATTTTATTTCTGCAGGTCCTCAAGTGAGAAATATAATGGCTACAACAATGCTTACTCAGACTCAGCTAGCTGCCATCTGGTAGGTGTTTGCCCTCCCCAGTACTTGAATAAAGGAATTTATTTTCTTTTTTTTATTTTTATTTTCTTTTAATGATGAAACTTTACTCGGGGGTGATTTCATTGCACAAGAGTAGCTTCGTGCGTGTGATTGCTAATTTATGATGGGCCTAATTTTATGAAACATGTAAAGGTGGGTTCAAAAGACTGCTTTTTTCCCTATGCGTATGATATTTTCTGTTTTAAAAAATCAGAGAAATTTTAAAGTTAACAAATTTCAGATTTTATAAATATTTACCTACATGCCTTGATCTAATGACGTTTTGAATGTTTTTTTTGTTTTTTTTGTCAGGAATCTTGCTGATGTGGATAAGGATGGTAAACTGAAGGCTGATGAGTTTATTCTTGCCATGCATCTAGTAGACATGGCTAAAATGGGCCAGCCGCTGCCTATGGCACTCCCTTCAGAGCTGGTGCCCCCATCACTGAGGTACTGCTGACTAGTTTGTAACCTGAAATTGACTGAAAAATTAATCGTATACAAAACATTGGTCATGAATTTAAAAAAATGTTTTAAATTATTATCTGAATTGCTTAAATTGATTTATATGAACCTGTAGGGGGAAGCTTGGTGAGTCTGTGAATGGAACCACTGCCTCGATCTATGCAGGCCTGGCTGAGGACCTCTACGAGTCTGAGCCTCCGCAGAAATCAAGGAACAATTGTATGGCTTTACACCACACCCATTATTACATAATACAAATATCTATTACTCGCTGCTTTTACCAAAAAAAAAAAAATAAATCTTCCCACTTTTACACTAGGTATCAAAGAATTTAAACAGATGTGTTCTCTATAGGCTCACCGATTGTATAATGTTATTTGATTTGTGAAAGACATTAAACAGTTGATATAAATAATTTCCTGAATATCGAATTACTCTCATAATGGTGTGCTTACTGACTTTAAGCATGTCGTATCCCTCCCTTACTCCCTCAGTATTATTTAGACACTTAAGCCATACTTAAAAAATGTATTAATGTTGTTGTATTAATTGGCAAAAAAAAAAAAAAAAAAAAAAAAAAAACTGGTATATAAACATTTAACAAAAAAAAGTGTTTATAATTATCAAATATACTAGCTGCCTGAACATCCCAGTTCATTGTAATAATTTATATGTGTGCTCTGTGTATCTAGTGACTTTTGAAGATAAGTTCAAGAAAAATATGGAGATGGGAAATGCTGAGCTGGAGAAGCGCCGGCAGGCACTGCTGGAGCAGCAGCGCAGGGAAGAGGAGAGGAGGGCACAGAAGGCCAGAGAGGAGCAGGAGAGAAGAGAGAGGGAGGCACGAGAGCTGGAGCTGAAGAGGAAGAGGGAGGAAGAGCTCAGACTGGAGCGACAGAGAGAGCTGGAGCGACAAAGAGAGGAGGAGAGACTTAAAGAGCTGGAGAGGAAGGAGGTGAGAGGATGACGATGTGATAACTTTTCAGGTTCTGACCAAAATATTACATTTCCCAAAAGGTTTGTATTGGTATAAAAGATTCATGAAAATAATCTATATAAATAAAAACATGAACATTTTTACCGACTACTGCTTCGATGTTCCTTACAGGCAGCCAAGAAGGAGCTGGAGCGCCAACAGCAGCTTGAGTGGGAGAGGAGGAGAAAGCAAGAGCTCCTAAACCAGAAGAGTGAGGAGCAGGAGGAGATCATCAGGCTCCGAGCCAAGAAGAGGAGTCTGGAGATGGAGCTAGAGGCTGTGGTGAGGCTATAAGACTGATTATGCTATCAACGTTCACAGTTCATCCAGACTCATTATGTGTGAAACCAAGCACTTTAAATTTAACCACACATTTCAGTTATGTACAATTATTATAATTCCTCCTTTTTTTTTTAATTGTCAGAATGCTTGATATAACAGATCTCTCTTTTTAGGGCAACAAGCATAAACAAATCTCTGACAAGCTCCGAGATGCTGAAGGCAAAAAGAGAATCCATAAAAATGAGCTGGAAATGATCAACCACAAAAGAGACTCCTGCATCACAGAAATCAGCTCTCTGCAGAAACAGTTAGAGGTCTGACTGCTGCATCCGTAACAGCACACATGAATTATGAATGTGTCTACATGCATTTAAATTAAATCGATTCAATTTATACTTAAATATATACTGAAACTCCTCTTATTCTTAATAAATCTCTATTTTAGATGTAGATTGCCTCACAAGAGCATAGTAGTAATCATGATGACTGTATTTGATTTTTGCAGGAATTTAAGAGAAAGTTAGGACAGTCGACCATAGAACAGCAAAAACTCAATGACAGACTCTGCAACCTCAATCTGAACAACCTCCCTAGTAAGACACATTTGGCCAGTTATGTTCCCCCCAAGTATTGCTATTTTAAGCATTTTTTTCCATTTGTGATACAAGCATCTGGAATTGTGAAAGACATAAAAAAAAAAAAAAAAAAAAAACTTACGCATGACTGATTTGTTGAATTGTAAAATAATAATAATTAACCTTATTCCTTGTAATTATGAGAGCACCTACAATTTGTATGTTTTATCTTTTATTTTTGATCCAGCTGCAACAGTGAAAACTTTACAGAGTAAAGTGGAAGAGAAGGATCTTACCTGTCGAAAGCTTAAAGAACAGGTTAATGCTTTGGAAAAAGAGACTGCAGTTAAATTAGCAGATATGGATCAGTATAAGAAAGAAATACAGGTAAGCCTTTAATATCACTCAGCCCTGACTGACTAATAAATACAGTACATGCAATCCATTCAGAGCAGCACAAACTGACCTGTAGGTTTAGCGAGATTAGTTACACTTTACAAGGTGCTGATTGACACTTTAACTTGAGTGATATGAAAATATTTAATTCCCCAGCTGTAGCTATTTAGCATTTCTGTATCAAATCTTAACCGATCAGTGCTAACAGCATATAGACTGTTCCTGATGACTCTAATGCGAATAACCCCTATGCTTTTGTCCCTGTGTCTTTATCACTAGCTGTAGAGCTTTTCTGTCTGTCTGTCTACTTGTCTGTCTCTCCCTGGCTTTCGCTGCAGTTTGAGGAAATGGATGACTGCATGCTTAAAGGCCTGCTCTCTTTACTGAGTTGCCTCAGCAATCTCTTCTTCCTTTTGAAGGTCTCTTTTTTTCTCTTTTCCTGCTCACACTTACTGTAGCAGCTTCACCGTTAGATCGTTACCAAAGGATCTTGACTGCACATATTGTCAAGGATGGATTAAAGGCAGAATGAAATTCCATTCACAATGTGTTTAACTTCCATAATTATTTCTGGAAGAGACAATTATTGAGAGTATATCAGTTATTTATTTTAAAAAGTGTCTGTTTGGAGCATCATTGTGATACTGCTATATAGGTTTTTATTAATATTTTGAATCACTATTCATAAAGAATTAATTATAATTTTAAACTATAATTCATTTATTACTATTCTTAAAATTTTAATTATATTTTATTTTGTAATTTTCATGTAGTTTGTAAAATTTTATTTTAGTTTCAGTTTTTTTCATACATAAAGTTAAACTAAATGAAAGAAGTTTCAGTAGCTGAAACGAAGTTTTAGTTAACTATAACAGCACTGCTTTAGAGTGCATTCTGGCTTTTGAGTCAACATGAATCCTTTTATTGTGATGTTGTACTTCTGATTGAAAAAGGATATTCGATGAGAAGAAACTATTTTAAATTGATTTGGAATGTAAAAAATGATCCATTACATACCAGAATGTATTCAGATGTGTGCAAGTTTAAAAAAAAAAAAAAAAAAAAAAAAAACCTTTATGGTCTTAATGATATTGTCACTTTAGAAGAATACTTTGTCTTGATTAAAAGATAAGCTAAAAAGTCAGGTATCAGTGTTAAGAAAGTAAACTGGATAAATATTGATTTCAGTTTAATCTTAAGGTTGTTTTGGGTCTCCGCTACAATGGAGTATAATTAAGTTCAGTGTGCCATAATCTTGTGGTTTGTTAATTAGGATCTCCGAGAGAGCCAGAGGACACAACAGTCTGCTTTGGAAAAACTACGCACCATTAAGGAAGAAAAAATCCGAGAGCTAAAGAAACGCAAGCAGGAGGAACTGGAAAAGAAGAGGAGAGAAGAGGAAGAGCAGACGTAAGAATTTTTTTCCTATAGTACACTCGCACTAAATGAAAGAATTCAGGATTTCACCAGCAAAAATTCTTTCCCTCTACAGACGCATCAAACTGGAGAAGGAGCGGCAGTGGCAGGAGAAACTGCGGCGTGAAGAGGAGGAGAAACAGAGGAAAATACAGGAGGAGAGAGAAGCCAAACTTCGTGAGGAGGAGGAGAAGGAGAGACAAGCTCGTTTACAGGCTGCTAGAGAACAAGCGGAACGAGAGCACAAAGCCCGGGAGGAGGAGGAGGAGAGGAGGCGCAGGGAGGCGGAGGAGGAAAGGAGAGAACAAGAGAGACGCAGACTTGAGGAGAAAAGGAGGCAGGAGGAGGAAGAGCAGCGCAGGCAGCGAGATGAGGAAAGGAGGAAACTGGAGGAGGAGAGGAGAAAACTGGAGGAAGAACGGAGAAAACTGGAGGAGGAAAGGAGGAGGCAGGAGGAGTTAAGAGCAGAGGAGGAGCGGAGAAGAGCAGAGGAGGAGTGGAGGAGGAAAGAGGAGGAGAGACGGGAAGAGGAGAGAAGAAGGGAGCGTGAGGAGGAAGAGAGGAGGAGACACCGTGCACAGGAGGCTGCCATGAGAGATGCAGAGGAGAGAAAAAGAAAAGAGGAGGACCGTAAAAGGCAGGAAGAGGAGGACAGGAGGCGTCGGGAGGAGGAGCAAAGGAAACAGGATGAGGAGAGGAAAAAGAAACAGCAGGAGGAAGAGGCTGCAGCCGCAAGACTGAAAGACGATGACGAGAACAAGAAGAACACTGTTAAATCAGACATTGTTGCTGCTCTTCTGCGCGGCCTGGAGGAGAGGAAAGGTAAGAAAACGTGTACCGCTAGTTAAGTTATCTCTGAATTGATTGGAATTAATGAAAGTATCCTTGTGATTTTAGGCAGCAGACATCCTCTTGGCACACAGCACAGAAGATCAGCGGCACTGACGACGTTTAAAGCCCTCTACTCCTTCACTGCCAGAAATGATGAAGAGCTTTCCTTTGATAGCGATGACCTGATTGAGGTCAGTTTGAGAGCAAATCTCACAAAACCTCCCAGTGGTCCGGGTTACGGTGTACATTTTAGGACATCCTCAGACCTTGGTCATATGACAAAAGGCTTCAGGCATTGGAGTAAATGGCATCGTACCTCAGACTGAAAGGCTTCAGGTGTCACAACAAACAACGTCAGGTGTCAGGTCTCATACAATTAGGCATCGGCAAAACAGACTCAAAATCCTGATAATATTCACAGCTGTAAGTTCTTTTTTTTCTGTTTAGGGGTAAAAAGAAGTTCAAATATGGGACCAGTGCTATAGTAAGCGAATATTCCAGCACCGTGCACGCTGCAGAGACCGGAGTTTAGAAGAATATGTAATTATGAGCTGTGAGCTTTCTTCTTGATTACAAAATAAACACTTATAAAAAAAAATGACAGCGGCAAAAAGCAGTTAAAAAACTGAACATCTGATCATCATAGTGGCACCAGCTCTGCAATCAGCACTCGAGTAAAGTCACATCACATTAAAGCATATTTATATAGCAATTTATACAATAGATTACTATAGACTGCTGCTTTTAAACATGAAAAAATTATGACAGTATCGCTTTCGATTAGAATTACAACTTCTTTTCTACTATAAAGTAGATTAAGGCGTTTTTTTTTTTTTATTGTTTATAATAACATTTAGATTCTGTTGGTTTTTATCGCATCATAACGTCATCCTTAAATTGTCTTTTTCTTAATCTCCCGCCCCACAATAAAATGATCTTGTGTGTGTTATGTTTATAATTTATTGGTATTCATTTTATGTATTTATATGTAATACTCTGACAATGTTCTTTATGTAATTGTTATTTGAGCATTAGAGAGAGAGAGAGAGACCGAAGTTAAGCAGTATCTGATGTATTTTCTTACAGTTTTAATTATACGTTACACTGGTTTTGTTCTATACAGGACAGAACATCCTGTTTGACAGTAGTCTGCAGAAAAACTGCAGCGGGCTGAATGAAAATGCGAATTCACTTTTCTAACAGTAGGCGCGGAACAGCAAGCGGTTTCCCCAGTAACATCTGTACACAAAGTTACGCTGTGCTTATAACAATGCAGTCTAATAGTCCCAAAGATCTCTTTAACTGCACTATAGTTTGCTAACATACAAGCTACCCATATGTTTTTTAGCAAACTTTCTTAAACGTGCAAATAAAATTCACGAATAATACAAATATACAAAATTTGAAAGTCTTCAGCTCTGTACCACTTTTAAACTGTGTGCATGTGACGTCACATTGAGGCTGGGCAACGCTAAACTTATACCTGAATCCATTTCGCCTGATGAGTCTGTTTTGCCCGATGCCATTATGTCCGATGCCTTTTTGTCTGAGATCGTTTCGCCTGATGCCTAATTGCACAAGACCTGTGACCTGACGTTGTTTTTCCTGAGACCTGAAACCTTACAGTCTGTGGAGTGATGCCCTTTAACCCAATGACTGAAGCCTTTTAGTCTGAGTCAAGATGCCTTTTTCGTCCTGTGACTGAGGTCTGAGGATGCCCTAAAAAGTTTACCATACCCTGGGCATTTTTTTTCACCCCAAAATCTAAAGGACGAAATGTAAGGTGCTAGATCTCGCCTTTTCTTTATTATATTTGAAAGAAAAGAAAACCTTTATATACAAAAAAATTATAAATTAATAAATAAACAGTATTACTGTTTTACTGTATTTTTGTCCATAAGAGTCTTCTTTCAAAAACATAAAAAAAAAGTTAAATCTGTAAAAATGTTTTATCTGTAATTTCATAATCTTTTTTTATTTTTTACACGTTCAGTGTTAAACGTGATTGTGATTGAACAGCATAGGGTTCAGGTTTAGAGTTTACTCAGCTGGATCTGTGTTTGTTTAGGTGGATGAGAGCATAGAGCGAGAGCAGGGCTGGCTGTACGGCAGTCGGCAGGGGAAGATGGGCTGGTTCCCCGAGAGTTATGTGGAAAAGCAGGCCAAATCTGAGGCTCCACTCATGGCCAAACAAGCCCTAAAGCCACAGGTCTCAATCTCTGTCAGGTGTGATCTCCAATCTGACGACCTCATACTGTTCAAAAGCTTAATTTACACCTCTTGCACAATCATTTATACAAACTTTTCCAATTTGCACTAACAGACAAAGTGCATGTGGGTGCTGAGCCATCACAGAAAACATTCACAGCTACAAACTGCATGTCTTTCATTCGAAACAAACAAAATGCATTTTGAGTACAAGACATGTTCACACCAAGTCCAAAAGTATAGAATATTACGAAACGATTTCACATCAAGTCTAATGCAATGTTTTTTTTATTCTCTGAAAAAATAAAAAATACAAATGGAAAAAAAAAATCTATTAATATAAGGACTTTGTGTGAAAGAGTTCATAAAGATGCACTGTTTCATTTCAAATCTTGAGCATGATGGTAGAACATGTAGGATATTCTAAAACACCTTCTTCACCAGCAAACTGAGTGATGGAGCGAGTGGATCACGGCTGAACTCCACTTTCACCCCCACTCATGCCACAGGCTCCGCCTCATCCAACCATGGTCAGGTATGCAGGATCCTTTGAGGATAACCACATAGTGTTTATGTAAGATACAACTTCCTTGTTGTAAAATGCAATAATGGTTTCAGGTGGTGGGGAATGTGCAAGCTCAAGCTCTGTGCTCATGGACTGCAAAGACTGACAACCATCTCAACTTCTCCAAAGATGATGTGATCACAGTTCTGGAGCAGCAGGAGAACTGGTGGCTTGGAGAGCTCCGTGGGGTTCAGGGGTGGTTCCCCAAAACCTATGTTACAGTGCTGAGCGCCACTGATGCACAAGCAGAGTAAATACATACACTGTGCTGAAGTGGTTTAATATCAATAATAACAAATGCGAAGTGGTTGTGACCAAAATATATAGAGTGTGTAGCTGTGAGTGTTACATGTACTTTGTCTGTGAAAGTGTTAATATGAAATGGAATTTTCAAACCAAACCAAGCGATTCTTTGCGTACTGAAACTCACTGGTGTACTGAGGTGCAGATGTTCCTGCCAAGATACTAATTCTGATGTTGTGCTGCTTTACTTTCTGTGTTTGAGGTTGTTATTCATTTGGCATTTAACAGCTTTGTCCTGAAACACTTTAATCATCTCGTTTGGTGCTTGTTTAATGATTAATATTTTCCCCCATAGTTCCACTGAAGGATCTGATACAGCAGATGGATCCAGCTATGAAGGTAAGAAAAAATAGATTCTGTTTGTCCACCAGGACACTTTGTAGTTGTGAGACTCTATAACATTTTGATATAAAAGAACATCCCCCTCACACAAAAAAAAAATATATATTTTTCAATAATACATAATAACAACAACATGTTAAAAGTCTTTCACGTTTATATATTCAGGAACTTCAACAACATGTAATTTTGTGCATCCCTAAAATCTACACTGTCATCTATTATTGCATTTTGTTTTATTATTATTTAATATGAAGTTTGGAGTTGGTAAGATCCTCTCCACTGCATTTATTTTATTAAAAACGGTAAGATCTCAAAGTATTGCTGCAATATAAATTTTTTATTTTGTTTGTTTATTTTAATGTGTTTTAAAATGTAATTTATTAATGACAGAGCTGAATTTTTGGCACTCCAATCTTCAGTGTCACATGATCCTTCAGAAATCATTCTAATATGCTGATTTGCTGCTCAAGAAACATCTCTTATCAATTTTTTAAGAATAGAAAGTTCAAATGATTTTTTTTTAAGTGGCAATCTTTTATAACATTATACATTTCTTTACTGTCGTTTGATCAATTTAATGCATCCTTGCTGAGTAAAAGTATTAATTTTATTATTATTGTTTTAATCTAAACAGTAGTGTAATTTGTGTAATTAGTTCTCTGATAATTAGTTGTTTAGTGTGATTAAACAGTCCTTGTGGATAACCAAAACTTTTATGTCCCGTGCGTGTGTGTGTATACAGTATATTCATTTTAAGTATATTTTGTGTCTGTTATGCCTGTGGAGACATCACAGATTAATCTCTTGACATCACTATTGTCCTCGTGTTCCAAGTTACTCTGAACCATGTTTGTATGTTGATCCTGTCATCAGAATATGTGGCGCTGTACACTTACGAGAGCCCTGAGCCTGGAGACCTGACCTTCACCGAGGGAGACACCATCCTGGTCTCAGAGAGAGAAGGGGAGTGGTGGAGAGGCAGCATCGGCGACAGATCGGGACTCTTTCCCTCCAATTATGTCAAGCCAAAGGAGACCGATGTAATTTTATTTTTGTATTTAAGGATACTGGCATTCATACAGTACTCGTTGTTGTTGTTGTATGATAATAATACGATTTTTTTGTCCCTTATTAGACATCAAGTCTCTCTGGTAAACTTGGAACGCCTGGAAAGAAACCAGGTTAGTAACAACATCAAGTTATATGACAAAATTAATTAACCATATGACTGTAATTAACCATAGTTATTTAAACCTATAATATGTTATTTTGTTTGCAGAAGTGGCCCAGGTGACCACTGCGCACACAGCTGCAGGTGCAGAGCAGTTGAATCTATCCCCAGGACAGCTCATCCTCATCCTCACTAAGAACCCCTCCGGCTGGTGGCTCGGGGAACTGCAGGTGAGTGAACAGTTTATGCTTAAACACCTTAAATGAGCCATTACCTCCACTTACTGTATGTTAATCAAGGAACTAACAAAAATACAGTTTTAAGTAGTTTTACAGATTTTTTTTTTTCATGCATTCCATTATATGGCCCATATTATTTACAATAGGGATATATTGTTATGATACATTGGTTTATATCAGTTGATTTATAATTTACTGTCAATAGTTATATCTGGAGTTGTACACACAATAATTGATGATGATAGTAATTTTCATGTTATGGCCTGTAACCAAATTACACAGTTTTGTCAAAATAAATTCAAAATTCAAAAATGTGTGTATATATCTTTCATTTTTTTTTTTTTTAGACAAAATTGTATAGAATTTTAATATTGTCCTTATGTAAATAATTATCAGCCCGTTGGTATCGCTCAGAATATGAATACCGCTGCATCCCTAATGTGTATTAAGTATATTTTTATAATTTTAAATTATGGATATCTCCACCTGTAACATGTATTTTATTTCCTTCCTCAAGCAAAATAATATTAAACTAATTTCAAAGACAGACGGATAGATAGATAAATGAAAAATTCTAAATAGCTGAATATATTTTGGTGTTTGTGTCCTCAGGCCAGGGGGAAGAAGCGTCAGAAGGGCTGGTTCCCTGCTTCACACGTCAAGCTTCTGGGCTCAAACAGCGGCAAATCTACACCTTCATCTGCAGCTGGTAAGATAGATACAGTGCAAGTTTCCAGGGTTGATGATTTGTTTTATTTTTTTTAATCTCTCCTCATCGCTCTCCCTGTCTTCCCTCACTGTAGTCGGCCAAGTCATCGCCATATACGACTACACCGCAGCGAATGAGGACGAGCTGAGCTTCTCGAAGAGTCAAGTTATCAACGTGCTGGACAAAAGCGATCCTGACTGGTGGAAAGGAGAGCTCAATGGGGTCACGGGCTTGATTCCTACCAACTATGTGAAAATGACCCATCCTCGGATTCTGACCCCAGTCACCAATGTAAGTAGAGACCCATAAACAGACCAGTCTATTTTGGTTCTGTTTTTTATTTTTATTTTTTTTATCATGTTGGTTTTTGGTTGTGTCTTTTCTTCTCCTCCTCCATATTTCTCACACAGACTTCTCACCCTTGTACCCTCCATATTTAGCCACACGTTTATTTCTCACACAGTTTTTTTCCCCTTGGACTTTGTTCTTCTCATTTGTGTCCTTCTCTGTAGGGTGGTAACACCTTTCCTTTCCTTTCCTTCATCTATAAGAGACCCACTGTCCCCCTTTCACAGTGGAGGTGGTGCTGAAACCACCATTTACTCACCCAATCACCATCCTGTATCTTTCCTCACCAGTCTCTTTTCTTTTACTCTGGATCTTAACTGATTAGTAGCTTATTAAATAATTCCACATTTTTTTTCCTTTAATTAATCCTAAAAAATTTTTTGCTTTAATTTAAGCTCCAAAAATGACACATCCTATTTAGATGGTCATTTTGGGACGGTGAGACTTCACAGTAAAGCTGTTGCTCCTCAGTTTGGTTATTTTCAGAGACGTTACATTTTAAGGAATCTTACAAAGTGTGAAACTGCCTCAGTATGTTATCGCAATGACAGTAATGATCCACTTTACATGAATACGCTGGCTATAATGCAACTTTAAACAGTATTATTAGTCTCTGGTTATTGAAGGCACTTTGACTTTTTAAAGAACAAACAACTGTCACTTTTTTTGAGGTAGTTTCATCTTGAATCTTTGGATGATTTTCACTCTTTTGCTTCCATTTATTTATTTTCAGTTTGAAATTAATATAAGTTGTCTTTCATTTTAGTTCTTACATTGCTGTCTGTAGTGTACTTGGAAATATACTGTAGTTCTGCTGCTGATGCTATTTTAAGCACAATGCTTTGGCCTTAGGTGGTTTTGTTACATATTCACTGCGTTTTATGCAGTGTTTGTGCATGACTCGCTTCTGTATAAACAGATTTATTAATATTATATGGGAAACTTTGCAAATAGTTGTGAACTTGTGGATGGATGTTTGCTTTAATATAATTTTATTAAATGTTATTAGTAATCCTTATAAAATATCTCAAATACTTGGATCTTGTACTTATTTGATTTGAAGAAATCTAGACATTTAAAGTGTTTTGAAAAAACAAACGTCGTTCCTTTTTAATATTTGTAACGAGTTCAGTGCCAAAAAAATCTCATAAATATTCAAATTTTTATCATCTACAGTAAAATATAACAATTTAATAATGTAATGATCGAATTGTTTGATCGTTATTAATATTTAGATTATAGTTAATAGTGTCTCTTATATCGGACCACCTTTCATGAATTTCTGGTGACTTTCTGACAGTAGCTAATCTTCACTGCCATCTAGTTACGTTTGTCCTGCAGTTGTATTATGGGTGAAAACAGAATGAATAATCCTGCATGCTTGCAGTGTTCATCACAGTAAATGAGCAGGTTTACAAAGCACAGCTCATAAAAATGAGTGATCATTCAGGGGGTAAACTGCAATTTTTACGGCTGTGGGATGTGGACGATGAAGGCACAACTAAAGGCACCCCAGATGGTCAAACGGACAGACCATCAGCAGGTAAGGATTCACTCTGGAGCGGTTTGAAGTGTCGTCAACACATTTCCATTATCCTGCTTTTGAGTGTGCTTGAGTGCTTTAGGACTAAGGTTGTTGAAGGATCCCAAGGAGCCGTCAATGTGTGTGTGTTTTGTTGCGTGTATGGGCTTCACGTGTCTGGGTGAGTTCACCTGTACTGTTTTCTTTTAGGGTGCACTGACCTGAGCACTCTGGATGCAATGAGCCCTCAGGAGAGGAAACGGCAAGGATACATCCATGAGCTTATTGAGACAGAGGAGAAATACATTGAAGACCTACAGCTGGTTCTAGAGGTACAAAGTCACAATCACCTTATGAATTTATTTAGTATTATTATTATTATTATTATTATTATTATGTTATTAAATGAACATTTATATTTTCAGTTGACTCATGATTTTAATTGCATAAATTAAGTAGTGTAGTGTAATAATATAGAATTTTAATTAATAGGGAAATAATATAATAAATATAGCTGCAAACTCCAAGATGCTCAAGTATGTGAGGTTAACTTGGAAATGTTCTTATCTTTTACCAGTCTGCAGTGTATCATGCATGATGTGTGTATTGTCAGGGCTCTGAAGACAAGGAAAAAGACGGGGGGTGAGAACATGCCTGTTCACATGATCGGGGACATTCTGGCCTCTGAGCTGTCACACATGCAGGCCTACATCCGCTTCTGCAGCTGCCAGCTGAACGGTGCCGCACTGCTGCAACAGAGAACCGATCAGGAGCCAGACTTCAAAACCTTCCTTAAGGTAGCCTCACATACATCACTTAAACAAGATATTAATGTTCTGAAAATCTGAAAAACCAAAATTATGCAAAGATAAAAAAAAACATTAAAATAATTATATATATAAATAAAAAACAAAAAAAAAATTATACAAATAAAAAACAAATTAAAATTATACCACACACACACACACTATATAATATAGAAAAAATATATAAATATAATAAAAATATTCAACTAAAACCACAATATTAATTTATTACAAAAAAAAATTCTGAATATTTATTTAAATGATTTTCTTATCTGTATTTTCGGTTTATTTATTTAAATGATTTTCTTTATTTATTGAATTAAATAATATAAATAATATTAAGCTTTTTTTGCAGTGCATGGTCCTTCAGTATGGCATATACATTTTTGAAAGTGCATATATCCCAGTTAGTTTAATAAATGTAGTATAATGTAAAATAGTGTGATAAAATAATATTATACTTACAGATAATTAAAAAAAAATACTTTTATGACTTAATTTAGATTTTCCATCATCAGTGTGAGGTTTTTGGTTGAATTTTTTTTCTTGGTAGCAATGTTAATGTCAAAATTTTTTTTTTTTCTTCAGAAAATTGCCACAGACTACCGTTGTAAAGGAATGCCTTTGTCCAGCTTTTTACTTAAACCTATGCAAAGGATCACTCGCTACCCTCTCCATATTAAACATGTGAGTAAATAAAGTGTAAATAACTTTTATTTTAGATCCGTTTTATTTTTTTACATATCTTTTATATTAGATATTGATAGTTAATGCAAATGATTAGCGCGTTGTTAACCAATACTTGTGTGTATGTGTGTGTCCAGATCCTGGAAAGTACTCCAGAGAGTCACGTGGACAATGTTCAGCTGCAAGAGGCTTTGGAGAAGGCAGAGCTGCTGTGCTCTCAGGTGAACGAAGGTGTCAGGGAGAAGGAGAACTCTGACAGGCTGGAGTGGATCCAATCCCATGTGCAGTGTGAAGGTATCACAGAGGTAAGAAAGCACCCCCCTTAGTCATGTGACATTTGGAACGGTTTATATATACATCTTTATTCTGATAAAAGAAATAATTGATGTTCAAAACATGCATTACAAGATAAGCTATTGTCTGGATGTATATTACCATTCAAAAGTTTGAAGTCTGTAAGATTTTTTGATGGTTTTGAAAAAGTATCTTATGCTCACTAATTGTGCATTTATTTCATTAAAAATTAGGGAAACCGTAATACTGTTAAATATTATTACAATTTAAAATAATTATTTTCTGTTTTTCCCATAGCAGAGCTGAATTTTCAGCAGTCATTACTCCAGTCTTCAGTGTGATATGATTCTTCAGAAATCATTCTAATATGCTGATTTGCTAATCAAGCAACATTTCTTTTTATTGACAGTGTTGAAAAGAAGGGGCGCGGAAACAGGGATATTTATTCATGATTCTTTGAATAGAAAATTCAAAATAATTGCATTTATTTGAAAAATCTTTTGTAACATTGTAACCTCCCCCTTTTGATCAGTTTAATGCATTCTTGTTCAATAAAAGTGATAATTTCTTTAAAAAAAAATCTTACTGACTGAACTTTTGAATGGTACTGTAAAATCTGAGGGATGATTGGCTGAAAGACTTTGGCTTATACGTTCATATAACGCTGTATAATAGATTTCTTACTCTTCTATTGTGTCACTTGTCTAGAATCTGACTTTCAACTCTCTGACCAACTGCTTGGGTCCTCGTAAATTGCTGCACAGTGGGAAGGTGTTTAAGACCAAGAGCAATAAGGAGTTATACGCCTTTCTGTTCAATGACTTTCTGCTGTTCACTCAAGCTGTCAGGCAGTTCACTTCCTCAGGAACGGACAAGCTCTTTAGCCCCAAGTCTAACACCCAGTACAAGATGTATAAGCAGGTAGAGTTCCACTCCTCTTCATAGAATCTTTTTTGGTTAAACCTTTGAACAAAACAAAACAAAAAAAGCACTGGGATATTGTGTAATGTGTATGTTTGTGTTCCCAGCCTGTGTTCCTCAATGAAGTTCTGGTGAAGCTTCCGTCAGATCCGTCCAGCGACGAGCCCGTCTTCCACATTTCCCACATAGATCGTGTGTACACACTGAGGACAGAGAACATTAATGAGAGGTCAGTTTCAGCGATCGCTCTCTATATCAGTCTTATCAGCAAGCTGCTATTTACTGGACACATGGGACATTTTATGAACCGTTAAAGGAATGTTGTTATCGCCCCACTGTATGGGAAGAGAAAAAACAACTGCTTTTCATGCTGCTGAAATGCCACAACAAGTGGAATTTACAGAATTTTAATGCAGATTAATCTAATGAATTAAATCTATTTGCCTTTGCCTTTTATTTGCATGCTTTAGGGAAAACAGTTACATTTTGCTTCAAGGAAACTATATACACACGGTTTTTTTTTTTTTTTTTTTTGGGGGGGGGGGGGGGGGGGGGGGGGGGGGGGTGTGGGGGTGGGGGTTAAATTGTGACAACTGAAAATGCTTAATCTCTGATAACTTTAGGCCTGCGTGGGTTCAGAAGATCAAAGCAGCATCAGAAGCATTCATTGAGATGGAGAAGAAGAAACGGGAAAAGGCCTATCAATGTGAGTTTTAATTTATGTATTTATTTATTTATATGGACCACTGAATATGAGTGCAGTAAACTGAGCAAAAGTGACATTAAAGAATTAAATGCCTTTGTTAAAATAAATGTTTTTGTTTTGAACTTTCATCAAGGAATCCTGAAAAAATGTCAGAACATTTGTTTTGTACATTGATGATCATAAGAAACGTTTCTTGAGCACTAAATCAGCATATTGGAATGATTTCTGAAGGATCATGTGACACTGAAGACAGAAGTAAAGGCTGCTGAAAATTCAGCTTTGCCATCACAGGAATGAATTACATTTGAAAACGTATTAAAATAGAAAGCAGTTACTTTAAATTATAAGAATAATTCACAATATTACTGTTTTATTGCATTTTTGATCAAATAAATGCAGCCTTGATTAAAATAAGAGACTTCTTTCGAAAACATTACAAATTCTTACTGACCTCAAACTTTTGATTGGCAGTGTATGTCATGGTCTTTAAATAAATAAATGTAAAGAATTATTACAATCCTTTTTTTACAGCTCGATCAATGAAAGCAAGTGGAATTGGTCGCCTGCTTGTCACCATCTTAGAGGCAACAGAGCTAAAGTCCTCCAAACCAAATGGTGAAGGGTTTTATTAAACCAATAATAATGATCAATATAAATAAGTAGCTTCCAAGAACATAAGTTAATACTTGTACAATTTTTTTTTTAGGAAAGAGTAATCCATACTGTGAAGTGACCATGGGTTCTCAGTGCTACACTTCCCGGACCATCAATGACACCGTCAACCCCAAGTGGAGCTTCAATTGTCAGTTTCACATTAAAGACCTGTATCAAGATGTCCTCTGTATTACGATTTTTGAGCGGGAGCAATTTTCACCAGATGGTGAGTATGAAAACTAGCGAGTATAATACTATTTCTAAATTATATCATTTAATTGATCTTAAACTGAGCTCTCTTTAAATTTTAGAATGTATAATTACACATTCCCATTTGTCTTTCTCCCTTTATAGACTTTTTAGGTCGCACTGAGGTTCCTGTAGCCACTATTAAGAAAGAGCTTGAGAATAAAGGTCCGTCCACTAGGAGGCTGCTGCTTCATGAAGTTCCCACTGGAGAGGTTTGGGTTCGGCTCGACCTGCAGCTGTTTGACCACAAAGCCCCCAAATGATGAGGAGAGAGCATCTCCCTTCAAAACTGCACAACACTATCACCACAAGATTCTCAAGACTTACAATACTGACCTTAAAATTAAAAAAACCAAAATCTACCGTAGAAATTAATAATTAACCATAAGCAATAAGAAATAAAAGTTAACGGTCACACCTTTGCCAAGTTTTGATTTTTGACCAAGTGACATGGGAATGAAAAGGGATTTTTTTTTTTAATCGCCTAAATAATTTACCACTGGATGTAGAGATATCTCAGGACCTATATTTTGCTTCAGATATACTGTCTTTATCGCTGTACTGAAAGCTAGATTTGCTAAATCATAACTTGCCTAGATCTGAAGTTGATGAGAACTCTTTTTGAACTTGAATATTCTCATCAGCAACACTAAACCATGTGTTGTTTTTTTTAATTAATTGTCCATCTGCCTTACCTGCCAGTTCATCCATTTAACTTCACCATGATAGAATTCATTTGCACCAGCCAGTTGATCCTCTGTAAAATCTTATAACAGTTTATTAGCCTGTGTAACATGGAAGGAATTTTTCTGCAGAGCTTACTAGTTTTTATGTACGAAGGTACGAATGAGGTGATTAACCAGGGATGATTGGTTAAAGGTCTAATCTCTGTTGATTTTGTGTGCTTGACTGAGTTTTATTTATGTTAATTTATGCGTCTTGGACTATCTGCACATTTTTTGCTGCCTACTATATCTGGATTCCCATAAAGCATTCAGATAAGGTCTTAATATTGTATATTTTTGCAGAGTTGTAGTACGGTTTACTCAAGATACTGAGTTGCGGAGTGTGTCTCTTAGGTTTTATTTGTTTTAGTTTTAAATATAAATTTAATAAAGTTTGAGTATTTTGAAAATGTTTTTTTTTTTATTATTATTATACACTTTTCTTTTCTTTTTCTCTTTCTTTCTCGTCAGTTTTTGTTCTTCATTTTAGCCAAGTATTAGTTTTGAGAAAAGGTCTAACATTGTATTGTCCGAAAGACCTCTAAGCACAAATATGCAACAAAATCAGGTTTCAGATGCAAATAAAATTAAAATGCTGTAAAGTATACTGGTTGATTGTCTTCACTACAAAAGAAAACACTTTATTAACTTTAACAGGACAAGTTTATTTTTGTCTATAATATACATACAGCCCATAGTCATGAATATTAATTAGGATGCTGTTGATATTCATGAGGCAGGCGGTTGCTAAGGGCGACCGAACCGTCAGTTCAGCAACACAGTTGTGAATGTACGACTTAGTTAGTTAGCCAAAAAACGTCTTGAGCACTTCTGATGTAATTTGTTACATGAAATTATGTACCCATTTCCAAAGTTATTAGAAGAACTTCTCATTGAAACAAAACATGTAGAGTGCGCAGCTACACTTGTGGCAGTGAAAACTGGCGACGTAACGGCTGCGTCCAACTTCACTGTAAGTTTACTGCAACTTTATGCGTACCTCACAGACACACATACTGTATGTAATTTAAAGTTTTATCGATGATATTTGAACATTAGAACAGGCGTGTCCATTTAGGTGAATCAGTTCAATCTCTTCAAACAGGTCTGTCCAGAACAGTTTTTTTGTTTTTGTTTTTTGATAATGTTTGTATTTTGTGTGATTGTAGTACTATTGATGAGAAACTATGAACTGTATTTTATCTGCTTAGCTACAGGAACACCAAGGTAGGTTGTTTCAGTACAGCTCAGACAAACAAGGAAGCATGTTTTTGGATTCATGTTATGAGATTTTAATTTACATATTGAGATTTGGCATCTTAAAATATACACGCAACCTAAGTTTTTACATCTCAACACCGAACATAATGACACACAATCTCGACTAACACAACCTAGGCAATAAGATCTTTCACAGAAAGAATACAAAACTCCATAGAGACTGCAAACAGAACGAAAGCTATTGCAACTGAATGTTATTTGTGTTACAATACAATTTTTTTTTTGTTTAGAATAATAAATCTCAATGAACTGAAGGTGTAAGACAGGTAGAAAGAGCAGAAACAATCTACAATGTTTGACCTGATCATTCACAGTGTTGAAGTTTGTAGCAGTCATCTGTCATTATAATAATTTTTTATTACGAACTGAACCAATTAGAGATCAGTACAAATTGCATTTTCACGTTGCACACATACATTTCATATACTCCTTTTCTCATTGCAGAATAATAACACGGTTAACATTAAAATACACCGTTCTTTTAAATCAATCCCCAAAGCCCCTTCATTCATGCATCACATCAGTGCTTATTTAACGTGCTTCTTGATAACCATGGAAAACCACAGACTTGAGAATACACAAGAGCTTGTCCATTTATGTATCACACTAGGCCTATATTTCATTATACAGTGCTTTCATAAGACAGTCCATTTCATCCTTTAATAAGACAGAAACAATACACAGTTGGGTAGAATATAAAGATTATTTAAAAAAATTAAATTAACATAATAGTATTCACTATGAATCAGGAGATTTTATATTTTTAATTACTGAAATAAGCAAAAAAAAAAAAAAATCAATTGACTAAAATTTTTTCTCAGGTGTGTGTTTGTATATATATTTTATGAGAAGGATTAAGCTGTAATAAATATGTCATTAATATGAAGGAATTAATACAGGTAGGAAATTCTTCATGACCTGAGTGTTCTTTGCATTGTTGTTTGCTTTTGTTTAGTTTGTTTTTCTTTAACATGCTAACGGGTATGACGCATGATTCATATTTGCTGGTCAGAGTTGTGAACTTTACATAATATACACACACATAATAAGGAATGCAAAGTTATCGCATAATAATACGTTTTTCGCAAAACGTAAAGTGTGTGTATATGGTAAAAAGTTGTCCAGGAAGACACAATTCATCCACTTGCATTTGTTGTTTTGCTGTTAAGGAAATGGAGTAGTAAAATAATTTATGAAAGGTCACTTTAAGTTTTAAAGGAGTACCTTGTGTGAATTCTGTATCACCTGAGATATACTAAAGCTGGTTTTATACCTACAGCTGAGTTTATTTATTATTATTATTTCGGCATGTTTTATGACAAATGCTCAAAAACATTTTATACTATGTACTAAAATAATTGTATTCCCTCAAACATCTTTACTATCTTGGACAAAGCCAACAGACAATTGTTTTAATAGCATAATGTAATTATCTTGTTGGTTATGAATAATGCATTTGGCACTTTAAAATAGCTGTAACCTCATCAATAAAAAAAATAAAAACAACAAAAAAAAAAATAATATAAGCAATATAATACCACAACATACACATAATATCAAAAAAAAAAAAAAAAAAACAAAAACAAAAATAAAAAATAAATGTTTGTACTAAAAATGTAAAATAATAATGAAGGAACAGGCAGAGGGCGGCATGCGGTCTGCAAAGTGCTAAGTTGCTTGTGCGTAGAGGAATACCTATGGCAGTGCAGTGTTAAGAGCTGAGTTTGTAGGGGATTTTATCTTTTTTTTCCTCAGTTTGTCCTTTCAGCTGCTTGTTGCTCGGCATGTTGATCCTGCTTTTCTACCTCTGGTAACTGCTCTCTCCAGAAGGTGAACTGGCTGAAGGTATCTGAACAGGGGAAGTCAGTGGTGTTCCCTCTTATCAGAAGAGGGAAGACATGATCCACGACCTCACACAGACGTTCATAACTATAAAACACATAAGAATATATGAATGAATTTACTGTCAGACTGACAAATTCCAAACTATTAGACATTACAAAATAATCTACTGTCAGAGTCTATCAAGAATCATTGATAATAATGGAAATGACAAAAATATTCAAATGTGAAATGTCCAGATGCATTTAAATGAGAATTTAGAAAGAAATATGGGCTTAATTATAATAGGCATAATGTTTCCCCCCAAAAATCTAAATAATGCCAAAGCAGGCATGGTTTTATTGCTTCTTTTTTTAAATTTTGAGTGATTTTCCTTCCGCTTTTTTTCTTTTTACAATGAGAAAAGCAATGTTTTCATTAGATCCAGATCAGTTGCGTTCACTTACGATGATATGTTGGTCTTTGCATGTTCTTGGATGAGCTCTCCCTTAGGATTCACAGTGAATATTCTGTTCAAAGGCACTCCAACCTCTTTATATGAATAAACATCCTGGAGAGAAGAACATTCATTAGAAATTGAGATTTATACATCATCTGAAAGCTGAATAAATAAGCGTTCCATTGATGTATGATTTGTTAGGAAAGGACAATATGGCCGAGATAAAACTATTTGAAAATCTGGAATCTGAGGGTGCAAAAAAATCTAAATGTTGAAAAAATCGCCTTTAAAGTTGTCCAAATTAAGATCTTAGCAATGCATATTATTACTAATCAAAAATTAAGTTTTGATATATTTACAGTAGGAAATTTACAAAGTATCTTCATGGAACATGATCTTTACTGAATATCCTAACGATTTTTGCCATTAAAGAAAAATCCATAATTTTGACCCATACAGTGTATTTTTGGCTGTTCCTACAAATATACCACAGCGACTTAAGACTTGATTTTGTGTTCCAGGGTCACATATATCAGTTGAAGGTAGTGTTAGCAGTTCTTGCAACTAGTACTTACTGTTGCTCTGTTTCCAAAAGCAGCATAGAAGGGTTCTGTGTTTGGATAGAACAGGTTTTTAATGTCGGTCAGACATTCAATTTTAAACTTTTCTGGCTTCTTCTCAATGACCTCCCTGAAATTAAAAGAAAAGACATTAGTTACAATATGGCATTCTTACAGTTTTTTTTTTAAGCCAATACATGTTTTGTGTGTCTTTCAACCTGTGAAATGCAGAGAACAGACTACTGGGACTAAGCAGCACAGGTCCCATAGGTAGCATGGTGCCTCTTTCATTAACCCAGTGCAGGTAACCCCGGGTCATATCAGCCATGCCAATCGCCCGAGCTGAACAGTACATAAACTTGTAGCCGTTCCTGATTGACATAATAAGATATATTATTAAATTATATTTTAAATTGGGCCAAAAATATTTTTGCTCACATTTAATAGATGTGCATGCTCTCTATGTGGTGTGGGACTCACTGGCTGACTCTGTGGTAGAGACGGGCAATGCCCTGATGGGTCCAGTCTTTACCCAAAGTGGGTAAAATGTGTCCCAGGGTGTCAGACCTGAAGGAGATTTTGCAATTTAGACTGTACCTTCATTTTTTCATCCGACGAACCCATTACATTGCCACAGAAAGTTGTCTTGAGTAGTCTCACCTTGTGATGGTGCCATCAATATCTGAGATCACTATCTTGTCATCCCAGTTCCACAGATAAATTATCCCCTCACAGCGGCAAGTGCCCTGGTACTGGGTGGTGACGCTGAAGACCACATCATTGGGGCCATCTTTTAAGTGCAGACTGGCCTGTAAAGAATATGCTTGTAGCGTGGGTTTCCATAGCATAGTCTGTGACTGACTTTACAGGCTTTATGGAAAATGAGATGCTTACTAGCTCTTCTGAGGACAAACGAAGAGTCTTCCTGTAGCAGTGGCCTCCAGTGCTGTGGAGAACTTCAGACTGATTGCTCACAGGATTCTGTTTAGCACCTGCACTGTCATCTTCACTGGATGATGATTCATCCTTTAATCTATGAAAAATACCACCACCCAGTCAACAGTTAAAATGAAAATGTTGTGTACTTTATAAATAATCTACATTCTCAGTATTCTAAAATACATATTGTTTGATAAGTCACGCAGTTGTCTCTGCATTTGAGCTTATATTCTAAAATTGAGTTCCGGTTCTAAAACCTGATTTTGTAGTTTCTGTCTACTGAAGTCTTAAAGGTACAGTAACAAAAACTGTAATTCTGTTTAAGTCTGTTTAATTACATACATGAGAGATGGAGTAATATGTTTGAATTAAACTTAATCATAACTTTTGGATGTGAAAGACATGTTCACACCAACATGAACGTTCGGTGCAAACATTTGGTGCAATAAACATTTTAATTTGAACGAATGACTGTTAATGTGTCTGTACAGACAAATCTTTGCATGCCATCAATGCAACACTTTTTAAAGGAAGGTAAACAAAATCTCTTTTCCACTGCACTGCAAAGAAACTGGCCACCCAATAAAATTTGGTGCTCTGGAACGGACTATTTTGCTAAGTGAAAAAATTGCTTGTATTTGGTGTTGTTTTATAAACACCATGCTGTTTTTAATCTGAATAGATATATCAAATGCACAAACTGAACCAAATTTTCATGCTGAACATTTGTGTTGGTGTGAACAGGCCCTAACAACATTACTTTTATAACTTCACTTAAGCTGAAAAATGCTCAAAAGTGCAGAAGATGAGCCTTTCATCTAATAGCCAGAACAATATTTTGTTTTTCTAAATATGATTCATTAGGTACCTGCTCACAGATGCTGTTGTTATAGAATCCTCTCCACCTTCAATCTGCTCAGATGCTGATTCCTGTTGCAGTAGGAATGATAGTAATTCTGTTACATTTTGATTTGCATGCTTTTTTGCATATATAATATTTGCAAACCTGCAAAGTCAAAAATTCTTGGAATAAACCTGGTAACATTTCACCATTATATTCAATTCACAATTATTTCCTATATGCAATAATGCAAACATACGGATTTGGAGCTTTTGTTTCTGCCCCTCCATGAAAACCACCAGCGTCCTCCTTTCTTGGGCATCTTCTCCTTCATGATGTTCTCCACTGTGGCCTGGAGCAAACGCACAGACCCCCCCTGATACTCAAAACTCAAAAACTAAATGACAGGATGACTGTGACTTAACAAACATACAGCTAATAAATCACCACAAATTCAAAAAGACTTACAGGACTAGAGCCGAACACGCTAGGAAAACAGTATGTGAAGAAACCAAGAGCAGAGTAGACATAACTCAGGCAGGAATACTTAGCCCAATGGCGCACAATGGGATGGAATTAGGGGAGATCATTTAAAAAAAAGAAAAAAAAAACGGAGGAGGGAAGAGACCAATTTAAATGCCCTGGAATGCCATGAGAGCCGGGGTGTAGTATACACAAGGACTTTAAAAAGCCATGAAACACTCAAGCTGAACACTTGAGAAGACAAACAATACAAAAACAAAACAGTATTTTCTATCACTGTGATGTACTTCATAATTTATCTATTTAATCTATGCTATTTATTTGGTTAGTACTGAGTTTTAAATAAAAACTTAAATAAAAAAGTGTCCAAATAATTCTAAATATTCAAAAGTGAGACACATCCAGTGAAGTGCAGTATTTTTTTTTTATTGTATATGCAGGACAATGATGTTTCCAAATGAACGGTTTCTTTGTTTTAATCCACCTGCAGGGGGCACATGAATCCCACCATCAAATAAATAAAGTTATTAGTTTAATTTCAAATCACTGTAATTCATTTAAAATATTTTATTGAGAATGGTATTACTATAATGTTTGACTTTGATATTAACAAGCTCAAACATAAAGCTTTATTTAAACTAATACAAGACAACATGGTCAGTGGTGGTTGAATAGCTAAAGAGCTTTATGTACATGTGTGTGTTGTTTATGCAGTCCTTACCTTTGGCAAGGGCTTCTGGAAAACCTGCATGGCTAGTACAATAGGAGCGGCTGTGGTCCAATTATAATATTCGTGGAGAGAACAAAATGTGTGAAATAACTGAGAAATGTAATAAACAACTTAATTAAGAGTATTTTGACAATATTTTAAAGAAAGACATTATATATGTTTTTATGTGGCAAAAGGATTTATGACGTACTTGTTGCCAATCTTCACAACCAGGTTGGGATCATCAATGATAGATGGATTATCTGCAAACTCCTGATAAGATATTGCTCGTTCCTCGAATTCCTCTGTGAATGAAAGATTTAATGGCTTAATTACTTCCCCAGCTAATGAAATCTAGAAAAAACTGGATATTAATACAGAGCCTACAGAATCACAGAACAGCCACTGAAAATACATGATTTACACTACCATTAAAAGGTTTGGGTCTTGGTGAGCTCAAGAGAACTCTTTTGAAAACATTAAAATAATATTACCTTCCCGAGAATTTTTAATAGTAGTTTAAAGGTACATCATAACTTGTCCTTTTACCTCTAGTGATCTCTCTGTTTTCTGACAGTCCTCCACAGAGAGAGATGGCAATATGAGGCAAGTCTCCTAACTGGTCAGAAAAGCTATCCACCCCACTGTCCATTCCACTGCTACCCACTGATTGAGGGGACTGATTGGCACTTCTCGGATCTGCCCCACCCCTCACAGAAGTTGCTCCATCACTGAGCAGCAAAAAAAATTTGACAATTAAAAATCATCTTAAAATACTGACATTACATCTGGATCATAAATGAACAAGTGAGAATGTACCTCTTTGGAAAGTACAAGGCTGCCACCTCAGGCTCCAACTCTGTGATGTCATCCAGATATACTCCATCTGATCCCAGGTGCCGGCTCCTTTTGTCTAGGAATTGATGAAGTGTGGCATTAGATGTTTTAAAAATTAGCCAAATACGTTTTGCTTTGTAACTGTAGCATAAAAAGTTACATACCTTTTTTCTTGGATGGAGAGTCTGTCTTGCTAATGGCATGAGCTCCAGGACTGTGCCGCCCCTCTTCTAGGTCTGTGATGAGATGGGCTGAAGCACTGATGGCCTCTACATCTACAGCAGCGGCAGATGTTGCCTCTTTAACCTTGAGATCAGGCACATACACATCACTGCCCTGAGACTCCACCATCCCGTCTCCAGTGATGGCTCTGAAGTGTCTGCTTTCAGATGGTGGGATTGATCTTGGGGTCACCACCATAGGCTCCGAAATGGGCTGCAGGAATGATGGCTGTGGAAAAAGAAAGACGTAGAGTTAGCTACTTCACATTTGTTAATGTGGCATGTCTAGTAAATATTGTACCTTTGCAGCATGAGGCAGCTCTCCCCACGTCCAAAGCATCTCAGGGTTGTCCGGTTTTCCTTCTCTCCTCTGACTGCTCAGCAATTCGGAGTCACTCTTGGGTGTGGATGGCAAGGAGCCATTTGGGCTGCTGTAAGGAGGAATGAGAGACATTGAGAAACATTTGGATTAACTGTAGATTTATATTTATACTCTTGTTGTGAAATAAGATAGGAACAATGCCTTCAACTTTTAATTACTTGTATTGTAAAACTGAATTCCATGCTAGATAAACGGAAAAATCTTTAAATTGAACAATGCGCTAGAGAAATGTTAGGCTTTTTAAAGCTTAAGTTACAGTTTATGGCTTTGTTTTAAGTTTAATTACATTGTATAGTGACTGTGTCAGTTACCTGTGTGTGGATTGAAACATGGTTGTTTGTTGAGGGCAGGAAATGGATAATCCTGAACTGGTGGGAATGGGTAGAGAGCACGTCTTCCCCAACCCTTTGCTGGGGGTCAGAAAACAAAGCTTTATTTTCAAATGTCCATTATTTTTAAATATATAAAATAATAAATAAAACAGACATACACATTTTTGGATTTTACAGATTTTTTTTTTTCACTTCACAGGTGTCTCATTGTTTTTTCACAAAATCACTATCACATCAAGATTACATCAATAAAATTCAAAAATACAACTGAATTCCACAAATAACTGTACTTTGAAATGCACACAATGGGCCTCATTCATTAAACTAGCGTAAATATATGAGTAAATTATGAGTAATTTGCGCATAAAACAGACCTTCCCGAAAACTCTCCTCCGGATTCACAAACGTTTTGTAAACGTCCGATTTGTTAGTTAAACATGTGTGTGTTAATGAATTGAAATCATTCGTAAATAGGGCGCTCGTGCACACACATTCACAATTAGCATAATCCCCACCTATGAATTACAGCAACGCAAATTGTGTGTCCAGGAACGCAGTGGAATATTCTGGTCAACTTTCTCAGTTTTGGCTCCAGTACCTATTGCATAAATGCAAAAAAAAAAAAAAAAAAAAAAAAAAAAAAAAGACTAGTAGGCCTGCTAGGCCATATGCCTAACAATAAATATTCAATAACATGTGTCCACCAAAGAGTTTTCAGCCAGGTGAAAAAATGTCAGACACTCTTCTTAAAACGACCAGCTGGTGGCGCTTGAAAACGTTTTGGTGGCACAGCGTTTTTTTCCAGCTGATAAGTTTTAGTTATGTTTTGAATATCCACGACGTATTAGCCTACTAGTATGTCATTTTTAAAAATTTGTACAAAATATAAAAAAGCAGTAGACTAACCAGTAATACTGACTTCATCATTGTTGTAGGCAGACGTTGTACAAGCAGGATTGTTAAATAGTGACAGTGACGAGCGCTGCGTTTTACAGTTATCAACTGTAAATAAATAAATGAATAAAGGAAAAATTCAAAAAGAGAGCAAGGGCAAATTAACGTGTAATCATTATAGCAGTGCATCAAAATTCAGTGCCATCAGTTTGCCAAAAAGAACACAGAAAGTTTTTCACACCATTTACACATAGTACGGAGCAGGTGAACATTTCTTTCGTACCAACTAACATTTTGAAAATACGAACATTTTCATGAATTTGAAAGTTTACGTCAGAACGGCTTTACGAACGATATACACAACTATTCGTTCTGCTCGTGTTTCATGAATGAGGCCCAATAACTTTAAGGCCTGTTTTTCTTTCTAAAAACACCTAAATGACGGGCAGGAGTGTCCAGGTAAGAGGCTGTTTTTATGTTGTATATAGTCGTGGTACATTGTTGTCTCTTTTGCTATGTGTTATATACATGGTATGTTCATTCTCTTTACTTAAACTTTGTGACTTTGTATCTTGCAATTGTTACTTTGTTTTTCATAATTGTGATGTGGCTACAACCAGGGAGTCTTAGTGGCATACCTTTGAACACCAGTCCAGTTCCCTTCAGACTGTGTGTATGAGCTGCTAGTTCCTTTCACCTGCTCAGCAAATAGCTCATGTGACATGGCTCTGAAAACACATACAATATAGGCAAACATGCAAGTAAGTATATATACCTGCAAAAGATAAGAGTAAGACATTGTATACATTTATGTTCCATGCATATAGATATAGCCAGGGATAATCTGAAGTGCTTGTCTTCAACAGGCTCATTATTCTAGGAAGACAGAGAGCATTGTGGGGTTTCCAAAGAGCTGGATTCAAACTGCTGCTTTGCCGAGCAACACATTCTTGAGTTTAGATTCATTCCCAGCTGACTCTTTTTGGCCCAGTGAACAGTGTTTTCCCAGTGGCCTTTACTGTCACTTTTTTAAATTCATTACTGGAACCTGGGAAGCAGGTTCTTGGAAATGCAAAGCATGTAGTGCACTTCAAGACTGACCTTTTAACTTGCTTATCCAGATTGAACAGATAAAATACATAACTTGTTGTCCACTGGGAGTGAAAGAAGGGAAAAGGATGTTTATGGTTTACACTGCAAATCATTTCTTTTCTCAGATATGTGGGGTAATGCTAGATTGCCCAGCATTACAAAGGACTCCCCTCCAGCTGGAGCCAGAACTGGCATGGTTTCATGAATTTCGTGGAAAAACATTGGAGGGGCTGTTTGAACCGCTTGTTTACTTCAGCAGTAGGACTGGCGACCTCTTTTTCTCTACTTAGCCTCTCTCTCCATTGCAGAGCTTATTCGAAGAGTGAACAAACAGACACAGCCCACATCACAAGACCACTGCAACTGGATTCATTCCAGCAAACAAATTATGCCACTGCAATCACATAATATGCAGTGTTTTCAAATGGGTTAAGAGAAGGAGGATCTCTCTGCATTATCAGATCCATGTTCTATGCTCTGTACAGGAAATAAGTTAAGCTCCACATATCCTGCAAGGCTGAACTGAAGATTCAGTGTGAGATCTTGGTAAGACCACTATCCCCAATAACCCACACACAATGAAAGTGAATGGTGACCAGGAGCTGACATGCTTCAAAAAACACCATCCATATCAGCTCTCAAAACTCATTTAAGTTCACATACATTCAACAGGTTTTATGTCAGTTATTTGTAAATTATATTACATGTCTTAAAACCAATTGCGATGTGCTAAATTTGAATATGTAAAGCCATATGGTCTACTTCAGTAACACTTTACAATACGGTTCCATTAGTTAATGTTAGTTAATGTGTTAACTAACATGAACAAACAATGAATAAAACATTTCTTATAGTATTTATTCATCTTAATAAACAATGTTAATGTTAGTTAATGAAAATACAGTCATTCATTGTTAGTTCATGTTAATTCACAGTGCATTACCTAACGTTAAAAACAACAACAAATGTATACAAAAAAATCAATAAAAAATAAGTATTGTTGATGAACTAATGAACCTTTTTGTAAAGTGTTACCTCTACTTCTGTAAAAAAATGTTTTTTTGATGTTTGACACCCTCGGTATATAAATTGTTTTTTTGATGTTTGACACCCTCGGTATATAAAAGAGTGGCATGGACATTGTTCAAAATGTCTGCTTTTGTGTTCCATGGAAGAAAAAAACTCAAATACAGCTTTAGAATGACACGAAAGTCATGTGTAATATAACTTATCAAATAAAAAACTTTCTCCATATCTACTATTTGTTCTGACCTGCTTCCTGCAGCCGCTGTATCATCATCAGAACTCATATCAATTGGAAACATGTCATCGTCTTCAGAAAAGTCTCCATTGTCTTCTCGCTTTATGCTGTCTACTTGAGATTTTCTCCTCCTTTTCCTTCTCTTCTTCATTAATGAACTGTCACCAGGGGCCTGCATGGGGCCCAAGGTTTGAATGGAGGTTCCGGTTCCAGACTCAGACAGGCGGGACATTCCTTTTCCAACTTGGGCCTGCATTAGGGCAGAGCCCTCTGAAATTATGGGCGATGTAGCCAAGTGGGACGGCACCATCTCCTGTAGAGAGAGAAATTATAGTACTAAATGTAGGCATGCTTTAGGGAATTTTTGCATTTGAAGTTTTCTTTTTTTTAATCTTTGGAGGAAAACATCTAGATTTATTTGTAGCAAATATTCTAAGAAAAAACTATTCTAAGTAAAATATTGGGAAAAAATAAATAATGTTAACTATGTAGTTCCATTACCAGTGAGAAATATTTATAGCCTGTAAAATGTCATAATTCACCCACTACTGGCAGGTGTTGCAAAAAGTTAATATTGGACCCTGGTAGAGTGTGTTGTAGGCAAACAGTTCCCTTACAAAAACAACTGTATATTTGCAAACACAACCACTCACTCAAATAACCATGAATGTAGACTGTAGCCATAGATTTAGTTTGACTGTGTCCACTTAAATTCCAGAAGCACAACACTGTGATCCTTATGGCTTGTGACAGATCACTGCATCTTTTATTACAGACAAATTCATGCACGTGCCACAGCTCTGAACTGTCTCTAAGTCATGGTTTTATAAGACATAAGTGCATGGCTGCACATAAATATATGATAACATAATGTTCAGTTGTTAACGTCACTCAATTGCCCTTGAGAACCAGACGGTCAACACTGCCAGCTCATATATCAGTTATCACTCCCATTGAAGCAGACAGACCATTAACAAGTCTAGCTCTGCTTAACATTATCACCTCAACACAAATAGATACACTGACTATACAACAGCTGGAACATCACAAAAACTAATACAGAAAACTAGAGTTCTTGAGCACTTTAAAATCACTTTTCATTAAAAGATCTAAGAGTCTAAAGTTTTACATTTTGATTTAATTTAATGTTCATCGCTAATAAATCAAATAAAGAGTATTAAACATTGTGTTAGTTCATTGTAAAACTATATGAATATAAAACTTACATGCCATTACATCTGTAGAAGATCATCTCCTAAAATGCTACACCAAAGCATCCAAGGTGTTAAATGTCCTTCTCTAGAAGTGTTACACTTGTATTCGTAACGGAATATCATATTAACATAAATGACGCTATTCAGGAGTGTAGCATTGCTGTAAATGCAATCCAGTGATAGCTCTCTGCTTGCTACTGGCTATATTTAGTCAAATGAAGCACAAACATCTAAACCGGTTCAGACAAATAGACAGTGAGTCTGCTGGCATAAAGAATAACATAATGTAGCGAGCACATAATATTGTTACACAGCTGTATGTAAAGAGAGAATTATTTTAGTAACACAAGGCCAGGGTTGAGGGATCATAGGACAAGTGCATCTCTCTTTTAAACCGTTGTCACAAGCCTTCAAGAGACAGAATGTTCCACATGAGGGCAACCATTCTAGCAATTACCAAATGCAATGTACCTCATCAGATATTCATCTCAGGCATTTGTTCCTGTGATGAGCAAGAAACCATCTGTGGTCAGAAAGTAATGGGGAAGTTTAAAAGACTAAGCCAGGAGGATAACCGACATTACACAGATAGGGTCTCAGCAGTCGGACAGTGTTTCAGGGCTTTTCTCCTGTGCATAACTTTGCCCTTTAAATTGGCCGGCTCTTTCTTTCAAGCTTGGGATGCATAAAGATGGGTGCTGTTTTAGACAGGACAACAGTGCCCTTGGCAGAAAGGGTCTGTTGTGTTCAAGCTCGGGTAGCAGAATGCATGTGGCAGGATTGTTTCAAGTAAGCAAGTTCAGATTTCAAAATATGGTATTCATGAGGAGACATGCAAACATATATACTTGCATATGTTACATTTCTCAGTACACAATGAACCTTGGCTGCAATAAAAACAATGCAATGATTTATTGTTTGGCACAGGACACCAGTACTCACCTCATCACTTTCTGTTTCTTTGACAAAGAATGCCTCTCCATTTTCACCTAGTTTCATGTGTAAACTGACTGGCTCCCCATTTATCTCAATGTCAACCTGAGGAGAAAGGGAACATGGAATGCTGTCACTATAATAAAGACAATTTACAACAGTAAGCCATGTGTAACACAAGGCCAATGACAATGTTAATTTTATCCCATCATGAAACAAGTTTTTCCTGTAAGTCTACAACTTTAAAGACTAAATCTATGTCCATATGTTCATGGCTTTGATACAAGTAATGTCCATATGGCAGAAATATACAATTCTAAAATTAAACAAATCATGAGACTTCCGTAAATCTTCAGAACACAAATGAAGATATTTTAAAATATTATCTTATACCTTTCATCTCTTCATTTAAAGTTCACACAATCAAAACTTTCACACATTAAAAAGTACAAAAGACATAGTAAATGTAATCCGTTTAAATTTAGCAGTTTAAGCCAAGTCTTCTGAAGAGACTGGGACACTTTATATGATGAACAGATTTAATTTAGGCTTTTATTCACATATAAACATTGATCATCACACATACATAGAGGACATCAAACATGGTAAACGGATGCTCAAATGTGCTTGCTTGATGCTTGATAACAACCCTAATTGAGCACGTTTACATGCATACCAGTATGCTGATAGCTGCCAAAAATCTGTTTATTGAATTAAGCATCTGTTATTATGTGAGTTGTGATGTTAAAGCTGCAGTCTGTAAGTTTTGCCTCTTTGTCGCCATCTTTGTTTGAAAACCTGCAACTGCAGCTATTTGTGGAATTATCGTCCTTGCATGGGTTGTGCTCTGGCACAGCTCCAGCATGGATGAATCTAATGTGTGGCTCTCAGTCATCGCACCGGTGTGGATACTCCACTTTGTATTCACAAATTCTACATCTTGAAAGTATGACCCAAATACTGTAAGAGTTGTTACTGGAGAATGAAATCTGAACAAGTAAGTAACAACTGCCACTTTTGTTCTGATCAACTGAGAAAAAAAGCATTACAATAAATTACACTATCTAAATCTAATGATCGGTTCGCTCATATCGCATCAAACCGTGCCAATTATTATTATCATTATTATTATTATTATACTTTGTTTTCAAATTCAATCCACCATTTATTCCAGCTGGTGTGAGAAAAGGCTATAAACGATCCGTCACCTGCCACATCCTCGCGTGCAATATAGCATACTAGCCAAGATAAAGTCTTTATGTTTTACAGACGTGATGTAATGACACAGCGCCATGCTCGTATTTCCTGTAAAAACCTACCTGTACCACTCAAATGAGAAAACTTTATTACAAGCTTACGTTGTAAATCGAGCTAAAGTAAGGAAATAGTTTTGAACACTGGCATAAATAAAGCATTAAAAAACCCAGAGTATTTCAAAATGTCAGTGGGAAACTTGCACAGACTTATTTTAAACTTATTCTAAGTTTCTATGACTCTACCACCTGTCCTTTGGCTGCACTAGATGAGAATGCTTTTTTATATATTTCTTGGGTCAAGAAAATGTCAGAGTTTGTAAAATAATTCCCTAATGCGAAACATTTGCTGTGACTGCATGCGCTTAAATTTGCCGTATAAGGGCCCTTTCAGTTACATATTGCACATGAGGATTTGAGTAAGCCAACAGGATGCAGGTTAAAGTGTTTGCATGTCGGGTGAAATAAGGGTAATGAATAAATATCTAGCTGTGTTGATCAGTTTATTCTCAAGGGAAACGGTTTACAGTGTTTACATGACCACATGCATTGCCACAAGCATATCGGTTTAAGAATGTGCATATAAATGCACTCATTGGTTCTTGCAGAGGCTCGAATGTGCTTGTGTAACACATGACAACCAACCTCAAAAGCAAATAATGAAAGAATATTTTTTTTCGCTGATTCAACTTGTGTGTGTTAAATAACCCTTTAACACACACAAGTTGAATCAGCGAAATGGTAAACTGCAAAAATATGAAAAATCTCTTATGCTGCCACCATAAAACATGTCTAAGCTAGTGCTTACCACTTTCTCCCGGGAGCGCAGCACTCCCATCTTGCCAAAACGGACGTGAAAAGGTGAACACTGTAGAGTTCCATCAGGCTGACGCACAACAATAACATCGATACAGCCGGACAGGGTGGCAGGGTTAAGGCCTCTGTACAGCTCCTTCACCTGCACAAAAACCTGACCGGCTAGCTGACCCACGTAATTCATGGTCTGACTCTGAAAGAGAGAAATGTCAAGCTTTTAAAGGCAAACATGAACCTACTCAAATCAACACCTTAAAATCATCTTAAAATCTCTATTTTGTTTTATTATGTTCCAATAATGTTCTCTGTTGCTCTTTTATATGTAACAAACTATTTTCTATTAATAAACAAGTATGTGATTATTTCATCATTAAATCAAGCAATATAATTATCTGTGCTCTACAGCACTAAAATTAAAGGGGCCATATGATGCAATTTCAAGATTTCCTTTCTCTTTGGAGTGTTACAAGCTGTTTGTGAATAGATAAGATCCCTAAAGTTGCAAAGACTAAAGTCTCAAACCCAAAGAGTGTTCTTTATAAAAGTTAAGACTCGTCCACGCCCTCCTTAAACACTTTGTTTAAACACGCCCCCACATATCTATGTCACTGTGTGGGAAGATTTGCATAAGACCGGCCAAATGTTCACGCAAAGAATCAAGGCGTAACTTTGATTCCCTCTGTAGTATTGTTGCGGCCGTCGCCACCATGCCGTGGACACGTTGTTTGCCTTCCAAAAGAGGACACAACTAGAAATCAGTGGTTAAGTTGTATTTACAACACTGTTCCAGAACAGTTCAACCCAAATATTCAAATGTGTGCAGTGCAGTTTCCTGGGAGAGTAGTGTGCTGACTCACAGCCTGTAAGTACATTTTCATATTTAAAGGATTTGCCACTGATGATTCAAACGCGAGTTTTGAGCAGTGTAGAGTAGTGCTTGTTGTTAGTCGTTTCTCCAATCACAAATGCAGACATGGTTTTATGTTTACGCGGCACGATGCAATGCAACGCGTAAAAAGACAGTACAAATTATTATAATCAGTAATTATGTCCCCACTGGATGCTACAAATGTCTCTTTTGTAATGGGTTTTATTGGTTTTGTCTCGTCGCACCGGGACACGACATCACAGTATGGTGAAGGGCATAACAATTCTGTCACAGGCTTGAGGTATTCAGCCAATCACAATGCACTGGATAGCTGGCCAATCAGCATACACCTCGCTTTTCAGGACGATAAGTTTTGTAAAAATGTACGCTTTTCAGAAAGTTGGGGCATAGAGGAGAAACAATAATGTACAGTATGTGGAAAAAAATTTGTTTTTTGAATCTTAAACCGCATAAACATTTCATTACACCAAATACACAAAATAATTTTTTTTTAGCAATGTCATATGACCCCTTTAATAGCTGTTTGTGTCAAAGTGCACAGTCAAGTATGTAAAGGCAACTGTGATGTTGATGAGCTATCTGCGTGTGTTTAGTGAGTATGATAACATTAAACATCTCTACAATAAACAGTATACGATTGTGTGAAATTTTGCAGCTGCAGCTCTAATGGAGAAGAAAAAAACTGTAGCGTGAACTAGGTCTAATAAAAACATGCTGCCTTGCTCAACTCAAGCCAAGATCTCTTTGGCTATTTAGGTGAAAGGTAAAATATCATAGAACCCCCTAAGAATGCAAGCGGTAGATACAATGGCATTGCTCAAAAAAGGATTACAAGTGGGGTTCCTTAAGCATTGCCAAGGGTTTAATAATGCCTGCTTCTGGTATGCTCTACCAACCCAGAAAACTACTGCCTCTCTGTATTGCACAATGTGTAATGTTTAAAGAAATTAGCTAATTGCAAGTGTCTGCAATAAAAAAAAAAAAAATAATAATAATCCTGTGAGCACTATTACAATATGCAAGCTAGGGCTTGCATAATTCTGACCAGGCAGAGCAAGTTGTCATTAATGAAAAATCATTTTGTATGTTCCCACACTTTTTGAACAATTAAGTTAATGACTTACCCATGACCTTTCCAGCTGTTCATGATTACTAAAAGGATTTATTTATAATTTATTTTACAGAGATTGCTGGGCAGATTTGCATTTGTTTGTCAGGTGACAACAGAATTAAACATTTATATTTAGTTCTGTACAAATGACCCTCAGAGGACAGACTGAAGCTGCCTGTGGTCAAACATTTCAAGCCAAATAAATATTTTAAGGAAATACAGAACTAGAATGTATATTCACTACAGACTTGCCTGGAAATCACAGTTTTAAAATGCCCTAATCTTTTTAGGTTTTCCATGACTGTGGAAACTCTGGCTTTTAGAAAAACCTGACAATAAGATTAACCCAAATAATTTGTCCCCTAGATGTAACCCTGAGATTGTGTAAAAACATTCAAGCAAGTCTTCATTGTTCATACACAACAGACTGATCCTTCACATTTAGAATGATGCCCACAATAACAAAAGAATAACAATATACCAATAGAATTGCAATATTACTAATGTACATGAAAAAAATGGAGTTAATCGAAATGAAATCCACATTTAGAACATAAAATGTATATAATCGTATAATTGCACGATTGCTACAGAAACCGAATGTCACGGATTACAGTCACGGACCCAATGAATGTAAACAATCATCCTCTGTGCTGTAAAAACAAGCCCCTTCACAGTGCATAATCCAAACAAGTGTATGCATTTACGTTTGCTAATGAGTATAAACAGGATGGAAATAAGGGACCAGGGAGGGATGAAATTCCCTGTAATACATACGTGGGATGCGGCAGAGGTGTTAGGATGTCAGCCATGCAGAAGTGCTTATTGGATCATCGGACGCAGCTGAATCCGGTTGATATTCGCTGCTCTTCGCTCATGTATTTTGTCTCTAGCGTCTGACACTGTCTGTGCTGGTGTTGTATTTAAAGCAGTGTGGAAACAGTTTGCGGTGAGTAGCAGCCCCTGCCTCTGCAGCTGACATCACAGTTAACCCTTTGCTCCCATCTACATTGCTAGCTACACGACGCGACAAACACAGCAATACAGTCATTGAAGCTGCCTAGTGCCTACTGTATCGAACAGTATGCGCGCGACGCGTCTTTCACGTTTGTAGTTGGAGTCATGACGTCTCACACAGTGAACCAATCAAACACTTTGTTGATGCGACGCAACGCGACAAGAACGCTACCGTGCTATTCGACATCGCAAACAAGCTTCAGTGACAGTACTTGTACAGTACAAGGCATTATAGTTATTTGAATCATCTTTGACATTCCTTTTTTATTTTTATAAACGCAATTAACGTTTATTCGAGACTTCCACTGTGTTATTATGACGGTGAACAGCTCGTTGCGTTTTAAATAACAGATCAGTCAATGCATCGACTGAAATCCACATTTATCTGCCTAATTTATATTTAATTCTAATTGCTTGCTGAAAATGGCATTGCGGTTGTGAAATAATCCTGACAATGAATTACATTTAATGCACGGGTTTAACACACGCACACACACACACACAAACACACAATCTGCTCACGTGGCAGGAAGGCAGCAGCAGCTGAAATGGCATTCGAATGTTTTACAGTAGCATGAGTGTGTGACTGTGGCTGTAAGTCATCACAGAAAAGATATGTGGGTGCTTGAGTCAAAATTGAAAGGTGTCGTGCAGTTTAGTATGCTTATAATTGCAGATTGGAAAAAAAGAAAAACTGCACAGATGTACATCAGGGTACACCAAGTGAATCAGATGGTAACATATATGCATATTGTTAAGAAATAGTGGATGTTAGATGCCACTAAAAGCATACATTCTTCTCATTCTGACATAGCAGTCATTGTAGTGTAATGTACTGTGGTAACTCGGGTGTCCTTTGAGAGGAATTTCAGACCTTATATTTGTTTGAGTGGTTTAGTGGAAAATGTGTGTGTGTGTGTGTGTGTGTGTGTGTGTGTGTGTGTTTAAGTTCAGGAACTGCTGCCTTTCTCTGAAAAGAGTGACTAAAGACGACAGTTAACACTTTTGTACAGGGACCAATTCTCACTATTAACTAGTTGCTTATTAGCATGCCTATTATTAACATATTGGCTGTTTATTAGTACTTATAAAGCACATATTCTACATGAACATATTCTATCCTAATCATACCCAATACTAAACTAAGAAACTATCTTACTAACTATTTATAAGCAGCAAACTAAGAATTTAGTGGAGCAAAAGTTGTAGTTAATGTTTTGTTAATAGCAAGAACTGGACCTTTAAAAAAATGTGTTTCTATGAAGTGCTATTCAGGCAAATAACAACCTACAGTAAGAGAATTCGCCCATGTTAGAGCAAGGACTGCCCAGCTATCCGATTACACAACGTACTGTCAGCACGCACTCTGTGATCTGTTGATTTCTCCACAGGATACACCAGAACACTAGAGTACGTTCCAGATACTCTGGTGGGGTTTCTAGGAATCGGAGAATGTGATTTAGATGGTCTGGGGTCTGAGGAGACTCAGGAGACTACCAATGCTTTGTGTGATTACAATATCCAAGCTAAAATAACTATATATGAATAACATTTATTGTCATGGTGGTCAAGATATAAAAACTGATGTATTTATATTAACATTATGTATCTTGATTAGTTTTGCTCTTGTCTTGTCTCTTATCAGTCATTATATAATAACATAATAAAATATTACTATATTTAGCTCTAATTATTACCTTATCTACCCTAAAGTCTGCCATATGGTTCTTTACAGTGCAGTCTATAAGCTTATAGCACGTGACTGATTGTGAAAAAACATTCCCAAGAAAACCAGTGAATGCATTTACGTGGAGGAAGGGGGAGTCGCCTGGGATGGCCCGTTTCCACCAATCAGAGCCAGAGTGGTCTGTGACACAAGGCATGTGGGGTCATGTGTTGACCAAACTGCTGACCTTAGTATTGTACAACGGAAGACTGACACTGAGAATCTTCAGTGGAGTGGGGCCTGTTTTTCATTGTATTCCTGACATCCTAGGGCAGTACATCATGCACCATAGGCATGTAAAATAAGTTCCTGTTCAGTTAGTATGATGTAAACAATGGTGAAACTATGTTTAAGAGCATTACATATAACAATGTGCAGCAGATTGTGCATGAACATGCAAAAACACTTACACTTAATAACAAGCAATTACGAATGTCACCTGATATCAAAATGGTATTATGATTAATCAAATGAATTATATATACAGTATATATTTGCTTAAAATGCACCCAAATTATGATGAGTTTAAAGACTAGCAAATCAACGAACAGACTTTTTGCAGACTCTCAAAAACTCAAAACTGCTAATTTAAAACTGAATTGCTTAGCTGGTAGTAAATATAATTACTAAATGTTTATTAAAAAATATATACCTAATATATATATATATATAGAGAGAGAGAGATTTCCTGGATATATGAGGAAAAAAACATGGGAACCTTGATTCTTTAAAAGGAAACAGTTGTTGAGGGAATGAATTGACATTTTTATTTTTATCCTATTTTCGTTATTTATTTATTATTTTATAATTCCTTGGTTGAGAACATTAAGAACCTAGCCAGAACACACTAAAGGAACATGAGTGGAAATAGACAATATATCTTGTATCTTCTAAACCCCTTATACCACACAAGTGGATTGCAAAAGTGGAAACCAAAGAACAGGCTTGGCTGGAAGATCATGCTGATGTCTGTTTAGTCAGTCAAGCTAAAGACCCTGTTCTCAAAAAACAGCAGAACAGTTTCCTTCATGTCAGCACAAGCAGACTCTTGCGCTGCTGCACTGGTAGCTTTACATTATTTATTTCAGCCTTGATGAAGCACTGGCCATATTTAACTGCAAAAGGGGGTTCGATTACATCAATCATTGCAAACCTGCATCTGTAGTGTTGCATCTTTAAACTCAGTTGACCATAGCAATCACAAGAACCTAGCATGATTAAGGCTACAGGTGAGCAACATTGATATTTTCTTCAGAAACCCCAGAAAAAAAAAAAAATCTAGTTTGTAGGCTATTTGTGTTTAATTGCATTACCTCACAGAAGAAACAGTAATAAGGGCTCTTAAAAAAATGAATCATTCATTAATCATGAATCCTAACCATTAGTGGGTTCTTTAATGACAGCGGCTGTGATTATGCAACAGCATAATCAGCTCCTGACCTTCACTGATATCTGAGATATTGCCTGACTTTTAATTAAACATCTTATGTTACCTCTGATTAAAAATACTCTGGTTTAATGATAACATTGTACAAACATCCAGACACTTTGAAGGATGAATTTGCTCAGAGGTTGAACGCAAACCTGGTTAGTCTGCCCTGGTCAAATGCACATGTAACGTGACACAGTGACGCACTCAGTGCTCTTTGGTTCTAGGTCACATAACAGACTCTAGAAGCAGCTCATGGTGTCCCTGCCTATGACTGTCCCCAAACGGACATTTGATACGCAGGTGCCCAAACTCCTCAAATTTTACAGGCTAATTAATAAACATTATAATATAATAAATATTCAAATCACATGTTAAATTATGCATTAGAACATGCATTATCAAACCCATACATATTATATGCACTTTTGTTGTAACATACTAATAATTAATTCCTAAAATGAGACACTTGTTTAGAAAATTACCAGTTCAGAACAACCATTCAGGCCACAATCAACACAAAATAAATTGTGAGTAAGCAATGAAGCTACACTAAAGCTATTCAAAAAGCTATTAAAAATTACAGTTAAAGCTTTAAACACAATAAAACCATTAAATTATGTTTTTATAATTTCTGGCTTGAACAGACATTTTTCAGTATTTTATTCCATCATACTGAATATTAAACTGATAAATCACGGTGTGTTACCCATGTCCAGCTCGTCTCATTTGGGCTGAATCTCGCATTGTATCCTTCCACTTGATCCTCTGCTATCATGATTCCATTATCCACTCCAGTATATATGAAATAAGCCTTTACTACAAAGCTGAGACTAGTCTTTATGCAATGCTTGTGCTAACAACCGAGCAGTGAGTTATATACCGGGCTTGAATGTGTTTTCGTATACTAATTTTACCAAGTGTGTTCTTGGAATGGTGTCCACAGGCGAAACTTGAGAGGTCTGGCATGAAGAGCCTCAAGCGGTCAAGCCCTCCCTGAGAGAGGGGATAACACTACAGCTTTCTCACAATTAGCATATATACATACACACATATATACACATGCATATATATATGCGTGCACATAAGCATCCACAAGGATGCACACATGATCTATAGACTAATCCCATACATGTTCACAACAAATTCAACAACTGAGAAATTTCTACAATTTTAGACCTTTGAAATGGGTTTTTTGTTTGTGTGTGTGTGCATATTTTCTGTGCATATTTCGACTAAAATACAGCTTAATTGAAAGCAATGTACAGTATTAAATAAAAAAGTGTAATTTTCTTGATTTTTCTTTTCTGTCTCATATTAATTGTATTCAACAATTAGTTCCTGTTTTCAAATTTGATTGGCTGAGCGGCATTCCAAGAGCCCTGATATTTCAAAAAGCACTTGACTTTGTGGGTTCCAGACAGACTGTCAGTCTGTGGATTTTTGATCCTTTCTCTAGGTCGTCATTATGTCAGTAGGTAGCGACAAGCAACTTTCTTTATGAACGAGTCATTGAATCATTCATTAATTGTTCTAAACACTAATTAATTCACAACCCATGCACCCATTCCGTGTTGCTCTGAGACGTGTTGCAGTTGGTTCTGCTTTGACTTGGTTTGGCAGTAATGGAATTATTGGTTTGGATGAAAGTGGCAATATAGTATTTAAAACCTAAGTTAGTATAACTTATCGTTTATTGAACTGTTGTATGAAACATTACCAAACTTGCAATCGTACTGTTGATCTGAATATCAGAACTATGATTTCTTATGGTAGATTTATATTTATACACATTTGATGAAACAAAAACTTTATTAGGGATAAAATTGTTGTAGTTTGTGTAAGTAATTTAAATGTACAGTAAATTATTTTCATACAACAAGCAAATATTGAATTTGAAGTTGATTTACTAGATTAAAAAAAAAAAAAAAAAATATATATATATATATAAAATGTTAAAAAGACAATTTTTTTCAACCACAACAAAACCTCTGTTAGTTAGAAATCCTCACTTTTAAAGGGATACTCCACCCCAAAATGAAAATTTTGTCATTAATCACTTACCCCCATGTCGTTCCAAACTTGTAAAAGCTCAGTTCATCTTCAGAACACAATTTAAGATATTTTGGATGAAAACCGGGAGGCCTGTGACTGTCCCATAGACTGCCAAGTAAATAACATTGTCAAGGTCCAAAAAAGGTATGAAAGTCATCGTCAGAATACTCCATCTGCCATCAGACGTGCAATCTGGGTTATATGAAGTGGCAGGAACACTTCACTTTGGGGTGGAGTATCCCTTTAATAAAGTGCTTGTAATTGAATCTTATCATGTTTACTACAGCTGGGTAAAATAACTAATGTTAAAGTTATTAAAAATACATTAACTTACAGTTATGGCTGCAACAACTGTGAGTTCTGATAATAGTCATGTTATTTTTAAGTAGTACATGTTACAGTTCCAGGGACCCATCAGATCATGTCACATCATTTCTGAAAGGGGGGGGGGGGGGGGGGGGGGGGGTCGGTTTGTGATGTTGCTGTGACTCTGTGAGACTGACCCTTACCCCACCAGAGACAGCCAGAATGTACACTTGCAACACGAGTCACCGTTTCCACATAGTTCAGAGAAGATGACATAAACATTAATACCAGATGACAGCGAATGTGTGTGTTCTTAGTCAACTGTTTATCTAGAGATAGTGATTAAATTGTGTAACATTGGAATGGCTGAAGATGGATAGTGGCCTGCACAGATATGCAATGTCCCATGTTAAATACCCAATCCCATATACCATAATACAAGCATGATGGGTAATATGTCAGTTAAGCTCAGCTCAAAGGTTGAGTTTTGGATTCATTTCCATGATTGAAAGATATGTACAGGTGACACTGATGTGGATTGGAATATAATTTAAATATAAAGTATTATGTGTGAATTTAAGTGAAAGCTGCAGTCATGTTTGTGGACGGTCATAACCTAAGGATCTACAGAAACATGACACATCCTGTGGTTGCTATAAACATTTTGGGTGACACATTGATCCCCTATTAACAGAATGATGAATGGTACATGCTGTTAACTTGTTTCATAACATGCCTAGCAGGTAATTAATGCACCCATCCTGCCCTACAGAGTATGATGCTGAGAAGATGCGTTGTCATAGAAACTGAATTTATCAAAATATTACCATTAATAAATTCAGTTTGTGTAGGCATGAAGAACTGACATTTGTGAACTGCAATGTCAGTATACAAGCATTATTTGGGAAACGCTTGGAACAACAAGTTTACTCATACAATACAGCAAATATGAAGTTTAGTGCCCTCTGCTGGACATATTTAATGCACAAGGCAGCTCGTACAATCTGTTTTGATCATAGATAGCCTATTATAAAGAACACCTTTGATTTCTACACGAGATTTATACTTTGCTTTCAGAAAGTAAAAATGTGATTGTTCTGCCTTCTTGTGTTCATACAGCGGTACAGTGGTAAAAGCATTTTGAACAGCAATGCATTGATGAGCGGAGGCTGTAGAAATTTGAAATGTATGACATAAGTACTTTAATAACATTAAGACCTCATCCACACGCCAAACACAACTACAAAAATACTCTTTTCTACAAAATACTTCAATGTGTTCTTTTAACACTTCATAACTGTGCATTAAGCTGACGTTAAAAGATCTGGCTGTGACAGAAAAAAACAGTTAAAACACAGACAAAACACAGAAAGATAAAAACATAGAAAGGTCATGGACTCACAGTAAATAAATATATTTTAAACAATGATAAAGGTGTGAGTAAATCCTGTTTTGAGGGTGGGTCCATACTGAATGTAATAATCGTCTACTTTTCCTATAATATCCAACAACACCAAGCAAGAACTTAAAAAGAGAAAAAAAACAACAACAGTAAGCAAGCAGTAAATTTAGAGCAAATCCTGCGCATTATATACAGAGCTAATGTTATATACAGACAGCAGAGTTGATAAGATCAAAGTGACTTCAGGCTTTGAGAGTCATATGTGTTTTCCTGTAAGGAAAAAGAGAGGCTGGTCCTCTTTAGCATTGGCAGTCTGAAACTCATCGCTGAGACGAAACCGCCACTCGTCCTCCAGTTCCAGCCGAACTACAGTCTGACGGAGAGAGCTCCGGTTAGGACAGATCACACACAGAGTTGCCCCTGGAGCAGAAAAGAGCAAATGATTATTAAAAAGAGGATCACTTCCTAGTGTTATGTGCTAAATGGACAGACAGATTGATGGATATATTATCCATATATGGATATATTATTTTTGCATATCTGTCGGGTCTTTACCTTTCAGGAACTGGAACTTTTTAAGGAATCCAGGAGTCACAAAGGAATCACAGAAGTATAAGACGAGGCCACTGAAGAGCAGACCAGTAGTGCTCAAGTTAATGGAGTGAGGTTTGGAGCTGACAAAACAAACAGTCACCTGGGAACAGAAAAAAAAGCACAAAAAAACTATATACACAGTAGCGATACAACAGGTACACTTTAAGGTCCCTTGAAGTACCATGGTATTACCACCTGGTACCACCAGTGCAAAGATAAAAAAAAAAACAATACAACTATAAAAATTATAGTCTTAATTCTTCATTTTCAAACATTAAACCAACAAGCTTTTATTTTGCCAGAAAACTGCAGGTAGCCCTTACAAAAAAAGCTTCACTTTTGTTGACAACAGCAGGTTTATTTGTCATGTTGCTTTCCCAAGTGCACTTTACAAGCAACCCATACTCAGAGCACATGCAGAGATGGAGTTCTGTGATTCTCTCTGAAACATGCAACACATCTATTTATTTAATTAAATTGCAGCCTTTGCGATTTAATAATCGCAAAATTATATATATTGAGATTTTTTGGTTTTAATTTTAATTAATTGCCCAGCCCTACATCAGTCTACTATGGAATGTTTTAAGGTTATTAATAGTCTGTTGAAGTACCTCTGGGCCGAGGTTCAGGTAGCAGTCGACAGAGAGGACTGGGTGGCTGTAGTTTTGGGCACTGAGGGGGAAGAGGCGATGGCTGGTGTGCTGGAGGTATTTCTCCAGCAGTAGCTGAGCTGGTGTGGCCAGGAACAGGTGCTTACTGTCTGGAGCACAGATGTACTGAGACGGCTGGATTGTGGTGGGAACATCGGTCATCTGTGGAGAATTCAGACAAACAATTGTTTTAGTAGTTTCATGGAATATGGTTTTTATCATACATCTATACAGTAAAGCATGAGTACAGTTTTGGACATTGGCTAGAAACTTGCCTTAGTCTTGATGATAAAGGTCCCATATCCACCAATGGCGATCTGCTTCTTCATCACGCTGAAGTTGTTAAACCTGCAGATGAGGAGGCCTGCACTGTGGGCACGCAGGTTGAAGTCCACATCATCACATTTGAAACTAGTGTGGAGAGAGTGAGATGTGAATATTTGGACAATAATGGAGGAAAAAACAACCAGATTTGTTGGACATTCTCTCAGAACTCACCGGTTCTGGTTGTACTGCACATTCTGTGTGAGGTCCACATTAAGTAGCAGGAAGTCATGTAAGTGTCCACGCGAGAAGGGCTCTTTCTGCCGTCCAGCCCCACCTCCACGACTGGACCACTTCCTCATTCCACATAAGCCATATTGAGTAATATCTGGAGAAGACTCCATGTGTTGAAGAACCTGTTTCAAGGACACATTTCTTTCTGTCCCTGCGGTACCACTGAAAAACATGCAAATACACTAATTAAGACAGAAGATCAAAAACAAACACGGATGGACCAATATTAAAATTCAGTTTCTATACTTCCTGAACAATGAATTTCCATCAGTCTTTTGTGATGACTGGATACATTTTTTTATTTTTTATATGTAGTTAATTGAAATTTTTAATGTATTATAAATAATAATCATCATAATAAAAATTATACTAAAAAAAAACAAAGTAATTTCTCGCTAAAAATACATTTTAAATGTATTTTTAAATGTTAATTAATTTTAAGTGTTAATGCACCTTTTTGGAAGATCTTTTTAGAAGGTAGACAAAAACATCCCGGGTTACGCATGTAACCATGGTTCCCTGAGAGGGAATGAGACAAATGCTAGGGGTCACATTGGGGAATGCAGCCTGCATGACCGGTGTCTGAAGCATGTGTGAAACATTGCCAATCTATTGGTCCACATAGCCCATGACGTCACAGGCTGGGGTACCTGGAAGTATAAAAGGGCACCTGCTGAATATGTCATCCTCTTTGCTGTCTTCAGGAGATGTAAACAGGCAGGCTGAGGGCATAGCAAGGGGGGGTGCAGCATCTTGTTCCCTCTTGGGAACCATGTGTTACATGCGTAACCTGAGACGTTCTCCTTCTAGGGAACTCCACCCTGGGAAAGAAAGCTCGCAAGCATTTCTCCACAAAGTATAAAAATATATTCATGCCCAGTGAGACTCTCCATACACAAAAACATGCTGAATATAGTTCCACCTACAATCTTGCAGGATCTGAAATGATTCCGTGCTCACACTTCATCGTCATAACAACCCAATAGTATCTGCAGCATCTGACAACCATTTTAGAGAGGGTGTGTGGATCCAGCACATCAAAGTGATGACCACGAGCTGAGATAAACTGTGCAATGGCAAACCGGGCAGCAAAACACAAACGCTTCGTCCCACATCCCTCGGGAATAGAAACAAATGCAAGCGGAGCCTAGACATCATGACTCATCACAATGAGCGTATAACTCTGAACGCACTTGCTCTTCGCCGAGACAAATGCGAAAGCAGAATATGCCCTCAAGTGTTAGAATCCAAACACAGAGGCACACATTCCCTCAGGTGCTGCTCGACTCAGGCACTATACACGTGAACGACATCCCAAAAGAGCATCTTAACCCCGCAAGTCCCACGATCCGAGGCCTCACCGTGCCTTGGCAGCAGCGGGACCCGAACTGCGAGACACAAACGCTTGCCACTCATTTCTCAAGAAGAGGGACAAACGCAAACAGAGCTTCTCATTGGAGACATGCGCAAGCTGCAGAGCGAGACACATGACGCATAGAACATGTGTGTCCTCAAAGGGATACTCCACCCCAAAATGAAAATTTTGTCATTAATCACTTATCCCCATGTCGTTCCAAACAGAATATGAGCTGAATGCAAGCAGCGTACACTCTTCTGTGTCAGCCACGCCACATGGATGCGCTGTTCTTTCAAATCAAAGTGTAAATACACATAGAAAACATATCCTTGTGGCGCGGCTGACACAGAAGAATGTAAGCTGTCTGCGTTCAGCTCAGAATCTCCAAAATGGCGCTACGGTGAGGTGGAGAGACACAAAGGAGACGATTTGTTGAATATAGTCGTTCTTTTGGATTTCTTCGCATACAAAAAGTATTCTCGTTGCCTTCATAACATTACGGTTAAACCACTGATGGCAGATGGACTATTCTGGACCTTGACAGTCCACTCAAAGTACACACTAACGAGACCTCAGCAACAGTGGGACCCGAACCACAAAATGCAAACACTTGTCACTTATCACTCGAGAAGAGGGACAAACGCGAATGGAGCTTCTCATTGTAGACACTCACGATGAGCGCGTTCAGAGCCCTAGAGCACCGAACTAGCAAGCTCCCAACCAAGACACATGATGCATAGAACGTGTGAAAATGTAAAAACAAAAGTGTAAATAAATGAAAACACAAAATTAAGTACCTTTTTGGATCAACATCAACACTGTTCCACATTACACAAGAATCATCTGCAAGGATGATGAAGGGCCAGACATCTTGTGGCCGACTGCCATGCTCCACTCTCCGGCTCCGCTCTAGCTCCAGGTTATGATAAGACAACTCTTTAATCAGAAAATGAGCTGCTCCTGAGAATGTGGGAGAAAAGGCAACTTTAGGTCTTAGGCAAGACGTCACTGACGTCAACATCAGTTAGACAGTATGATAATCTACTGATGGTTACCTATTCCAGCTCCATTGAAGATAGTGGGTAGGACAAGCATTATATGGTTGGGCCAGTATTTCTTGTAGACGGCCATCTCGTACTCTTTAATCACTAGAATATGCAGGTGGGCGGCTCCTTCCATGGCATGATACAGATTAAACAAGCCATGCTCATGGCGACCGGTGGTGGGCATGAATATTGGACTTTTGATAGCATCAGGATTCTGCAAACATCAAATCTAGCTTTAATTGTTGTTATTTTTATTACATACTAGTCACTAAATAGTCCGGAACTAGTCAAGCTTAGTTAACTTCGCCCTTTTAGAAGACGTTTGCTAGTTTGTATTTTGAAACTATTAAGTGAAAATTTAATTTTCATCATGCAATCATGGCACATTTGGCCTCTACTAGTTGACTGCTGGTAAGTACCCAATCGGAAGTAAGAGGCAGTCTCATGCTCTCCAACTGGCCTCCTGATTGGCTGAAGGAGAAGTGATGTTCTTTGGATTTGGGAATGATGAAGTAGAGCTGGATTTCCTCTCCCAGTAGAAGGTGAGAGAAAGTAAAGGCATGCAGGGTGGACTCGTACAGCTGCAAACAAGATGATCAACATCCCAAAATACAGTCAGACCAAAATACACAAATTATAGATTATTCTATGGATCAGAATCTTAATGCTACCATTGACCAATCAGATTCAAGTATTCAAGAGAGTTGTGTAATAAACTGTATTAGGGCTCACCTGAAACTGCGGATTGAAACCCATATACTGATGACACTGCTCACAATGATGGTATGTGTTGTAAGCTGCAAATTTAGAGAGTTTTATCCGTGCCGTTCGCCTGCGTAGATACATATCTTCCTGCCTCCTAGAGTTTCCATCTAAAGCAGTAAAGACAAAACAGACAATTTCAACAACACTAACCTAATAAAATGACCAGAACTACTATAGAAGGGCTCAACTAAACCATATATAATTGTCTTGATGGTCTCACCATTTAAATTTGGAGTGAAGTCTGGTGAGTAGACAGTGCTAATGTCCTCATATTTAGGGTCATGGATGGTGTAATCAAAGGGCATCCCTCGCATAGTGTCTGTATTGGGCCACAATGCAACGGGCTGATGATATCTCACCAAATCTTTCTCGCAATCTGGATTAAAAAATATTAATAATTTCAATGATACCTATAGGACACCAAGACAGATTTAAGACTTGAAGCAAAAATTAACAGCAGCACTAGTATAACATGATTCCAGAACAAATGAATCTTACAAGTCTGTTCTTTTTAGTGAAGTAAAAGCATAGCAGTGCAGCCGGACTACTCTGAATCCTGAACAAATTACACTTACAAGTTGGTTCTTTTTAGTCAATAAAAAACATACAGTGCAACCAATGTAGTCTGAATCACAAATTAATTATTCTTATGAGTCTATTCTTTTTAGTTAATCAAGACCTTACAGTGCAATAGTGCAATCAAATTGATTCCCAAATGAATAATGTGATTCCTTTCAAGTTCCAAACACAAAAAACACAACACTCAACAAATTTCTACAAAATCCATACATATGCAAATGTACACAGTAAATGGGAAGACAGGAAACCCAAGCTTGTGCAAATTTCTATGAAATCCAAAATTTAAGTTTGGTGAATTCTGGCCTGTTAATCTGTATCCCGTGAAGACGAGTGACCAACAGAAGATTAAGCATTAATATGTGCTTTATAAGTACTAATAAACAGCCAATATGCTAGTAATATGCATGCAAATAAGCGAACTACTTCTAACTACTACTTAGTAGTGAGAAATGTTACCATATGACATCATATTTCTACCTTTGTGGTATAATACTTACTGCAGTTGATGTCTTCCTCATCATAGATGTCCACCTCCATCAGTCTGATCAGCATGCGAGAGAGAATACCCAGAAATTGCAGATACGCCCCAGTTTTTCCCACCTGGACACACACAACAAATTCCAATTTTAACCTACCAGCCAAATACTGACATTGGCATCCAGTGTTCCAGATGCTCGTTTACCTGTGGTGGCCCACTTAGCAGCAGCTTTCGAGGGTGGAAGTTATCAGTGCGTCCTTCCGCTCGGTTACTGCTGTCCATGTGGTGGGGTTTGGGGACTGTCCACTGGCGATAGTACAGCGACTGCTCGGTGCAGGTCATCATTTTGCTGAGGAGAGGTCTAAAGGAGCTGACCCACTCTACCGAAGAGTGTGGGAGGAAGGAAGTCGACTTGGGCAGGCCACTGGAATCCACTGTAGTGATGAGGTCGTAGACGGCCTTAGGGAGCAGCACCACAGGTGGGCGGCTGAGATTGCGTGCCCAGGAGCAGCTCTGCCGTAGAGGAGAGGTCCGTGTGGATGAAGAGCCGGATGACGTGGATTTGGACTGCCGCCTCTGGTTGGGCTGCTTGTCTGGATCCAAAGGAGTCCAGTCAGAATGGGGGTGCTGAGAGCCAGCTGGGGAGGCCTGGTTACCCAGTCTAGGGAGATCGTTGTTAACTACAGACCACCAGAGAGAGGTACGGTCAGTGCGAGAGAAGTATGTAAGTATGTCAAACCTGTGAATTTACCGGTTTCAGGAATCTTTCCGAAAGCAAAGCCCCACTTCACTGTCCAAAGTCCCAAATCAGACCCGTTTCCCATGCTTTATTAGTATTAAAGCAAAATTAAGCATTCCACTCAGGTTATCAGTTTATTTGATCAGTATATCAGTTATAATCAGAACAAAATTATTCGAAATTGAAAGAATGATGCGGCAATTTACAAACATTTGCTCAAAGAATTACAAGCACTTTTGTTAGGCATGATTTTAACTAACAACCCAAAGTGTTACAATTAAAGGACAACTTTTGCTGACAAATAAACATGCTCATCTGGGTGCAGGTAACATGAAGAAAGATTACACATTGTACTTTTACATATACTACAGACATTGAAACAATACAAAACTCGTTGAAAATCGGCAAAGTCATCCTTTAATTTGAAATCAATTATAGATATGTTTTGATATGGAAATGTTTTGATTCACTGTGGTTTGGATTTTTGGAAATGTCCCTGAAGAAAGAAACAGTTCTACCTATTTGAACATGCAGTCATTAAGGTGGTTAAACTCCATTTCCTCTTGCTTCCTTACATGAGGTGCTGAAGGATAATGAGGAGATGCTGGAGTCTCGGGAGCTGTGTTGAAGACTGTGTTAAAACACAGATGGCATGAGGCTGAGCTGACTAATAGCTTGACATTCTTACTCTCTGACTATCTGAAGGATTGAGCCAGCTGTGGTGTGCCTTGTCCATGTAACCATCTAATTTAGTGTTTACATATACCCTTATCATTTCCCATACATTTAAAACATAATGGTTTATGCTCAGTTTAGTAAATACTTCATGTCTTCTGGCTTTGCAATACTGACCATCCACTACAACCTCCTCCTCCTCATTGTCAGTGCTGCTGAGTTTTTCAGGGTCACTCTCAGACAGGTCGCAGCGTGCATGCTGGCCAACTTGTTTTGTCTTCAGTAGGTACGCGGCCAATCCCAGCTCCTGCTCGAGAGTGGTGCGCTGCAGAGACCAGCAGCTGATAACACGCAGGTCACAGTACTTCAGAGATCTGAGGACAGGAACAATACGGTAAGCCTAAGTATAAACCATGAAAGTGAAGTAAAGCTATTATTTTAAGATCTAGTCCCAAGACTCTTGTCATTTCCATGACTTTTCCTTCTCTAGTCATTTGTGTTTACTGAATTAATGAATAACGATTAATCATGATGAATCATTTTGAATGATCCATTGAACAGTCCAGATGCTCCCAAATTTAACTACTAAAGCACGCAAGTATTGCTCTGCATAAGAGCAAGATTTTATATTATATAGACATTTATAATATTTTATAATATAATATTATATCATATAAAAACATTTAAAGTTGTATTAATTTCTATGACCTTTACATTTAGATATGCATAGGTTAACAGTGATATAAAATTTAGGCAAAAAAAAATGGAATGGAATAATTTTGAATGGAATAATACTGTCAAATAACCTCTGCCAGTAAATAAAATAAAATGGTACAACACAAACTATTTTGAAAAGGGACTCAAATTGCCACATGTAATAATTTTTCTGAGGTCTTGCTGACCTGTACAATAAAAAAAGAAAAGAAAAAAAAAAACATTATTTGGACAATCAAACAAAATAGAAATGGGCCTTCTAAAGCTTGCTAATCTATGTAAATGATTCATTAAACATTTCTAAGAAACTACTCTTATGGTAGGTAGTTTATATTATATGAAATGCAATAAAAAAAGAATATATTTAACAGCTGGATGCTGGTAATTTTGTCTAAAATTTAAAACAAGCATTCTGCATCAAGCTTAGTCAAGTTAAAAAAACTTCCTGCGAGTGTTTTACCTGGGTAAAGACTCTCCAAGTGGATCCATGCCGGTTAAGATGAGGATACAGGGTAAAGCCTCCAGCTCTAGATATGTCCGAGGAGCCCAGTCTGGGTCCAAGATCTTCAGCCATACCTGGAGACATATAAAAAGCAAAAGGATATATGATTTAGGGATATAAAGAAAAATATGGACACAAGAATAAATGACACAAAATGTTATTTATATAAAAAAAAAAAAAAAAAACAATTAATAGTAAATACCCTTAGTTGGTCCAAGAAGTGTTTTCCTACAGTGAGAGGAGAGTATGGATCCCCCAGGATGACCTCAAACTGCTTGTGAAGGCCGAGTCTGTTGCGGACGTGGCAGAGGCGCTGGTGAGCGAAGGCAGCGAGAGCTGGTGAGGGGATCCTCAGGAGCAGCATGTGACCGTGACGGCTGGGACATCGCTGGGATGTGTTGAGGAGGCACTGCACCATCTCCAGCGTCTCTACTGAGATGTGCTTCTGCAGAGCCTGTAAAGCCTGGCCGCCCGCTGTTGCCATCAGGGCCAGAGAGTAATGCTGGATCAGCACATGGGTGCGAATCACTGCACTGTGTAGTTTTGGGAGCCTGGGGAGACGTAAGGGAATTTATCAGTGGGAGTATGAGCTGCTAAAACAGTAATAATGTAAATTGTATTACAGATAAATAAAAAACGTTTTAATATATTTTCATGTCATTTATGGCAAAGCTGAATTTTAAGCAGCCATAACTTCAGTGGATCCTTCAGAAATCATTGTAATATGCTGATTTGCTGCTCAAAAAGCTATATAAAATATACATTAATTAACAGCTGCAATATTAAAAAAAAATAACACCGGAAACAAACCTCTCTTCCAGAGCAGCAGCCATGCTCTCAAATGAACTGTCATATCGTAGCAGAGGAAGGCCACTTCCAGAGCGGGTTGTCTCCAGCAGCTCAGATACACCAAAGTACTTTGTCTTCTCATGATAAAGATCTATATCCTAGGTGTGCAAAAACAGATATATACAAAATGTAAACTCATTAGGAATATTAAGAAGTTCTGTGGTCGTGGTCATCTGCTATGAGCTATTTCAAACTTTTAGTTTCCAGGAGCTTAACTTACTGGTTTAAATAGATAGTATGTGGTATTCTTACATTGTTAAATGCAGAGGGCCAGTGGATTTCATTGTAAGGGCTGATGCGTGTGTATTGAGTCTGCAAGGTGAAGGGGAACGAAGTCACATGGAGCGTCAGGATGTTGGGAGCATCCTGAATCTGTCTGCAGTTCAGCAGACTGTCCACTAGTCCTAAGCTGGAGTCTCCTTCACTGCACTGCCCACTGGCATAAGAATAAGGATATACAGATACTTGCACCAACAGCCAAGCAAAGAATGTTTAGAGGAGAATCATGGGAGGTCACATACCTGCTGATGTCCCAGTGTGCGTGATCATGCACTAGTATGAAGAGCGTGTAGGGGTTCGTCTTGGATTTCTGAATGAGGCTGTTGATTTTTCCCACTGCACTCGGATTCAGCTTTACCACATACTGCTCAGCCTCCTTCAGCGACAAGCAGTTCTGATCCAGTCCTAACTCCCGTAACACCCCTGGAAATACAACAGCAGGAAGTGAGATCTATCTGCAATATATAACATAACTGCTCAATGGGATTTCTCCAAGCCTGTGACGTAAAATAAAGTTTATTCACTATTTAAAAAAGGACGAGACATTTTACTTCCTGTTTTAAAGGAAAACATGTCAAAACGGGTCGTTTTTAGAGCTCTCCCTGGATCTGTGCCCTTACAATTTTTTATTTTTTTTTCATGTGTTTAACAAAAAGTAGACTGATGACAGAGTAGGCTTTAATACTTATCAGAGATATACTTAAAATTATACTTAAGTATACTTGGCTTATACTGTTATACAAAGTATATACTGTATATATTTCATCTTTATATGTCCCAACTTAAAAAAAAAAAGTAACAAAAAAGTGAATTTTTGATATTCTTTCAGGATACTTTTGGGACAATTAAGTACGAGAAAAGTACAACTAAGTATAATTGGCTTATACTTAAAAGTGCAAAAAATAGTATATATAGAGTAAACTACAAGTATGATGTTAATTTCATTTAAACAAAACAATTATAACTACAGTATAAAAAAGTTTAAACTAGTAGTTTACTGAGAGTGTATTTCAAAGTGTACTTTAATAAACTAAAAAGTGGCTAGAAGTGAATAACTAGTAAACTAACAGTAACAGTATATAAAACTTAGATATAGACTAATTGTGTACTCAAAGTTTACTACTGTTACACTTAAAGTATACTTTTATAGTACACAAATAGTACACTTATAAGAATTCTACTAGGACATTGTTTTTTGTTTACTTAAACTTTATTTAAGTTTACTTGATAAAATGTACTTCAGGTATGCTTCTTTTTTGTAAGGGTGTAGTAGCGACTCGTGGGTATTGAGTGGCAATACTCTACCTGAGTTCCACAAGTGAAGGACGACTTGATGAAAAGTGACCTCAGAGGGTGGAACGCAGATTAAGAACTCAACCTTGTCGAAGGAACCGAGGTCCAGGTTTTGTGTGCTGGAATCAGCGATGGCGCAAACGTGCGAGAGCAGCTTCCGAGCCACGGCAAGCTGTATGGGGCGAATCTTGTGCCACTCTATGGAGAATTCTATTGAAAAATACAAAGTGTTAAAACACCTTATGCTCAATGTATATATCTCATTAACTTTGTACTTGGATACTTAAGTCTCACCAGCACACTTGGCTTTAGGACTGTCTCCTGATGGTTCTATGCTAGAAAACTGGGCAGCGTTCTCAGGACTGGCTTTCTCTAGCAAGGCTTCCACATCTCCATCTGATAAGTGGTATAGAAATGCACTTAAACACTGTATGGGGAAACCACAGAGGTGAGATCCATGTCTCAAACCAGCAGTCTTACCTGGACCCAGAGAACTGTAATAGGACCCCAACTCTGCTGCCACCCCAGAAGACAATTCATGGACCATCTCTCTCACATAATCACTGGGAGAGAGAAGACTCTCAGCTAGAGCACGGGTCTGGTGCTTCCCTGTGTGAAAACGTGGACATTGTAACATTTTAATCCAATTTCACTTTAATTCAATTTCAGATCTACATGCTTATTGCATATGATTAGTACATTTATGGCCAATACAGATAAACCAATTTTTTATGTCAAGACTGAAAATCATAACTCTATACCATGTAGTGTAAATAAATAAATAAATAAATAATAAAACAACAATAGAAATCCTGTGTTAAGACATCACATTATAATGTACAGTATGAAATAAAAAAACATTGTCAAAGTTTAAATGATACCAAATGTATATATTATTACTGCTTTGTTATTTTTTATATAAAAAAATGAGATTAATCAGTTTTATTATGTTGACAGCTGCAGTTTTTAACTATAGGCCAGTGTTATTTTTCTATTTACTATTATTATATTTATTCATATTTACAAAAGATTACATTTCACAGTGTTATTAAATTATTAGTGTTTTTTAAAGATAAACTTAAGTGAGCATTAGATAATGGCAAAGGTAATCTAAATACAAATCTAATCTCAATAATGATACTGATCAATACTAAAAAAATTCTAATGGCTGACAGCCATCTATAGTCTAAAGACATTTAAAAAAAACATTATTAGTAGTAGATGCACATTTGAAACCACGTACCTGTCACCACCACACATGACTCTATTTCCTGGCTCTTGTTCATGCAGATGATCACCACATAATTGGTCTGCTTCAACCTGCCATCTACTAGTCTGTGGAAGATGTCCTCCAGCGCTTCAGCTAGAGAGGGCGCTGTGTCCAGCACTAGAACTCCTTCCCCGCATGAGCTGGTGGCCAGTTTGGCCAGCCAGGGGAGCTGAGAGGGAGTAAGAGGCTGTGCGAGGCAGGGGAGAGGAGTAGGAAACTGTGCATGTGTCTGCTGATACTGCCGGATCTCCGTCAGGTGTGATTCACGCCAGGAACGCATGAAGATCTGCTCCAAGTCTTCCATCAGAGGAGCCTGGTCAGGTGCTGTCGTAAGATGATTATCTTATAATTATTTGGGGTCATTTTACAGTATATAATGTAAAATAAGAAATTAAGGTTCCAAAATAATAAAATATTGTATTTTAAATATAGTCTTAGTCCAAGGACTCTCAGGGGATTTCAGGGGGGTGCTAAGAGGGCCATAAATGTATCTGTTTATTTATTTACAGTTAGTCACAGTTAAAGTGTTAAACTTAAGTATTAAATGTTTAATGTGATAATGTTTAACACATTTACTGAATTTAAATATTTTTACCGCTTTGATATTCTTTCTAAAAAAAATATGAGATTAATCAATAATTTTATTATTCTGATTGCTGTAGTTTTTAAACGTAAACTGGTGTTATTTTAGTATTATTGATATTATAAGTATAGTCTATTGTAGTTTAATTTTAGTAATTGTTAGTATGTTTTTTCTATTGAGCTTTAATTTATATTTATTTCAGTTTTAATTTGTAATTTTAATACATAAACTTGTTTCATCTAATATTTAACACTGATGCAAGCAATACAAAAATTAATGTGCATAAAGCAAAGTTTACATCATTAATAATTTAAGATAATATTTGTATCAAGTGCTTTTGTTTAAATGCACAGTGACAATACAAAAGGCCAGTTATTTAATTTTGGAAACAACATCTTTCTGATATTGTGCTTTATATTTTGCTCAAAAAGTACCAATTCATCTTCTATACAGGGATCTGTACATAGAAATATAGCTGCCTTCATATTTCCGGAAGGGACTCGTCATAATGGAGGTCTCTGGAATCAAAAAGTTTACTGTTGGGCAAAAACAGACGGTGTGGAAGGTGCTTGAAATACTGTTGTTCTTACCAAGCTGCACTAGATAGTAGACAGTCAGCAGGATCAGCATCTCAGTGGAGATGGGCTGAATGGGAGCGGTGCCATACTGCTCATAGACTCTTGGGAGGTTCTGGGAAGTGCGATAGCATTTCTGCAGCAGGCCACTCACCACCACGTCCTCAAGGTTCCCACACAAATGTGGGAGTGTCCCATGCCCTACAGCCAAAAACACACACACACACAAACATGGTCTAACTGACAGCTGGCCCAAGATAACGTGGTGGGAACCGCTATCACGGTTCCACTGTAGACAAAACAGACACAAACCACGGAAAAAAACACAAATAGTTTAAATGTGCCCAGGTTGCTCCTACATTTTTGTGTTTCTATAAACATTCATACAGCTAATTTTATTTTGTAAGTTCATTTTGTAAATATTCAGAACAGAAATTGGCATCATTGTAAACAGGGTCAGAAAAAAAATATAGCAAGAACAAAACAATGTTGAGATTTTACCTTTAAAAATGACCGGTCGTAGGCCACAAGCCTGGAGCAGGTGATCAGGCACTGTGACAGACTCCCCAGGGGCATGGCGCGGCGAGGACCCCATAGTCAAACACCCAGATGCCCCGCTGTCCACTGAGAACAAATACATCTACACTTGATAGCTGATATAATATTGCACATAATTTTCAGCACTCACTTGACTTATTTGAAGTAGTCTGAGTGTGCACACACATATTCACACACACACAAAAACGCACATATGCACACAAACCTCTGTCCCCAAAAGCAATCACAATACTAAATCTTTTAAATCAGTGGTTCCCAACCTGCCTTGGGTCAGAGTTTGCAAAGGGGCTTGTGAACTTATATGGTTTGAGGTAAAATATGGATGCAAAAAGTATTATTTAAAAAAAGTATTACAGGATTTTTTTTATATGTAAGGCTTCAAGGACAAAAGATTGGGAACGACTGTCTTAGGTAATACTTGAAACCTTCTTGTTATTTTAAGTCCAGATGAGTCACTCATTATTTTTAAATAATGTTGCTTTTTTGAGCATTTGCTCAGTGCTCTCCAGAGAAAATCTGAAGAACACTCTGTTCAGGTTTGATAAAAAGCAAACACATCTATAATCATAAAGGCCTCTTTAGAAGAGTGCTTGATGCAGTCAGATCACATCACATTTTTGGCACTCAGACACAGGGGTGTAGATAACCCTGGCATTTTGGGTTATAACCTCAGTTGTTTTTTTCTCTAGCCTTAAGCCTCATAGTCATAAGGCCTCCCAATGCTGCATAATGTTATATTATATAAGATCTTACAGTGTTACAAATGTAGAAGCAGAAATATTGTGCCTGAATGAAACCCAAATACTGCTGCTCACTGATCTTTTAATATTCTTATAGGGCACTACTTTAGGAAATAATCATCCTCCACCCCCTTTACCTGATTTAGTGGCATTGGTCGTGCTGTTGGGAGCAGGTCTCGGGGTTACTTCGGTAGGAGCAGAGGATTTTGGGGACCATCCCTTGTGCCTCTTTTTGGGAGGCCCAGAATTTGCCATGGAGCCGAAAAGCAATTGATCAATAGGATTAAGAGAAAAGTTGCAGAGAACATCTATCCATCGATTCTGTTATATAACATTGTAGTGTCAAAAACACAAAAATAAAAAAAACCTTCTGCACCAAGCTCACAGTTTACCCTGCCAAACAATCATCTTTTCTTGTGTCATTGTAAATCTAAAAACAACAGAATGTAAATTTACTTTAAAGGTGGGTTTTGGTGTCATAGGATGTGATTATTATGTTATACATTAACGAAACTTTAAACACAAGCGCATATGTCCCTTTATATGCAAAGAGAACCAGAAAAGAAGGAGCAATGTGTTAAATCCAAATGAAAACCATAGCATCAGGAAGGAAGTCTCACATTTAACAATGCAGACAGAGAGCAGGAGAGAGAGTGCTGAAAGAAAAGAGAAGGATCGGGAGGAGTAAAGGGCCTAGACAATACAGCTGCTTCATTTTAAAGCATTTAAACATTTCAAAAGGGCTGCTCTCTTTCACTGAAGGTGTGAAGTCTAGAGGGGGGATTAGTTTAGGGACCGCCCCTGTAAAATTGAGGTTTCCCTTTTCTCTGATCCATGCTTGAAATATAAACACTGAGTGAATAGTGACTACTGGAGGGCAGGATTACCTATTCCTGTAGGCCTTCCAGGACCATTGGCCACCAGTCCAGGCTGTGCCGGAGGCTGCTGGGGTCCAGGATCATGACTACCATTGATTAAGGGAGGGGAACCCTCAGATAAATGGAGATGGGTTTTTAGATCTGTGAGATAGGGACAAGATAAAACATAGCAGTTTAAATGCAAAAGTAAATACAGTAAATATGAACTTAGCAACAAGATAGATGGTTAACGCCTTAACACACTGTGTGTTTCCTACCTGCATGGTTAATTGTGTTCAAGGCTGTGTGCCCTGAATTGGGAAGCAGGTCAGTGGGTCCTTGTCCTGATTGTTCCTCTGGTCCAGCAGCTGCATTACATACTGCATGTCTCATTCGGCTGTCTGCACATAACATGAAAAAAAATCCATAAACCACAGTAAAATAAACCTTAGCATAAAGACTGAACACTGAATGGCCTGCCATTTTTGCCTGGCATATTAAAAAATGGCTGATAAAACCCATAGACTGACACTGACCAATATCACACTTGGGGGCCAGTAAAGATCCCACCCAAAACACTTTAGCAATTACCTTGGAATGTCCTAGAAACCACTAGAAACCTAACATCAAACTATGCAACTTTAGCACCACATTACACCAGCTGAAATAACAACTATCAAAATAAGTTGAACAGCTATTAAATTAAATATAACAATATTAGCATATCAACAAAAGATAACAGTTTATTATTATAAATATGCTGCAGTTATGTTGTCTTCCTCTTTGAGTGCTTAACTGCTTTGTGAAGCATGAAATGCTCTCTGAATATATGCATACGCTGCCAAAGCTCTTCCGCTCAATGTTGACGTGTCTCCATGGTAGCAGTGAGCTAAATTAGGTGTGCTGGCCATCTGCACTGTCAGTCTGAGAAGGCAAGCACTGCTGAATGGGCCAGGCTGACCCAGGATGCTGGACAGGGTCATATTAACCCTCCTGCTAGTCGCTGGTTGTCAATATTCCACCACAGAAGCATTGCTGATGCTATACGCTTCTAAAATAAGATGTCCATTCATCAAGATTACCATAAAATGTAGAATGGCACCTTTGCTGACTATTTCTGTGCAATCTTACCTATTCCTTTCCAGCAGATCGGTGGTCCCTTGACCAGAATGCCCTGTGCATTTCTGAGGAGGTGGTACTTTAAGTGCTTCTGCTTCTTAGGCTGTGTGGTGAGCTTCAGGTTGATGTGATCGGCAAACTCAGTGAAGTAGCGGAAGCCCTTCTCTCCGCACCCCATGCAGTTCCCGGAGAAACCTACAACAGACAAAACGTATGGTGAATATCTGTTTTCTATTCTGTATGTCTTTGAGTGCCCAGATGTTTTCTAGATTACCAAGTACAGTTATCTAAAATAGAGGCATAGTACAGACGGTCACCAGCTGAGCACCCAGTTTCCATAGCCACAAACCTTCACTGGGGGCGAGGGCTCTGAGCTGAATTGAGAGCCATAGAAACCCAAATTAAAGGGCTTAAAATGTCTCTCTGACAAATGAAAATATGGTCCATCAAGGTTAGGGTACCCTGACCCAGGAACTGGCACTGTGCTTAGGGTTTTCCCATTTCTACCTCTCTCTCTCTCTCCTCAATCTATCCTTTGCTAATTTTTGTTGCCAGAGGCTGTTGCTATAGACCAGGGGTTCTCAAAGTTTACATTCAAAAGTCCGAATGTGAATTCTCATCGATGTCAAAAGGTCCGAAATAATTGTTATTACAAAACTTTTTTTTTTTTTTTAATGCTTATAACTTTATATAACAATTCAACTTTATATATGCTTATTATCATATTCATTACGTCATCAAGTCGTACTTGCATTTAGGCTACTCTCTGAACTGTTACATAAAGTACTGCACTTTTATACAACTAAATGCACGATAAAGCAGTTCTTATGTACATATTTTCTGTTTCTGAAAAAGTACTTCAATGTAACCTAAAGTCACTTCAACTGAATTGCTAAAATCTTGAATTATAACTCCAATACGGTCACAATACTGGAATTTCTAACTTCGATTTGATACCATAAAAAATAACGATATTCGATACCATTTTTGGTATGCATTTGGTGTGCATTTGAAGTGTGTGTGTACTGGCTGCCAGAAAGAACAGAGAGCAAGAAAGCGCATCTGATATCAGTTTATAGATATACTGCGAATAAAGAGTATTGAAACCGTTTTAGATATTTCAGTATTTATAAGTAATGAATAATCTGTATTATTTTAACCACACTAGTAACAACTACTTAGTAACCACCCAAAACAGCCCACCAACCACCTAGCAATCATTCTGAATGATCTAGCAACTGAATAGCAACTGTCTATCTATCCAGTAACTCTACAGCAACACCTTTGCATCCATCTGTCTAGCAACTACCTAGTAATGCCTTTGCAACCACCTAAAGCAACCCAAGAACCCTCTAGAAATGCCCTAGTAACTGCCTAGAACACTGTATCAACCACCTAGCAACCGTGCAGAACACCATAACAACAGCTTGGCAACCATCTAGTAAGGCCATGTATATGTGCTATTTCTCTAGCTGTCTTTCTATCAAGCTGCTTATATGAGGGTCATAGAAACCCAAATTAAAGACCCACAAATGTCTCTCTGACAAATGGAAATGTGGTGTTTTGAGGTTGGGGTACCCTGACCCAAATCAGGGCTTTTATCATTTTCTACCTATCTTTCACAATCTGGCTCTTGGCTTTTTTTGTAATGCAGGAAATTCAAATATTGGTGCATCAGGTTCACGGTGTCTTGCCTAAAAGTGCATTACGTCCACATTCATCGGGCAGAAAGCGCAGGTCCACCGCACACACCAGAATGTGATCAGGCAGGCTGGGAGATTTTGCTCCGACGAGCAGAAACCCAGAAGGGACTTCCAAAGACTCGGTGGCCAGGGACGAGAGCCGAAGGTCTTTGCCTGCCTGACAGAACCCTGAAATTGCACAAGTTTGTATTAGGACACAGTGACTTTATGAACATGCTGAATCACTGATCGTCCATCAGTAGTCTGAATGGCTATAAATGTACTGACTTAAGGCCCCGATATACTTCAAACGAAGTTCGTTTTCATTCTTCGTTTGGGGGCAAGAAGAAGTTATTACACCTTATTATATTTTATGTGTTGTCATAATTTGATAAAAACAAAGGATTATTATTGTATGTTCTTTTAGCATTTCATTAATTGTGTACCTTTTAAATTTGCTTATTGAAAGAACAACATTATATCTTTACTTATGGTGTAACATTTATTTGAAACACGTGTATTTGGTACTTGCTACCTTATATCTTTACTCTTTCCTTTCATTCTTTTCATGGCTTTGGAAAACTTGCATCTGATGTTTCTCTACGCCGCTTTTTGCATAACTCCAGGTCGTTCAACACCAAGCTTTGTTGCAGTTTCTTTCTAGGAATTAAATGCTTTCTCTGAATCTTTAAAGTCTCTCCGCGAGCAATCGTACAGGTGCGGATACATCTGTGCCAGCTCAGTGATTCGACACATTGTATTAATGTTGCTAGTGATAGGATATGTTGTTCTTGCCTGACCTCCGTTGAATGAGATACGAACCGAAAAATAAATAAATAAATAAATTGCACGTCAAAAGAAGGTGGAGTTTCAGAACACACCCACTGATTGTGTAACCGCCACGGACCAATGGAAACTCAAAGGTGTTTAGGAGCGAAAACTATCTCCCCCTAAATTTCGATTTGGTCAGCTGTTTTGAACTGCCGAAACGAACTCAAAATGAACTTCGTTTCGGCCTCATTTTGTTCAAAATGATGTCATATCAGTTCGTCCTTCAATTTCGTTTGAAGTATACCGGGGCCTTTACAGCTACTGTAAAATAGTTGTTATTGATCTGCTCTGTTATTTATGGCTCATATGATCTCACCATCTGTAGTACAGGATCCCTCTGGTGGAGGCTTCATCTGATATGGGTTTGGAGGGCTGTTTGAATCTGAAACATCCTCTTCATCGTCATCTTCATCTCCTCGACCTGTTGAGAATTTTTTTTTATATATTGTCTAGTTAGGGGACGTATAAGATACTCAAAACCTCAAAACAAGTGATGCATTCTAAAGTGTGTGATACCACAGAAGACCACAGAAGTAAAAGCTCACCATCATGAGAGTAAGGCCTTTGCTCTGCTTCCAGGTACAGCTGAGAGAACACAGGTCTGGGCACCACTGTGTTGGAGCGCAGTGACGCCTCTATGGAGTTGTGCAGCACTTCCTCAAACCGTGTGCTCTGAAGGTGTCCTGTATATGAATTCCCCATGACCTTTCATAGAATGAAATAAGTTGTTATGAAAAGTTAAAATGGAAATTTGAAGGTACATTATTGCTGTAAAATTTAATGACATAAATTAAATTTATAGTAAATGGTCATTTTTGAAAGAAAATAAAAGTATATAAAAATAAAAAAAGGAATATATTTGTCTGATACTTATAATATTGTTAATAAAAATAGTTTATTATTAAAAAAAATAAAGGTTAAATTAATCATTATATTTCATTGTGGGGCCAGTGAAAAAAAAACATGCATCATACTGTACATTAACAGGATAAATTATTTCTACTACTTTTTCAATGACAATTATTCTGACTATGAGTGTTATTAAAGCAAACAGCTGTAGCACAGAGGTTATTTGAGGACATGTGATTCTGACTGCACACAAACACACCGCTCTGACTGTGGAGCCTGAAGTCAGCTCATAGCTGATTTGATGTCAGTGATTCATCAGATAATCAGCCTCTCTCGGTGGTCAGTAAATATGATTACAACAGGACAAAACTGAGTTCAAATCATTTAAAACAGTTTTTTTTTTTTCATTTTCTCTAGAGGAAGAAGAAATAGTGGCTTTTTGTAGGGTGTCCAATTTGCAAACTCATAAAGTAACCATGATACAATGTCAGGGCATCCTGACCCAGACTTTGTGTGTGTGAGAGAGAGAAAGAGAGAGAGAGAGAGAGAGAGAGAGAGAGAGAGAGAGAACGAGAACAAGAGATATGGAGAATGGCCTACCTCCAATAATAAACAAAGTTAGAAACTGGAAAAGGCTGCACTCACATTATGAATAATGTGTTTTATGGGTTTACTCTTTTCATCAGAACATTGTGTGAGGAACAAACTGGAAGTTTTGGAAAATCAAGACATATGCCCTAGGTTTTTTTTTTCAACACCAACAAATCGTTATTTATAAGTTAATTTAGTTCACACAGACATGTCTCTGTGATGCGTTTTCTGAAAGCATTGTAAGCCGAAGCAGATTGTAGAGACAGTTGGTGCGAATGATTTATACAATCTATTAAAGGCGTAGTCACATATGCAAAATTTCAGCAAAAGTTAAAAAATAAAAAATCAACAGTCAATATTCAATAAGCATCAATCAAACATAAAACAATAACACAACCAAAAACCAAACAATCTTTCAAAATAACAAAGAAATCTGCATGGGGAACTTTTTTTGTCCTCACAATAAAATTCAATCACAATATTTAACAGCTCACAGGAAAAGATTATCAATAAATAATAATGTAAATTCAATGTTAAATCACAAAACACCATCATATTTCCAAATTTGGAAGAACTATTCCTTTAACGGCTGCTTTTGTTTTAAATGCATGTAGGTATATGGCATAACCGTGTGAATAGCAGCACTGAAGCCACTAATGAAAAAAGCTCTGGGGAAGAAAAAAGACCCTTGGACATAATCCCTTTGCTTTTAAATGCTCTCTGCCATATGTTCCTTCTCTCAGGCCCAACACTCATCCCACGCACTAGGAATTCACAACACAGTAACACCCTAAAACAATGAAGAAGACCAGCAACATGTCATATAAACATCAACAAGTACCACCAATAAAACTTTTATAACAAGAAAGTGAAATTCACATGCTCTCATAATATTGCTAGCCAGAATCTCTGGGATCTCATGGCAAAACACCAATCTTTTTGACATTTGGAACTAGTCAGGAGTCCTGCCATCATCATAAAACATATTAGCATTTTGTGCTGAGGGGGAGAAAACTGCAGTTAAATAAACAAATGCTAATGCGGACAGGCTCTGCAGATAGTCGAGGAGATAAAAGAGCAAGACGTGATAGCAGCGAGGACGTTCAACAGCCCCATCCTCCTAGACAGAGCTTCCTTACAGGGAGATGACAAGGTCTTTCATCTTTCCCGGACTCCCCCCGGGTTAACATCACCCAACTATTGTGTCTCCGTTTATGGCCTTCTCTCTTTACAGACAAACCCATCTCTCTCTCTCTGTCTGTCTGACTTACACATCTTTCTGACACTCTATACACTACACTTCAATTTATGAAGAATTAGCTACAAAATGTCCCAGCTGAGACACATTTGTCCCCTCAACAAAAGCTAACCACTGGACATCAAAAAGTGACAGTAAAAATTTTCATAATGTTGCAAAAGATTTATATTTAAAATAAACGCCGTGCTTTTGAACTTTCAATTCATCAAAGAATCCTGAAAACAGTGTATCAGCGTTTACAGAAATATTAAGCAGCACAACTGTTGATAATATTAATAAAGTTTCTTGAGCACCAAATCAGCATATTAGAATGATTTCTCGAATATTTGAAAACTCGCTTTGCCAACACAGGAATAAATTACAATTGAAAATATATTAAAACAGAAAGCCGTTATTTTAAATTGTAATAATATTTCACAGTATTACTGTTATTAATACAATATTACTATTACCATACACAATATTAATATAGTTTTGATCAAATTAATGCGAGCATAAGAGACTAATTCAAATACTAATTAAAAAATCTTACTGATGCCAAACTTTTGAATGGTATATACAATTTTATTTACTATTTTATCAAATTTGAACTGTGGTAACTATGGTATTTTTTTTGCAGAAAATATTCTTACGTTTTAAATTTTTCATAAAGGTCTAAAAATCCACTTTTCTAACAATTTCTATTTGTTTTTCTAATAAAAGTTTATTCCAGAAAATTGCAGTTCAACTAGGTGAGGAGATACACATAAAAAAAATACAGTAATGCAAACCACATTAGAGACAAGTGGAATGGGCACCTGAAGATCTGAAACGGAAAGAACGTGCTACTTTCACTACTTTTTCCTTCTCTAAAGAAGATGGTAGAAGAGGGTGGGTGGCTTTAAAGCCTTGGGAGTTGTGTGTGTAAGCGGGGGGCTGGGGTCATTCCACGCTCCACATATACAATAAAACTGAGCAGACGACCAGTAGAAGAGCTGGAAACAGAGAGAGGAAAATGTTATTGTTGAGCAGGGAGTGAGTGACACAGCAGGTCTCTGCTTTACCTCTGCCCACTGCCTCTCTCTACCGGCACGAACACACACACACACACAGACACACACAGACACACACACTTCTACATGAAGCCTGCCACATAGCAACAGGCCAAAGGTCAGGGCTGGCAAACAATGTTTGGGTAGTGCTTTGATGTGCTCAGGCATGGTCCAACCAGAAGCTCAATGGACACAAAGAGGCTGAGAAGGGCAGTCAGATAGCACCGCTCCATTCTTCTCATCACCTTTAACCTTTGACCCCTGCACCCCTGCGAGAGATCACATTTCAAGGATGGCCAGTTGCATTCAGACAGATCTTTTTGTCCAATCTTAAGGCTACTGCGGGAATAATTTGTTCATTTTTTTGCAGAAAGAAGTATATATTAGTGAATAAAAATTAAGATACTAGCCTAAGTAATATCTCAAAGCATAATCGCATAGTGATGGACTATAGGTGTAACACTCACAGGGTCTGTACACAGACCACCTGTCCTAAATAAGCAATCATTACAGCTACACTTCCACCAGTTCTACAGTGTCAACAGTGTCTAATGTGATGTGCGGAAAATACCCCTCTGGCACTGAACGTTGTGAACATTACTTCACACAGTCCAAACACCAGCTGTTCTCGCCAAAAACTAAGCTGTCCAGTGTCTTAATAACAGATATATCGTCATCTCTTGACAGCTGAAGTTTCAAGATTCCTTTTGTTCAGAACAACACCTGAGGCTCTAGTTACCAATTTCTATAATTACTACTTCAGTCGGACAGAGAGTTTGGACTTTTGGAGTCTGAAAAGGCTTTTGTTTTCTTGTGACAGGGCTTGTGAGGAGGCTTCTCCGTCCAAATGGCTGAGGTTGTTTTCTTCCCAATGGTTCTAGAGTGGCTTTTGAAACACACTCTCATGGTAATTCATAACTTTTTATGTTTCGGCGAAATGGTGGCCAACTGGAATGTATGTGTAGGATGACTAGGATCTCATTAGTACGTTTTTGTATGATTACACCCCACTGACAGATAAGGGGAGGACATTCATGCTTTCATATAAAATTTATACAAAATCATCACCTTGTTAAGTTACTATGCTTTTTCATGTTATCGGGTTGGTTTTTGTGAAAAACTAGAAAGAGCCTCAACATCACACGGAATCAATTTTCCAATTAAGTATAAGAAAGCTTTGTAAATCATAGAATTGTCTGTAAAATAGCAATGACAATACACTAAATATTGTACATTAAACTACCAAACAAACAGGCTAGCTAATGTAGACATGCTATGTAATCTACTTGAATAAATAAGCAAAAAGCACAATACAACTGCATAATTATTGAAAGATCATTTAAATGCAATAGGTAAGACTGATCAGACAAATGTAAGGGAGTGACATAGAAGGTCTACTTTTTTCTAAGAAATACCCAATTCTTTCAGCAGTTAATTGTAATTGTATTAGACACTGAAAATATTCAATACAAAAGATTATATGTAGATTACCATTAATGCAATATATATATTATGGCCAGTGTGAAACTCTACAGGGAATGAAACTAGTGCAACATGTCAGCACTGTCAGCATGCAATATATTGTCCTGATGAGCAAAATGAAACATTTAATAAAATCCTCTACTGCAGATCAATGACAGTATGCACATTAATTTTTCAAAACAAAACATTTACGCTGCCTATTAATTACACCATAGGTGGTAAAATAATGTAGTTGTTTTCTCTTTGCATTTCATAAGTAATAATTATGAGATGTTGACTTATTATTATTATTTCATTTCATAATCAAAAAGTTACATTAGTTATACGTTTGAAAGTTGTGTTATGGGGATTACTTTTACAGTCATACTCTGAAAAATTGTATTTAGCTATAGTTTTCATGGGGTGCTGGAATCAGAGTATGGATGGAAACAACATGTTAATATTTAACAAAGCTACAGATTAGGTCATGCAATAAGCGAAACAATAAATGCAGCACGAACTTACCTTTAATTCAGTATAAAAGCACTCAGATATTCCAGGGGGGGCTGACTGGATTCGGGCTGTTAATGTACATTTCTCCGAGATGCGCGATTCAGCCGCCTCCGCTGCGCACGAGCAGCCAGTCAATGAGCCCTGCTGTAGAAATGCCGCTGGCCGCGTGCGATGATTTGTTACAGCGAACAGGACACCCCTCTCTCCTCGTGTGATAGTATCGTCCATTATTAGCCTCTTCCGAGTTGATGTCACCCCTTATCTCGCTGCAGAGATGGAATCGCCCAACTTCATCGCTTGAGCAGCGTTTGTTTGGAAAGTCCTCGAGTGCCAGGTGTGTTTGAAACGCCAGGTAAGTTGCTGCTTTTTATCATTAGTAAAAATACGTAGTTCACAAATGCGTTTTGTCAGTATGGTTTCTGAAGTAAATCCATGGCCAAAATAAAAACAAAATCAGTGACAATCAATCATACTGTGAGGTGTGTTGTGCTGTTTTGGACTTTTTAGTAAACTCACTTAACATTTACTTTTTTTTTACTTTACATATGGGTCCCAGATTTTTTCATAAACCATGTAAACAGACCCAAGTGTATGAATATGTAATTTGTAGACATATTGATGTGACAATGGATTGTAAAAACATAGGTGCATCCAAAAAAACAAACAAAAAATAATAATTACAAATACATTCACAACACAACTTTTCTTTACTATTCTTATCTCTTTTCTTTTCCTTTCCACTATCTTCTCTTCTCTTTTCTTTTCTTTTCTTTTCTTTTCTTTTCTTTTCTTTTCTTTTCTTTTCTTTTAACACAGGTCCCTTTCAATAACTGATACTATATTATCACTTTACAATATAGTTGTTTATTCACATTAATTAAGGCATGAAGTAACATGACTTAAGCATAGTTTTTACAGCATTTAGTTTTTATACAGGATAAATTAATGTTAATAATAAGTATAAAGAAATATTCAGTTACAACACGATTTGTTTGGGGGATTGGCCAATGTTTTCTTTTCTCTTTGTTTTTTCTTTCTTTATTCTTTTCCAAACTTAGCTCCCATTGTATAACTGAGACTAAAGAGTTAAGAAAAAATTGACAGATATAGACGAAAGAATAATCATGTGTTGTTATAATTTTATTAATCTAGATGATATTTCTTTTTGTGATATTGCTGGTTTAATAATCACATGCTAATGTACGCATGCAGTGAAATGCACATCAGTATGTGAAACAACAACAACAACAAAAAACCTATAAAAAATGAATTATAGGCTACTAAAATGTAATTTTAAGTTCATTGCTGTATAGAATGGCACAGCTTTATAAAAAAGAAATTGAGGTATGCTGCTTGTCTGCAGATTATTAGATTCTGACCAATTACGCAGGAAGTCAAGTACTCTTCAGGCACATCACATCCCTGTGGAAATACTGTAGTAAAACCATGGGCTGCATTTCTGCACTAAACACTGACATGTGAAACATGCAAACCTAGGCCAAGACTAGTTGTTTTTGAAATCTCCAAAGAGTTGCTCTTACGTAATCATTTACATAATATGAAGGCCTATATGAAGTTAATGACTTCTCTCATACGTTCCCTCTTTTCCACTGCAGTGACAGAATTATTAAATTGACATGAGCATATCATATAACTGACAGCCATCGTGTGTCGCCGCCACCAAATGTTCATTTCTCATTTTTTCCCCACAAGTCACCATCTTTGGCAATCTGTCATCCTGACGGCTTCTTATTCCCCCACTAAGTGCCCACAGGCGAATGTGACGCTCATTGGTGACAAGAGCATTTTAGGTTGTCATGCACTAATGCAGAAGTTCCCCGGGACCCAACCGGTGTATTCATCTTCATCTGCTTGACTTTTTGCTCTTTCCGCTGTTGTCATAGCTTTGGTAAATTAAAGATAGCCCCTCCTTCTCCGTGAAGAGCACTGTCAACAATTCACCCAAATGCACCTCATTAGCTGGTCATGCTGCCACTCAACTGCAGATTTAGGCTTTTAATCCAGGTGAGTTATTGTTACTTTGTCATTATCAGGCACTGGAACCTAATGAGAAAACAAGAGCTGGAGCCCAGCCAAAAAAGGAGAGCTTGTTGGTGATTCATTGGACCAGCCCACACAAGGTTCCCCCACCCCAATGGGAGATAATAAGGCCATTTATATGAGTGTCATTGGACAGGAAGCATGACCATATCTGGACTCTGAAGGGCAGACAATCAAGTCTTCAAAAGAAATGTTGGAAGGTGAAAGCTGATTTTTTTTCTTCATATAATACTTTGGAACTTTTACATTTTGCATTTGTATTTGGTGGTCTCTAGTTAATCAAGAGTGACATCAACATTGTAAAGCAACCATTTTCAGGACAGATCGCTAAATGTTGCCAACTCTCTAAATGTGCAAGACTTTATAACAAGGTTCAAGTAAATAAAGTCCTAAATGTAAATGAATAAATATGCTCAATTTATGTTTGTTCAAAATACATAAATTTTAATGTATACGAATTTAAATGTTAAAAATATACTAGTACATATAAAATGAGTTAATGCAGTAGGTATCAGGAACTGAAAATGAACGACAATTTTTATAGCATTTATAAATTTAGGTTAGTGTAAATTAATATTGTTAATAAATTTTTACACAATTAACTCACAATAACTCATACAACCATAAATCCTAAAAAATTAACTGTATATGTAAAATAACATCAACCAAGATTAATAAATGCTAGTTATGAAGTAATGCATTAATTATGATTGTATGCTAATGTTAAATATATGCTTAAATATATTCTAGGATGTGTACAAAATAGCATCAGTTAAAGAATTAGGTATAATGAACTAACAGTAAACAACCATTTGAACAGTGCTTATGAATCTAGGTTAATGTAAATTAATAAACACAGTTGACGCATATTTATTTGTAATACAATTTTAATTCATACAACTTGAAATGTTTAATGTGTATTGACCGAGATCAATCAAAATGCTGGTGATCATTAAGCAATGCATTAATGATATCTCTAAATTAGATAAGGATTGTTTATTAAAGGGCAAACACTCTTATATTTCTAATTCCTTTTCTATAAACCATGCAGAATTTTATAGTGCTGAATGCTGTTCTGTGGGCCTGCTGATGGGACGGGTATTTCTAATGTACACACGGTGATTACCAAAGTCATTTTAATGAATATCATTGCGATTTTGCAAGCTGTAAAGCATATCATTACCATTAGGCTTTTACACACTAGCCTAACTAGGGATGCGTTCAGCAAAGCCTTAACAAAGTCATTAAATCCGTTTAAAAAGAGCCTTATTTGAGAAGCAATACAATTTTAAATTATTTTATTACCGAAAGAGTGTTTAACAAGTAGCTGTTTAAATGCCAAAGGCAGGTTATCTAAGTTTAACCTTCAGAAGAGAAAATGATCAGAGACTGCCCCTGGCATTGTTGGATAGAAATATCATCCCCCATTATCCCGCCACACCTGAAGTTGCAAATGGCCTTTCGTGGGAGGAAAATTATGTGATTCAGTTAATGACCGTCTTTATGTGAGAGGGGAAATGTGGCACAGTGTATAGGATAGTATGGAGGGTTGGGGGCTGGAGCAGAGTGTACTGTACTGGGTGCTAGCGGAATCATCTTTAAGATGGATTATATTTGTGTAATATAAGAATATATGATGATGACCTCATGCGCTTACTATGTGTCATCAAGAGCATCACAAAACTCATTTCCATTTTTTTTATGAAAATTAATTGAGTAAAACTATAAAGGGGAAACATAAAATGCATGTCATTATTATTTATAAATTATGATAGTAAATTAATTAAATTATAATACTATAATGTGTAGAGAGATTGCTTTATTTTAACCTATAATTCTACCTGGTTTTGAGTATATGCATGATAAATACTAACTTTTTTTTTTTTTTACGACAAGTTGCTCATAATGCCCCTCAACAAAACCTAATGATCGGGTACATTGTGATTATAAATGATGGACTTTTGCGATTCCCTGTTAAGCAACAAAATAAGTCAGTGCACATTTACAGTCCTACAACTGTTAATTGCTGTGTACAAAGAATCATATCTAAATATTAAAATATTAATATTGTTATAAATTCACTTGATTTTAACACTGGGATATTGTGTGTGTAAGCAGTGTGTGTGTCAGGTGCTCTCAGTGGCTCCTGTGAGGCCATGGCTAGATGATGAAGTATCAAATGTTAGCTGGCCTCTGTGATGAAAGTCTGAAGCAATAAGCTCCAGTAGCTAAAAGGATCTGGTTCAATAGTGATTTACCTCTAAACTGCTTAAGGGTATCTCACAGGTGCCAATAAGCTTTTTATTTGATACAGTACAGTAGTATTAATTCAGGTTTCTTGTTTTCATTTTTATCTCAATTTATGTCATATAATGTGAGTCTCCCTGGGAAAATATTGCCTCAAAGCGCTATCATATGAAACGAATAACAAACGGTTGTTTGACCTGGTTGTAACAAGGTTAATTATATTTTGCAGTCTCTCTTTTCAATTTTTTTGCCAGGTGAATGAGTGATATGTGAGCTCTTGAATATTTCAAGGTGAGCAGAAACAGAATAATAGCTAGCAGTGTTTTGAAATACTTCATGTCACTGTGATCCAAATATTATTAGGTCTAGGTTTTTTCCTCAAGCTTTTAGCCTGGACTATCAGGCATGTATTTGATAACACGGTCCACATATTTTAAAGTTAAACTGAGTTAACTTTTGCCTGCAGAGACACGATTCATTGAAATATGTGGTCACTGCTATAACAAAATGGAATAATGCAGTATGCAAAGTAATCAGAAAAATTCCAAAGTGGAAGCAGGATGGCTTAAAATGATTCAAATGAAAATATTATTATTATTATTAATAATACAATTAATATTATTATTAATAAATTAAAATAATCTTTAAAAAAGATTGTTTATAAAAAAGATTCAAAACATAAACACTGGAAGAAATAAAATTGTTTTAGACAATGTGGGCCCAAATTTACCGCTATGTAACAATAAACATGATGTTTAACATTTAAATGGGCATTAACTATTGATCTGCATTCTATGCCTTTATTATTGTCTCATTAATGCAAGTTACCAGTTATTTAGCTAATGTTCTAATAAAAGAGCAAAAATAAACGTAAATTGGTGCACTGTAAGCTATTAAAAGTACACAGCAGCATTCACCCTTATTGTCAATGTGTAATTAAAGTCCAACACGCCATTGGTGTGATGTCTTTAATTGCCCCTTTAAACACAATACATTGTAATTAAGCGCAGGGCGCGAGGGGTGGAGGGTGAAGGTGACAAACGGATGGCAAATGATCTGAGGATACGCGGATTTGATCCACAAGTTTAATAAGATGTCACGCTCGTTCTCCGCCTCGCTAGCGTCTGCTAATTTCGGCGCGCACGAGCATTCTCTGGAGGTGTATCAGCGCGCACGGCCCAGAGCTCCCACACACCTCTTTTTCTTTTCTATTCAGAGAGCAAACAGCTTGCATTGCCCTGCAGGTATCGCAGGCATACGCTTTCACCTTCACTCTTTCTCTCCGGTCACTCCCCAGAAGAGCACGCGGCAAAGTTTTGCTCCCCTTCTGCCCCCTTTTCCACGCGTATGCCGCGCGCAGGCAACGGTGCGTGGCCCCGCTCAGCCTTATTAAAAGTGGAAGGCGATATTTCACCCTCAAGAAATATAAAAAGATAGACAAGTGAGCAAAGCTAATCCTGGGGATGAAATTAGCAGGCAATGTCCGGGGCCTGCTGGAGATGATGAACGAGGTTGAACTACCTCACACAGGCGCGCGTCCGCTGGGATAATTACGCCAAAGCTCCCGGGCTTGAATCTGTCGGCGGGACTTTTTGATGGCTCTATTTCAATGGGGGCTTGCCTGTGAAATACATAGTAAAAGCTATTAAAATTGAAATTGTTCTAGGGTGGTGTAGGGAGAGCGGGCTATTGACCCTATCAGGCAGTGTTTAATAAGGTGTGCCCTGCGTGGGGATTCTCAAGACGCTCGGCAAGTCTTTGACAATTTCGCGCGCTCTCACACTCAAGCTCAAGTTCATCACATTCAACTTTTCAACAAAATTCATAAAGATTAGTATGACGAATGTTGTCGATAACTAGACCACTCAACTGACATAAATGGGATAAAAATTATGTGAATCTTAGTAAATCTGACGATATTATATTATCTAACAGTGTTATAATTGCATTTTGCTTTATTAAAGATTTATATGCAGTTCTTTTACAGTTCTACAATATTGTGTCTTTGAATATATGAATGTACATAATTATTCAATAAATTGTTTTAACAATAACAACATATGTTTACATATTGTAAATCTATTTTAATTATGGTTATATTTAAATATTATTTATCATATAAATATTAACTATTAAATACAGCTGTTACAGTCTTCTATATAAAATATTTTCAAATTATTTTGTGATAATAAATGACGGATGTATACAGCAAACAAATGATTTATACATCCACTAATAGCTGAAAACATGTTTTGTCAGAATCAATTATTGACTGTAAGAACATTTATCATCTCAATTAACATTATTTATTCAATTCAAAGGCCAGTTCAACTTGGCTAGGTTACACCAAAAAACTACATTTTAAGGATCATACATAGTTAAGAGAAAAATAGCACAGTTTCACTATTGCCGGTGTGTTATGGTTTAAGACCAGGCTGTTTGCGTGTAAAATAACGCTTTTACCCAATCAAGTGTCTTTAAATGACCAACCAAGTTAAACGTACACGAATACGTTATCGCTTTACTGATATACCAGGTTCAGAATAACATTACACACATCTCTTCTACAAAGGAATACCAAAGACAATATTTAAACAGGTAAACATCAGAGGACGCATTGCAAACATCAAGGAGATGTTTGTGCATACGCTGCAGTTGCGAGGGAGATTTTACTGGAAATAAATATGAGAATCCTCAGCGCTTTACTCTGGGTGGAGGTGGTTGGGTGCTCATGAGGATAAAGCACAGCAGAGTCGCATCAGGCTTTGACCAATACGCTGACCCGTCTCCAGGGGAACAATGACTTTGAACATTTCTGCACCCGGTCCTGGCACCTTCATTGTACGAGTGATGGCGCCAGAAAACCTATTCATCACTTTCCACTAAGTTACCTCCTCTTTGTTTTAGTTCACAAATGTAGGTGGAAAGAAACGAATGCTGAGAAACACACATGCATTTACTGCGCATATACATGCACAAAAACAAACCGCTCAGATGTGTCTATACGGGTAGTTACCAAGTTTTGAACCACTAAATGACAAATTACATGATTTGTTTTTTTATGTGCTTATGAATTTAATATGCATGGCACATAATTCACCTATATATAAAATACAATACAAGTAAACGTATTCTTGGATGAAAATGAAGAACTCTTTGGAAAAGCTGTTGCTTAATATGACACATGCACCTTTGCAAAAAAAAATAAATAAATAAATAAATAAAACACATTTCATATATATATTTTATATATATTATTATATATATATATTGTATATTTTTTTTTAACAATCACATAAAAAAAAAAAAATTTTTTCACATGCACCTTTGCAAAAAAATAAAAAATAAATAAAAAAACCCTTTCCTACACATGCATTTTAGAAAAAACAAAACCTGTTGTTTAAAAGGATGGTCCGACTAATAATTTATGGAGTCTTGCAAAACTCCTGTCTTTTGTCCTTGGAAAATTAATTAAAGTGAAAATATGCAAGCTTTCACAATGATACACTGCATGTGCCTAAGTTTTGTCCTTCTACTCTTTAAAACATTTTCAAAATCTAGTTGTTTTTTTCTGCATTCTAAAACTACTGCCTCTATAATTGTGTGTGTGAGAAAACTAATTTAAAATGTTATAGTTTTGGTTGCTAAAGTTTTATAAACGCTGACACAGGTATTCTCGTGACATTTTTTTGTCTGTAGCATTTGTATGCATTTTAAATTCCCTGTTTATCATATCTGTTTATTTGAGTTATGGCAGGGCAGTCTTTTTGAATTTTACTGTTATGTTAAAAAATGTCTTCACATCAAAAATGCAGCATTGTTTTCAGAATGTTCGTGGTTGGAGTCAAGCATTTTTATTTTTTTATTTTTTGACAAGTCTGCATGTTTATGTAAATGAAAAGCTTGTAAATTGTTTCCATCACAGTTTTGTGGATTTCCAAAATTTTAGCTGCCTGGTAACTGTCTACTTTCAGAAGAATGGAAAAGGATATCCTTGGAGAACTTTTTGCTCATTTAGTGAGGCCATAATAACATTTCATTGATGATTAGAATTGTTGCTGGTGCTTAATTGAGTTACTTGAATGCTTAGAAACAAGGAGAACATAGTGTAGATTAAAGGGAGATGAAGTTGAAATTTAGTTTTGTGTGAAATTGACATTAAGAAATTATGTTAAAAAGCACCTACAGTTCACAGGTAAAAATGAACATAAAGACAAATTTTAGAATGTTAAATGTGGATGATGATGTATAGAATTTTTTACATATATAATAATGAAATAAAATAAATAACATAATTAAAAAAAAAGAATTGTTAAAATCTAGCCTAAAAACTTTCCCATGGACATGGATTCCAGCAGTGCTGAGCGCAGCTGCCAGTGAGGGTAGATGAGAAAGTGGGTTTGCGGCTCCTGCCACTCTTAGCAGTTACGCAAATCCAATTTAATTCCCTCTCATATGCTCTCACAGGTATCTTTTGTCCTTTAATCAAATTCTGTTTACGGTTGAGGCAATTATTTTCAATTTACCCACTTAAAGGAGAATGAAAGTGGTCCACCAGGAGACTCGTGGAGGGGAGGGGTGCGGTGCGTGAAAGTACACAGCTTGCAAACAGGTAACCTCTAAAAGAGCATTTTTGCTTTATCTATGCTCATTTCCCTCTGCTATGATTTAATTTCCCTGCCTTTAAACATGACGAATTACTGCTCTTGTCTTCACTTAATGCTTTTAACAGATCCCAGTAAACTGCATTAATCGGCCGTGCGTCTGGCCCGAACCTGCGAGCTGGAGCTGCTCATTTGCCCTATTAGTGAAGCGACTTGAGCCCATAACCAGGTGCATAATCTCCCGGCTTTACTGCTTTAATTATGCCATAATCAGTGCAGCGGTTGGCCCCGTTTAAAAGCAGCCAGGAGCGATACCTCACTGATACGTCGTCTCTCGCCGTTAGCCCATATTCTCTATGTCACAGCCAAGCTCCTCTTTGATGAAGCATGATGAAGGGCACACTAACTTTGTAGGACAAGACAAAGCTCAAACATATGGCCAGAATCCCCCAGGTGCCATCTTCAAGAGGGCTGGTCTGTGATCCTTCCACAGCTCAATGCAGTTCCATGACTCAAACTCTTTCCTCTTGAACATATACCATTGGATCTCTTATTCATGAACAAATGTTTTTTTTTTCTCTGGTTCATATAATTGCATTTTTTGGTCTTGCATCAAGTTCCAGAACCTTTATATGGTAAAACACATATGGCAGGCTAAAAAGCTGTGCATTCTATGAGGATTTTAATTGGCTTAATGAAAATGTAGAGTCTTATCAGTGAGCCCTGTGCTTAACATGGCAACATTTCATTTCAATATTTACATGTTTGTTTCCTCAGTTTATCTTGTTAAATAGGCCAAGAAATAAATATCTGCTATTTAACTTCATTATTATAAATCAAACGAGCACTTTCCAGTGCGTTAATGAAGACAAAGTGAAATATGGATGTTTTTTCTCATTGCATTCAAGACCAAGTTGCCCATTTAAAGCTAATTAACCACTAAATTTCAATTTGTGTTATGCTATTCACTCTTTTTGAATTTCTCTGCAGTCATATAAATAGTTTCTGCAACAAATCCAATCAAGAGACATTGGTTTCAAAAATATTCACAAATGTTACACTACTCATAAACAGAAAGCACATTCAAAACTACTGAGACAAGCCAATAGTCTTAACACCAAAATTTGGCTGACAGTTTTCACATCAAAGTGCATTTCTAGTCTTTGAGAATTGCATTTACAGGTACCTTGACAATTCAGTTCCTTTTATCACCTTTGCCATTATAAAAGCTTAAAAGGATATCATTTTGATATTAAGAGCAACGTCAACCCTGACATGCACTTTCAATGTCATCCAAGTAAGTTCAATAATATTTTAGTTAAACTGACAGTTACAATTTGAGCAGTCAGTAGGTAATATGGTAAACGGCTTTCACTGGAATCTCTTTAAACAGTCAGAATCTATTAAGACAGATTTGTGACAGCCACAGATATCTGCAACCCGGTTCAATTTCACCACTTGACATTTTCACAATAGGTGCTGGAAATAGCACAGAGCCATCCAAGATTAAGACAAGCATACTAATGCATGCTTATTCAAGTGTTTGATGTAGCTGCGCAGTTGTCAGTGTTGGGGAGTAACTGGTTACATGTAACAGAGTTATGTAATTTAATTACAAAATAAATGTAACCGTAATCTGTTACAGTTACTGAAAAAAGTGTAATTACGTAAATTACAGTAACTAAAACATGAGACACCGATGTTTAAGGAGTTTAGGACACAGAATAGGACACATGCTTATTCGATAACTTTATTCAATAGTTTTATTCTTTAAGATTAACTGTTTTTTTCCAAGGCATTGTTAGATGTCAGTGTTTCCTGACATATTTGCTATGCAAAGATTTGATTTCAAAAACAGTATCATAGCTTCTAAACTATATCTTGTTATGAAATCTGTATTTAATCTCAGAACGATCTCAAAAAATGTATCCCGGTCTGGTTTAAATGTTTGAAAATGATTAACAGTTGAAAAAATTAATTAGAAATTTATAAATGTAATCAAAAATAATGTAATCAGTTACATTACTTTAATAAAGTAATTTAAATAGTTAAACTACTTATTACATTTTAAATGGAGTAACTTGTAATCTGTAACCTATTACATTTCCAAGGTAACCTTCCCAACACTGGCAGCTGTAGCGTGTGCCTTTAGACATGCAAAACACTACACCACATGGTTTTACAGTCAAGCCTTTTTTTCCCTTTCTAGGCAGTGGTAAAGAGTCATATGGTAATTCTTCTGGATGAGTTTTTGATGGCATGCCAGCAGTTTTCTTTTCCGCTGAGTAATTTTCCCAGCTTTCCCTCAATAAAGTGTAATCCTCCTTTCGTCTGGCTTGCTGCGAGCTTAACACTGCCAGAAAGAAAGCAAGAGGGATGTGCACAATATTTTGACATTTATAAATACCATGAATTGGTGAAGAGACGTCTAGTTAAGTGAAGCTCTTTTGGTGGAGAATGCAGCTGTTCAATTATATTGTCAATTGTTTTTATTACAGTTACCTTCAAAATATGCAGGAATTGATAAGAGAGTATATCACTTGAAATACACATAATAAATTAGTCAGATTAAATGTACTCCATTTAATTTAGATTCATGTTTAGTTTATGAAATTTGTGAGCACAAATCTCATTAAATACACACACATCTAAATAAAATGTCAATTTCCTGTTTGGTCAAAATTAGGAATTAAAATGTGTGAATATACAGTAATTTGCTAGTTTGGTCCTATTGGGTACAAAGAAATAAAATTTTGGGTAAAATTGGTAAAAAAAAAAAATAAAAAAAAAAATAAAAAGAACAGTGATCCAAGAGTTTATGATGTATATATTTAAATGTATCACAATTTGTGTTAAAAATGAAACAATTAAAGGTTTGATTATAAATTAGGTAGATGACCTTTTGTAAGTGATAAGTGGTAAAAGGTAATAAAGTGAAATAGTGTAGATTTACTGTACTACAGTACCTACAGTACTATGGCAAAATTGGTCACAGTTTTCATATGTTTTCAGTAGCAAGGTGTGTGTAGATCTCATCTCTGAAGCTGATGTAATAAAATATTTAAGATTTACAAATTGACAAATGTGATATAAGTGGTATATGTTGCTTTCTTAGAGTTAGAGTCTTAGAGTTTCTTAGCCATAAACTGTCTCAAAATTCATTTGAATAAAATGATTCTGTAAACCTGACATTCTCTAAAGAAAGACAATATTTTCAAGTGATGTGATCTCTGACATGAATAGACAGACAAAACAATTACGGAAACATCTGGATGAAAGGATAGAGCAGAGGGAAGTGTTTTTTCACTCCCATGTGTACCCTCACTCTTTCTCTCAGCCCTTCACCTGCTCTTCTCCTGGAGGGCTACAAATGCAGCTGCTGATATGCATGGAGCTCCATAGTTCCCCCTCCTCCATCATCCAGTGGCAGGGGAGGCAGGTTCTCTGTGCCGGCCCGCCGTGATCGATAGGCTAGGGGCCGCTGCGGTTTGGGTGCATAATAGTTAACACTTATCAGGAGGGTCAAGACATTAAAAAGCCCGAACCACTGCTTTTCTGTCACGAGCATCCCCTGAACTACAGGCCACAGAGAGTCCTGGCTGTCTATTTTCTTGTGAGGTCATTTTTTCAACAAATAATACATTATTTCAATTTTCTTGTGAGGTCATTTTTTTAATTATTCAGAGATTATTTGGTTGATAAATAAATAATAATAAAAATAGTCAATCTAAAATGAATTGTTTGAAATGTCAATGTAAGTTGGTTAATTTACTGTATAAAAAAATGGGTATTCATTTTTGAGATAAGTAATTTGTGTTTTTAAACATGAACTTGATAGATGAGGGCTAATGTTATCTAGATGTGAATTTAATTTCTGAAAAAGGGATATCCATTTTTGAGATTTACTAAAGATTACATTTAACAGTGTTATTAAATTGTTTTTAATTTAAACTGTTTTTAAAGATGAACTTGACCAATAGATGGTGACAAATGTAATCTAAATGTAAATATATATAATTTTAATGTGAGCAAGGCAGTGTAATGAAAAAAACATTAACACAAAATCAGTTTTAGGATTAGCATGTGATTTGGACATGCATCTGCCGGAGGGTTTGGGTTCCGTGGTAGCACGTGGTGATTTTCAATCAGAGAATTCAAGAATATATAGTGACAGTCTCTGGAGACTCCAGGGTCACATGGGAGTGTTCTCTATTCTAGTGCTACTCTTGTTACTGTACTGCGATTCACAACAAGAAAAAGCTTATTAATTAAGTCACTGAATAAACAAATATGATTACTTTTGTTTAGAATAAATTTTTTTTAAATACTTATATGGCTGTAAGAGAAAAAAAATTAAGTTTACTTCATCCAAACAAATCCAAAGGTCAAATACCCAAACTCTCACTAGACAGAGACAGAGCACTTGTAACTAAAGGAAACATTAGATAAAGAGAAAGAAAAAGGGAAACGTCCTACAAAAGAGGCACAAAGAGGTAGCTGGGAACTTTGCGGGATTTGCTGGACTGCAAAATTTCCAGTGGAGTGTCTCAGCGGACCGGGTTTTGGGGGGATGTTGTGTCCAGAGGGGATGGGTGTCACTGAGTAATGGCACTATCAGCTTGCCGTTGTGATCCATCATGCATGGCGGCCACGGCCAGCACAGGAATCACAAGCACAGCAACATATCATTACACAAGGTTATCACTGCCCCATTACAAGCCCTGATCAATCTACAATGGGCCCTCCACTCTCTTGTTTTCTTCCCTTCTCTTATTTTATAAAATGATGCAAGTAGTTTAATACTTTACTTTAGTAATTTAGTAGTTTAATATTTCTTATGTTGGAAGGGCAGTTGCAAAGGCTAGGCAAGTTGTTGTCTGGCTTTTACCGACTGATGTTTTAGTCCTCCTTTCACTGCTTCTGAAAGAACAGTGGGTCTCATTCACCAAATTATGTGTGAAATATGCAAATGAATGTTTTCACAAACAAATCATGATTCACTAGTTGTCCTCAGTCAAACTGGCAGCTGAAGGTCTGGACTCCATAGCAGCATTTTTTGGCCAAGGACCACCAAAGAGGCCACCTGACCGACATGTAAAGCTACCAGTCACAGTCGTGTTTTTTGGCATCATGTTTAGGGGCGTGAAAATGTAAAGTTGATGTCCCTGTGATAATAGGCCGGCATGCATCTAATAAATTATTCATTCAAGAACATTGTGCCACTTTACTGCAACAGTTGTGCTGTGAACTTCACATACTGTTGATAATCTAGAGTTTTGTTGATTCTAATAAGCGCTCATTGTCATAGTTGTAAGCATGATGGCTTTCTTCTTCCATGAAGGTGTTTGGCATAACAATGGCTTTATTTACATACGAAAGAACCTGAAGCAGAAGTCTCTCGGAAATCCTGTAGAATTCAACCAGATAACAACTTCAAAAATGCCTGCAATGTTTGCCATTTTGTGTACCATATGCATCAGACGTTCAGCCAATGGTCCTTGGGCGTGATGTCTGAAGCTGAGACTTTAGTCAGGGTTACGCCAAATTTCATTTTTGACAGTGATGAAAACAAGGCTGTGAGGGATAGAAGGACAGTGCGATATGTTGCTAAACAACATACCAATTATTCATCTAAAGAAATGTGTTTCTGGGGGAAAAAAAGCTAAAAAATAAATAAATAAATAAAATAGGCAAAAAAAAAAAAAAAAAAAATGCCATAAAATAATTTTAAAAGTGAGTTGTGAAAATGTACAGCCATTGTAAAGACAGTAAATCTATCCCTCACATCCTTGTGTTCAGGTGAGAGCACGTCTTAAGAGAGCATCATATGTTTGCGGATAGTAATGAAAGACTGTTAAGGATAGGTTGTATAGAAACCTTTTGGGTGTTTTTATGCTCACACTGTCACTCATTTAGAATACTCCAAATTCAACGAGGCTAAGAAAAAATATTATGTGTGTATATATGTGTTGTGAATTAGATGCGAGAAGTATTTTTCCTGAGATGTTCTCTTGTGTGTAAAAACATGATTTTTTATTTGTTCATAGTCAATATTATGCATGATTTACTCTAACTATGCATAGTGTACTCGGAGTGATGACTGCTAATAGTTGTTGACTGGTGAGGTAATAATGGCTTTGAATAGCTCTCTTTGTCCTTTGGGCTGAATGAAGCATTAGAAAAAGTTAATGCAAAGAAAAAAGCCAATGAAATTTGATTTTATATCATTTTCAAAGGAAAGCTCTGGTTTCTCATGCAAATGAAACAACTATAAACGCAAAAACAATTGTTTAGTTTTAATATTTTAAATGAGAAGTAAAGCATTGCTTTATCAGCTTCAGCCTCTCCATATGTAGCTGAGTGCACTTTACAACAAAAGGCAAAAAGTCATTATCTAAAGGGGGTATTATAATTAGCCAAACAATAAAAGTTTATTAATGAACATTAAAATGCAAAATAGTAAAAAGAGATCCTATCAATCAAAGATGACTCCCTTTTTTAGTTTTAATTAGATATTGCAGTTAATGGCATGAGGGGGGAGTTTTGAGCAACTTAATTGCAGTGGTTTAATGGACCAACATCTTTTAAAAGTTGAGGATTCAAAAAAAAAAAAAAGTCATTTATAGAATAATGTCATTTTTATTTCTGCTGCTACTAATAAAAAGTCAAAGTACAGATCCCCCATGCTTTGAAACCAGTGAGGCTTGAGGTTAATTTTCTTGTTGCTTTATTTATTGTAAACAGCCATATGATATTGTTCAATCACTTAGATGCAAAGTTATTTTTTTATGTTATATTGTGGACCTCTTCCCATTGTAATTATGAAACAGAGCAGAGAGGCCATGAGGCAAAAGCAAGCAAAATAAGTTTTCCTTTTACATGAAATTAACCTAGCCAAAATATAAAAATAGTAAAAGTATGTATAGTTTCTTACACTCACTATCTCAACAAATTAGAATATGGTGACATGCCAATCAGCTAATCAACTCAAAACACCTGCAAAGGTTTCATGAGCCTTCAAAATGGTCTCTCAGTTTGATTCACTAGGCTACACAATCATGGGGAAGACTGCTGATCTGACAGTTGTCCAGAAGACAATCATTGACACCCTTCACAAGGAGGGTAAGCCACAAACATTCCTTGCCATAGAAGCTGGCTGTTCACAGAGTGCTGTATCCAAGCATGTTAACAGAAAGTTGTGTGGAAGGAAAAAGTGTGGAAGAAAATGCACAACCAATTGAGAGAACTGCAGCCTTATGAGGATTGTCAAGCAAAATCAATTCAAGAATTTGAGTGAACTTCACAAGGAATGGACTGAGGCTGGGGTCAAGGCATCAAGAGCCACCAAACACAGACGTGTCAAGGAATTTGGCTACAGTTGTCGTATTCCTCTTGTTAAGTCACTCCCGAACCACAGACAACGTCAGAGGCGTCCTACCTGGGCTAAGGAGAAGAAGAACTGGACTGTTGCCCAGTGGTCCAAAGTCCTCTTTTCATATGAGAGCAAGTTTTGTATTTCATTTGAAAACCAAGGTCCTAGAGTCTGGAGGAAGGGTGGAAAAGCTCATAGCCCAAGTTGCTTGAAGTCCAGTGTTAAAGTTTCCACAGTCTGTGATGATTTGGGGTGCAATCTCATCTGTTGGTGTTGGTCCATTGTGTTTTTTTGAAAACCAAAGTCACTGCAGCCATTTACCATTCAATTTTGGAGCACTTCATGCTTCCTTCTGCTGACCAGTGTGTCAATAATGCAAAATGACAGTTAAAGGCAGTTCATCATTGAATTCAGTGATGTCATCATGCAGCTTAGTTCAGTTTAAATAGTATCTGTGCAATAATTTGCAATCAAGTCAACGATATCGCACCAAGTATTGAAAAAATAAAAAGCAAATGAAAATAAACCACATAATTCAAACAAATCAATAAAAACTCTCTAACACATTGTTCTTATGAAGTATTTTAATTTGTTGAGATTTGTGTGAATTGGTGGGTTTTTGTTAAATGTGAGCCAAAATCATCACAATTAAAAGAACCAAAGACTTAAACTACTTCAGTCTGTGTGCACTGAATTTATTTAATACACGACTTTCACAATTTGAGTTAAATTACTTAAAATAAATGAACTTTTCCACGACATTCTAATTTATTGAGATGCACCTGTGTATATATATATATATAATTTTTTTTTTCTTTCTACATTTCATTCCACTCTCAAGCTCCCCATAATTTGGGATTTAAATATTACAAACAGTACATCAGCTCTGGTGAAATGTTGAATTGGACCTAAGGAGCTATTTCAGAAGCAGGGCAAATTCAAATCAGAGCGCTCTACTTTCCATAGCTGGGCAGTAATTAGGACATGATTTGAACTGTCTTTAGCACTTACTTCAGCAGCCAAAAGGTGCTCTCACTAATATGCATTTAAGAAAACTTTCTACATGATTGCTTATCAATCATTCATACATCTGTATAGTTGTTTTCTTAGTAGAGTTTTTTTCCATTCAATAAATGTTTTATATAAAGGTGGAGTAGTAGAAATGTTAGATCTGCCCTCGTGTTGGGCCTCTTTCCAAACATTTGTTTAGGACTCCACAATTTTTATATTTTAGTTAGAAAAACTTATTAGTAATTGAAAATATGTATTTGTTGCTTTTGCTACCTGAACAGACCATTCAAAATGACTTTTGTATTCACAAATAATAATTTAATAAATAATATTTTTTACTAAAAATCAGTTAATGTAGACATGAAGCACAATTAAATGTTGCTTGACTATTTTAAAATATTTTGTAAAGGAAAAAAAAACTAATTTACAATTATGCTGGCACTCATGCACTTGAAAGCACAGTTTTTTTTCCTTTATGCAATTATTTTCCCATATAAATGTGACTATATTTTATAGAACATAGTTATGCTGTGGTATAATTTGTTTATTACAGATGAAGTGCATAGTCTTGAAGGGCACAAGTTTATTTCAAAAGGCACCCCTGATAGCAGCCATAAAAAAGATCCTCCTATAATCGCTCACACAGACTCCCTGATGAGTTCAGGTATGAAGAGAGTCTAAAACCCACTCTTTTGCATTTCCCTCTGTCCTGATTTAGTCTCTTGTCTGGGCTCCCCTACGGCCAGCCCGATTCATCTGTCAAAATCGCACCTTTTTGCAGTCTGCGTCTCCTTTTGTCCCATCTCGGCCTTACACTGCAGGAAAAAAGTAACAAACACAAAGCAATGGAACAAGCACAACACCGGCATGTTCAATCTATTTTTGCCTGTTCTTCCAGCCAGAGCCACAGGCCGCTGCACGTAGCTGCCACAATGTAGACTTTATGTGACACGCGACTCCAGCACACACTCGCTGACTTTCAGCCGCCCTTGTGTGGAGTATAGAGCCAGTTTCAGTTTGCACTATTGTTGAAGAGAGAGAAAAATAAGGTTCAAAGAAATACAAGCATCCATATAGTGAAAGTAGATGATTTTATCCAAAATGAGGTGGATTTAAGCAAGTAATCTGTAATGTAATGAACTAATCATATATTCAGCAAATTTGCATTTTTGTGTTGTAGTTTTACGACAGTTAGTTCCAGTCATTGAATTTGACAGTCTGAGAGGCACACTGCTGAACACCTTATGGCCATTCAGATTATTAGACTGGAACTGTAGTTAAATTAAGGAAAATAGGGAAAAATATACAAATAATAGTATATAATAATATCTGTAAAAATAGATATATAATGACAAATACAGCTGTACTACAGGATGGCTACATGTGTTCAAAGCAGCTGAATTATTATTGATATGAATAATCGTATTTATGCATGTCATAATTTTTTTTATATTTTATTAATGTTGTGTTTATATATAAAACAAGTGAAGTGAAGACACTTCTTACACATGAACCATGTAAACAAAAAAGTTTCCTCATTAAAAGCCATCAAGGTAAAAATACTCTTTTTCTGTGGCTACTTTTTGACAAGTAGAAACTTTAAAATATAGCAGAGTGCAAAGAGCAGAGAGAGAGAGAGAGAGACAGAAAACGAGAGAAAAATAGAGTGAGACGTCATATTGAATCTACGCAAACAGAAACCGAACACAGCAGATATCTGGCCTAAAGCCATGTTACTTGTAGCTGAAGCGTCTGTGTCACTGCTGTGTCCTTGAAGGCTTCAGGTAAAGATGAAGTGCTGGGAGTTATAGCCACCAGAACGATCACAATGTTTTAATGAACAGTCCTGTACGCTGTCACTCAAACTGCAGTCTCAAAAGAACACAATGCTCGCAAATACCCCCATAATCTCATATCACACACTATCAGACACAAATCCAGTCACATTCTTGTGTAAATCGATCTTTAGTGTAAGTGTGTGCTTGATGTATTTAAACATTGTGGCAAATATACAGTAATTAATATAGAATCATCAAATCATTTTAGTTTTTCTTCAGCAAATGGGCAGTGAAAAAAAGTACTTAACCTTCAGGAAATGTTAATCATCAACATGAGGCGGAAAAATACTATCAATGAGTTTTTGCAGCCCTATTTAAAAAAAAAAAAAAACTTTTAGGGCATAAATAATTCTAAATATTTTATGATAATTAATTGCATATCATCAAAATGTTGTTTTGTCAAAATGATGTATGATTTTGGTTGTTTTAGATACAGTCAAGAAGGTCAAGATCTTAGATTCGACATACCAATATTACCATTTTGGCATGTTATAGAGAGACATACAGTAGGAATGATAAATATTAATACAAGAGAGAAATCTGTTATTTGTGCACTTCTTTAAAGAATTTCAAACTGGTTCAAAAGTCTGTGAAAGCTGAAGAATATGAAATAAATCTGTAAGGAGTGAAATTATTTCCTTATGAAATGAATTCTTTGTGAAGCCAGACTTTCAGGAACTCTCTCAATGCAAATGCAGATGCACCAAGACAATGGGCTTTGATCTCCTTGTGGACCAAACAAACAGATAGGAAGATCTGGAAGAAAGACCATTTGCTCTTTGGTACCTTCACCCCTCCTTCCCCCCAGGGCACATAGTCCAGGCAACTAAAAGCTGTTACACTCACATAAAACATTTACTATATCTTCAGGATTCATGATTGTAAACTTTACATGTTTGGTATCATTTTAAAGGTCTTTGTGCGATTGGTAAATTGGTCTCAATTTCACAGTAGTCACTCGTATTATAAGAGAGATTGAAAACTTCTGTAGAATTGTGTTCTGATGTGAAGGGGGTGTGTGTCGCTTTAGGGGTCTGTGAGAATATTTATCTCCAGCCAGGTGTGACCCTGATGTGATCACGGGAACCTAAAAAAAACAGAAGGTCTTTTATGTTTTTACAGCTGATTTGAAGATTATTTGTTGTCTGGTCTGAGTATTTAAGGGAAAGTGACAAAACACTACTGGGCGATTCTGTTGCCAGAAAGCCCGTAGTGTGGAGTGTATTTCATATGCTCCATACTATGTATCTTCCTAAAGTCAGGTATACTATTATGTAATTGTGTTAAACACATTGTGCCTACAGAGCACACTGTATAGTTGTTTGTGCTACTACATGTACACATTGGCTAGTTAAGTTTATTCTCTAAAACACCTGACCCAATATCTATACATTTTATACCATCATTATCAAATTAGCAAAAATGTTACATGTGTGACTGTTAAATTTGCGTGCCTCCTGCATGGATCACTTGGCCGTTCCCAATATGGCTACAGTGTCTTTGTGCAGGAGCAAAGTTGCAACACAGATACAATGTGATTTACAATTACACTATCCTTTCTAAATTGGCTTCTAATTATTTTCATTATGTAATTGGCATGATACAATTTTACCTGACTGATAATAAATTGTTATATTTGATTTATTCTGCATTATTCTTAATTCATTATTACTAGTAGATTAAAGCAAAGGTATTACCTCAAATCTGTGTTCAGGATTGTTCATACGAAAGGTTTAATAGATGGAGCATGGGGCACATCAATTGAGTCCATTTCGATTTCTGACTATCACTGTCTTAAATAAGTTGCAGTTTTCGTAAATATATAAAAAAAACTATACTTTTTGTACGAGTAAGCAGGGCGCGCCCGACTTAAAGGTAGATATTTACCCTGCATCCAATGTTTAAGATCAGACTGACGAGTTTGTGACCGAGAAGAGCATTCAATCGGCCGAAATGTTACTTCTAAAGCGATACCGGGTCCGCAATGAACGAATATATTAAAAGTATGGGATTTTCAGAATACTCAAATATCTAAATTAATAAACAATCGATATCTGTGATCAGCTTTTGATAGAAATATTGGCCAAATTTAATGATCACGTGAAATTGGAGTCAGATTAAAACATGGAGCTAGACTAAAATTCAAACTAAATCCTGATAAATTCAGAAGCGCAAAGAAAAGACCGAATACGCATTAAACCTTCGACCAGGCCGCTGGATTCCGCTTTTTGGGCTGGCGGGTGGATCCTTACAGTTGGTAACCGTCCCTCCATGATCTCCCATCTCCTGTTGGCGAGGGTCTTTTCAGCGCATCATTCAAATGTGCTCCAAAATGATGTTTGAGCTTCTCCTTCCTTTTCTCCAGCTGCTGCGGTAAGATGATTCTTATTTGCCTTTTTAGAAATGTTGAGGGAAAGCTTAGATGCACCCAATATACTTTTGTTGAAAGAGTCGAAATGCTCATTTTAGACCGGAGACCGCAGAAATCCGGTGGGGCTTAAGAATTAGACGAAACCACATGAATGAGTAGATGAGGAATGAAGGCTCTTGAACCAAAATTAAAATTGGAATTAAATCATCCAAATTTTATTCTGGTGCTCAAAAGAGGGCTTTAAATTGCAACCTAAATTCTGATATTGATAATTTCCTGTAACTATTGTTTATTGGCTTTACAGCTATAACTTTGCAACATTTGAAAAGGAAACATTTATGTGCAAAGAAGTTAAGAGAAATTATAATTGGATAAACTAAAAAGATAATTAAATTCTAACTAGAAACTTTTGTATGTCAAAGTGAGGTTGGACAACACATTGCAATGAAATTAAAAATTAGAGAATCTCAAAGGAATCTCTAATCTGGCAAAAAAGCGTCTCAATCCCAGATAACTACTGCTGCCATGCAGAAGTCTCAGTGACTGTGAATAAAAGAGACATTAGTAATTCTAAATCTAAAAAAAACTATAATGCATGTAATGACAATTTTGATGCTACTAAGAGGCTTGTACCCAAGCCTGAGGGTTAAACACATTCAAAGGACATCCACAACCTCTCCTGAGGGAGAATTATTCAAATAGTCAAATTAATCGAATTAAATGTATTGAAAATCTCTCAATAGTAGTAAAATCTTTGATCTCACAATATTTGGCTCAACAACACTGCTTAAAGTTCAGTCTTATAGCTTGTTTTTATTTTAGATTTTACAAAAATTACTACACACTTGTATGATTCTCAGTCTTTGCAGACAGACAAACACAAAGAGACCATAAATCTAAAACAACATGTGTACTTTGCATTTGCTCTGGGTTTGCCCAAACTTTCTCACACTCAAATAGATTCTCAAAAGAATGCAACTAGTGACATCTCAGTTCAGAAACAAAGAAAATTGTTTAGAATTCCACATTGTAGTCACAAAAATCTTTTGATTGAGCAATTATCTGACCCATGCTTACAAATCTAAATGCAAAATTTGGTATTACTTCATGTAGAAATGTTCCACCAGTAATATTCATTATATTTTATTACAGCATGTACAGTACCAGAGTATATAAAAAGTACATTTTTATTCACAAGCCTTGTATTAATGTGACAAATCGCCCTTTGGTAGCCTGACTTCGTCATGCGGGGTTCGGGCTGGCACCCAGGCTAGCCCTTTGGCAGATTTTAGGGTAAATTGATCAGCTTGTTGCGGATTACGGATTCTCATTAAACCGAAAATTACAAACTGCTATTTTTTTTCATCTGGAGGTGCAGAACTTACGTTGTTATATTTGTTGTTTATATTGTTTGACACTGCAATAGTAACATTTTAAACTATTTTTATTAGTACTTGAGGTACATGAGATTTGTGATCCATGATGTGTTTATTGTAAGCCTGTAAATATTTGGCTTATTTTAAGCTTATTCATTAGGGGGAAACAGTTTTCCGTAGACCTGTTGAGCAGTTTTAGTGAGTAACAGATCCAGGTCAGTGGTACGTCCTGCCAGAAAGTCTCATATAGCTCCCCTGGAAGCGATATGGGGAATGCAGGAAGGAGCCATAAATTAATCATTCCTTACCTCAGTGATTGACTACTTTATATGCGCTGGGATGCAAAGACACATTTCTTTGCAATAGAAATGAGGATAGAGTGGTACCCAAGGAAAACATTTCCATTAAAATGTGTAACCTCATGCCACTGGCAGGGAAAGCCTTAGGGATCCTGAGAAAATTTCCCATGCCTTATGAGAGCATATACCAGCAGACGTTGTCATGTTAGTGGTTGGGAAGTATAAGTGCAGCTTTAGTTTTTAGTGTAATGTGTATTCCCAAATTAACATGAGGCTACTTTTTTTTTTTTTTTTTTTTTTTTTTTTTACCTCAGTATATATATATATATATATATATATATATATATATATATTTTAACGTTTTGGTTAATTTTATTAGAATAAAGCTGTCTTGGATTCTACAATGGTGCCTGAGACCTACCTGTCCACTTCGCTCATTTCACCCTTGTCTTTAACTTATATGAACACTCAGTTTTACAAACAGTTTAAGCTATCATCTACTCCCACTGTGGAGGAAACCTTGAAAAGTGCTTGCGGGCAAGATTCTACCTGTAGAGACTGTAGCGTAGATGTGAAAAAGGAGTCGACAGGCCCCAAAACACAGAAAACGGAGGCATTTGTGAATGCGTGAACTCATAAAATGTGACACGAGGACTTAGAGGCCATGATTTTCTCCATCTGATTTGTGTTGTGCGAGTTCATGTGGCATTTAGAAAAAGAGAACATCTCTGGCTTGTCTCTTCACATTGTGTCTGAGCGGGGCCAGCTGCCAGACTGAGGAGGAGTGCGGGGACGAAGGCAGGCGCTCTGTCGGTGACATCCTGTCCACTCCTGTCATCTCGCGCTGGACAGCACCTCAGCCGTGCCACCCTGTTTCCCCAGGCTTGTGTGATCCACCAGGATGCTGGCCTGCTTTAGCCCTTGAGCCCTTCGCTCTGCTCACCCTGCCCAACACCCCCATGTTATCAGGCTGGCAGGAGCCGTCCCTCCCTTTCAGACTTCATTCAGCATAGGGTAGATACCATATGAGTGGACTCTGGGGTCAAGTCTACTTAGACCCTTATTAATACTCTTTCAGAGGGAATATGCATCATCCTGACTTGCTGTCTTGTGCGCTGTGGCAGTAGGTAATCATGCCTTTCTGTGTAATGTAATCTCTAACAAATATTATTTAGAATCTGATTCTAATTAATAATAAGAATAAGAAATTAAGTCTTATTAATTTGCACTGATTTTTTGTAATCCTCCCAACTTAGTTTACAACAAGAAAGCATTCATGCTAACACCAGTCCTAGGCAGTTGTTAACGTGAGTGAGCCCTCATTAAATGTTCAACAAGTGAATGTTACAGCTCTTAATACAAACATATTTAAAATGTATATAATGTATGTATGATTTATTTGTTTTTATTTATATTATAAGCTATATTTCAATTTTGAAATCAATCAGAGATGATCACTAGAATGTTTTTTGCAAAAATGTACTGTCATCCTTCATCCTGAATGATCTTTTCCCTCCTATGACTTTAAAAAATGTAATTAATTTAATAGTTTAGTTACATCTTTTAAAGTTATTTTTTTCACAAGCATGTTATGTGAAGCCTCATTCATATTGTAAAGAAATTGTGTCTGACTGTAGAGACAGTTCAGTAGATGTTGCTGAAAATCAGTCAATCAGTTTCTATTATTTATTTATAGTAGTTGAATGCTAGATTTGCCAGTAGTTTATGATAAATATTATACATATTTTTTCATGACAGTACACATTTTGTGAGAGAATGGAAAAAGCAGAAGGTTACAGCTAAATGTAACTGAATACCTGAGAAAATGCATTTTTTTGGGTGTGTGTGTGTGGGTGTGTGTGTGTGATCTAGCCAGTTGTTTCCCTGTACTCAAAAATCAGTGAAACTGGTTTTAATCTATTGACATTCTAATTGATGTTCTTCTTTGATTGATCATAGCTTCCCGTTGTCGTTTCTGTTGAGTCTATTAAGACATGTTGTACCTGCTCTGCTGGCATGGGCTGTCGAAACACAGAGTGCTTACTCAAACACACTGAGGAGCCCGGGGAGATGGAGAGAGACAGGAGCCGCAGAACCACAGACATGCCAAAGCTCTCGGCACGTGCCAAATCAGTTACATGTCTCCTACTTATCTCTCTCCTCAAATCTGTCTCTCCATCTCTCCTCTGAGATGCTCAATGCCAACCATGCTGCCAGTGCCAGAGTACTGATGCCAAGTAGAAATGACACCGGCTCTCCCCACGGATTGACTTAATTAGACCGGCCTCGTCCCCCACGGTCCTCGTGGCAGCAGGGACAAAGGAAGTTTCTGTCATTTAGGGGGGTGTGTGTGTGTTTGACTATTGCAGATGCTCCAAAGCATCCCGACTCTTTCATTGAGCTCCAGTATCATTAAAATGTCATTGAAAAGTGACATCACTTAATTTTAGCAGCTCCCAAAGCGCTTTTGCATCAGTAACAACCTCGTACGCTGGGACTTACGGGTTATTTTTACACTCTTTCATCAAACAAAGCAGTTCAAAACTAGGGAAAACCTTAAGATTAAGCCTTTGTCCATTGTGATGCCAGTCAATAGGTATTTAATCTTCTCCAGAAACTGTAATGAAGAAGTCGAGTGCCATGTGACCCTTCTGTCTGCTTAGGGCACAGGCTCTATTATCGCCTGGTCCTTGACCTTCACCTATTGGAACACCCTGGATCTTGTCTGACTGTCCTTGGGATATGTGATTTCACCAGACCTGTTAGGAACAGCTAAAGTTCTCCTAAAAATTCCTGTGTGTCAAATTAATTTTGTGCGATGCTCATATAGGGTTCTGTGCAAATGCCTGTACAAAAAGCACTGGTCTTATTTGTATTGCGATAGGATTTAAAGGGATAACAGCCCAAATTATAGGCTTCTGTACTCAAACACAATCAATCTTAGCTTTCACCTGACATGGTTTATTCATGAGCAGGATGCAGATTAGACTTCAGCGAATGTCTTGGGATGGGCTGCAATGTAGATTGCAAAATGATGTCATAGAAATGACAAAATGTGATTGGCAAGCAGTCGCTATGAGACTGTCACCCTTCAGGAATGTGAGATCACTCTAATTGGGGTGTGACATAGACATCTGCATTATCAAACTGTGCGATGACTTCCCCCAGAGCGCCGCGGTGTTTGGTGAGAGTTTGGAGATTGACCGGTGGGATAGCTTCCTCATTTTTAATTGCTCTCAACAAGTGAAGCAAAAGGACTAATTAAAAGATCGTTTGACACACTGGAATTGGCAGCTATTGCACACAATATACTAGTGTTTCACAAGTTGTGTGATTTTTAATAACAGCAGGTTGTCATGACTGACTGATATCTGGTTGGAGCAGGGATATTTAAGCTATTGCTTTTACTGAAATGCTTTATATTTAGATTATACACTAATGTTCAAAAGTTTAGGGTCATTATTTATTTTTTGAAAGAAAGTAATACTTTTATAAAGCAAGGATGCATTATTTTGAGCTAAAGTGATAGTAAAGACATTTATAATGTTACAAAAAATTCAGAAACAACATGAGATTTCATGTCATGCAGTCCAAAATATGCTATTTTTTATCACATGATGATATTCTGCAATATTTGGTATTTTTCTTATTTGTATTTAATAAAATCAAAAATATTGAAGAAATTTTATGTCATCATGTGATGAATGAAATCTATTTATTTTGAAATATTTTATTTAATATATTCTCTTCTGGTGAACCATTTTTTATATTATAATTGTATATATATATATATATATATATATATATATATATATATATATATATATATATATATATATTTTAATATATATATATTTATTATTATTATTATTATTTTTTAACTTTTTTTATTTTTTTTTAATAAATATACCTGGTTACCCAGACTTCATTTTTTTACACATTTCTCCCAGCTTTAATCTTCCTATACATGAAAGATTGCTCTCAGATGTGATGTGTCAAAGTCATTTTTCTGGTAATAAGTTTGTGAGGGTCAGTTTTATTCTTCCTTTTTTATTTTTGCGTGGGATTTAATTAATGAGGCAAAGACTTCTCCATTGTGATCTGAGCAAATGAATAATAAATCAAAAGGGGAGATTTGTCAGGGAAGGAACATCTGTTTCTTACAAGCATTACAACATGACTGGCGCTGGCCTGCGCTGTGGCTGCGTGGAGACGGTAGGAGTCCTGTGCTCTGGAGCCTCTTCATTTGCTGCTCCACTGAAGGTGAACAAGAAGCTTTCTAATGGGTCTGTGATGTTAATAAAAAAAGAAAAGAATGACTGCTGCTCTCCTGCAATTTCACCGGAACCCCTTTTTTGCTTTTGGGTGTCACTGTCCTTAGTCTATGGTTTGTTAGGCAGGGCGCCCATACTGCTGTGTCAGTGCTTTACTAGATGATTAATGTAAGTGAAAGCAATCATAAGGCACGGACAATATGATCTCCTTTTCAGCAGAGTTGAACAGCGTACCAACTGTGTACATAAAGCCAAGCATCCAGGCATACGAGACTTTAGAGGAGGGGTCTCGTGCCGTAAGTCATCATGTCATTAACCTATGCTATTTCTCATTACATGTCTCAGAGGTGCTGTGTTTGAATCATTAGAGAGTGTCTGAATCTTATTGTTAGAGGTTATTCTCAGTTTCTCTCAAACCTGCACTTTATTTTCATGTCCTGCTGAGAGGGAATAAAATGGGTCACTAAAACAAAACATTAAAAATGTGCTTTCATATTACACCAGGCTAAACAGACCCATATGCCATCCGCGGATAATACACCGCATGAGGTGTCACTCTCCGGTTATTACTGAGAAAAGTACAGCTGAGACAGTTATAGTCTAGATTCCTAGGAAACGTATGCTTGAGATGTGCAAGGGCAAAACTCAACCTCACCTAGATGTGAGGATAAAATGTGATTTCTCTACAACTAAATGCGCCACATAACACTTATGTACTTTGGCTGGAAGTCACGGTGGCAGATTGGATTGAAATTCCACGTAATCTTTCCCACACACAAATATGCCACCCACAGACGTCCTCTCAGCCCCACAAGAGATGTGTCGGGCTGTTGTAAAGCCAAATAAATCAGCATTTAGCCCGGGATGTACTCCATTCCTGGAGCGCACGGTTTTACGGCAAGGCCACAGAAGCTAATGTCCCCCAGCTCCCTTTGAAAAAGGCTTCCTCGTTGCCATTCATCAGCTTTCCTAGGGAGCGGGCATTGGTTCCACTCTCTGGTTTAATTGTTAATGCTAATTGCTATTTATTGGCTCAGATGCAAATGATAGGCCAGCCAAAGTGAAATTTTATGATGAGTGAACTCCCCCTTTCGCACAAATTGAAAAAGTGAAACAAGAAGAAGATGAAATGAGGCGAGGAGGGTCTTAATGACAGCTTTTTAATGGGGAAGGCAAAATTAAGACTGATTTACACGGCCGGATCCCCTGTTTTCCCTCATCAGCCCATTTGGCAAGAAAAATGGAAAAGTAATTGTTTGGCTTTTTTGACGCAAGACCTCAAAGCGTTATTTATTGACTGAAATTAATTGATGTTTATCCTATATTCACACGGAACATGCTCCATCAGCGTTATGAAGTTCAGCACCTCATTTCGCCACCTGCAATTTGCTCTGGAGGAGGGTGGAGGCACTTTGAGTTCTTCTGAAGCATGCCCTCCTTTCCTAGCTGAGGTGGCTTGATACTGACCGTAAAGACGTACAGAGTGTATTATGCCTTTTCAGTGCCCTGCCTCAGCTTGATACTTCATATTTGGATTTGGTTCTTCAAGTGTGGGCACTTTTGGCAGTGTGGAATTTTAGAAAACAAACTCTCTTAAAACACACTTTTCACACTTTTAAAAGTTGCATTTTTATTAGTAAATATATCACAACTTAAAACTGTCATGAACATTTCCAACACATCTCAAATAATGTTTGTGGTTAATTGCATACCATGATAACATGATGGTGGTGGAAATTAAATTTTTTAATTAAAATAGTCTTAGATATTTAAATTAGTTTTTTTGTTTTTTTTGTTTTTGTGTATAACATCGTTTTCATCTCAAATATGTTTTGATAGTAACTGTATTGGGGCAAACTTGTGGGTTGTGATGGAAATGATTTTACAACTGATTGACAGTTATATTTTGTGTAAAAAATTGTCCAAGTTTAATTCAGGTTTTGTTTAGATTATTATAGCATTTAATACTTTTGTGATGGATTATCATAGTTTTAAAATATATGAAGTAGTTGTTTTTTCTATTATTTTTATTTTTCCTCACTTGTTTGAGACGCACACTTGAGTCAAATAGATTTAACAATGTCCTTTAAAGTTATAACTGTAAGTGCAATCCATAATTGCTTACAGGTTAGTTAGTACTGCAAGTGATTTTAATCAATATAACACCATGTATTTACAATGCAAGACAAATAGCTCAGTTTAAAATATTAGAAATGGCATTAAATCTTAAGTAACTCTCTATAGAGAATTTTATCTGTCTAAAAATTGTATTCTTTTTCTGTAATGAATGGGATTTGTGGTCATTTTGCCTTCAGCCTAATGATTGGAGATGTCAAGCTACCAAATTCCAAGCCTCACTAATCACAGTGATTTAATCTTTCATTTCCCATTGCCAAATGTGAGGATTGCATCTCCAGGGAAGCCCACTCTGGGATGTGATCACAAATGCCCAATGGTTCAAGCATGCAAACACAATGAAGCAATGAAAATGCAAACACACACAAGTGAAAAGCAATTTTTGTTAAAGGCAAGCCACACTGACCTTCCATATTCTAGCTCTAACCCTCACAATCCCGTCAGCTGTTACCGCTGTCTGTTTATCATCTTTCCCTATCTCACCTTTCTGAAAGATTAAAATATTCTCTGCACTGCTGCCAGTTGTACGCCTTGCCAATTAATATTCAATCCAATCACGTGGTGCCTATAAAGGCCTCTGATTTAGATCATGTGATCTAGGGAGGTTAATGCAGTTAGAGTTATTTCACAGTCCATTAAGAAGCTTATGTTGACCTCGTGACCTCTGAGCCAACAACACTGAAGCCATTATCATCACAATGGAATAGCTGCCGGTCCAGTTGAAATGACAATGGGCCCAGGAAATCCCACGTTAGCACTTAGCAATGGTGAAAAGGCAGACACCCCTTTTCCTCTCTTCTGTCTTTTTCTGCTTTCAGGTTTAGTTATTAATATAGCCAAACTGTAATTTGCATCAACATTTAAAAGGCAAAATGAAGGACAATAAAATGGAAAGCAAAGTGATGAAAAGTGCTGACGTTTGGGGATTTTGCATCATTTGATTCCATTAGGTGGAAAGCAAATGCTGGTAACGGTTCTACGTGACTGAGTGTGTGAATGTGACAGGATGGGAAATTTGGTGGAGAAATCTAGAGGCAGATGAAGTTATCATGTTCAGTATTAATGTGTAAACATTAATACTGATTATATATATATTCGCAGGCTTTGTAATTTATTTACATTTAGTATATTTCAATTTATAATTATTGAATATTAATTTTAAACAAAATTAATTAATAACAAATAACAATGAGCAATACATTTGTTACAGTGTTTATTAATATTTAACATAAAACAGCTAAAAATACAGTTGTTCATTGTTAGCTCACATTTCCTCAGGTCCATTAAATAATATTAACAGATACCATTTTGATATTAATTGTTAGTAAATTTTGAAATGAACATTAACTAGGTATTTTTCATTGTTAATTCATGTTAACTAATATAAATAACTGATGTTAACAAATGGAACCTTATTGTGAAGTGTTACCAATATTTTTTAAGTTATATTTAAATGTTTCAATATTTATTTATTTATTAAGTTTGTTTGTTTGTTATGGTTCTGCATAATATATAGCATTGATTTACTGTAAGGTATGGAAAATTATATTGCATCAAGTTCCGCTTTTTTAATGTTTTCCTGTACAGAAAGAATGTGTATAATATCTTTTCAGTCGAGCACTAATGTAAGTGTATGACTAAAGATCTCGTTGTGACAATTTTGCATGAGACGCCGTGTTGGTAAAGGAGGGTGATTAAGTTGACAAAGTAATTTGAGGTTAATTAGAATAACAGCTATTATGACATTGTGGACATGCATTTATTTATTTCCTTAGAGCTGAGCCAGTCATTATAACCTTCACCTTGGCCTGCCATCCACACCTTTGTACAGCTATTGATTGGCAGCTGGTTTAACGCCATAGATGTTGCTAACAAGACAGGGGAAGCAGTTCATATGTATTTCAGCACAACGGGGAAGCAAGCATGTACAGCCTCATGCAGCGTTCGGCCCGGTGCAAACAGCGTCAGCACAAATGAGTCCGGTATTAGAACCTACCATATTTAACCTGAAAAGGGGGAAAAAAAGAAAAGACATTAACAAACTTAGACTGACCCTGACCAACCTTTCTAGCTGCAAACCTGCCCCCTTCTCAATCCCCAGAGGCCTGGCTGCCCCCTCAAACCCCAGCAGAACTGCTACATCCTCTCTCCCCTTCACCTCCTCCTTGGAGGTCTGCACTTCCACCAAAACGGTGCGAGATGTTTGGGGTGGGGAGAGAACTGCACGACAGTGAAATTGATATCCCTCCCTGTCCTCTTAACCAGGCAATATGTTGCCTTTCTGGGACTTCAATGTGATTGATGGGAGGGGCGAGCAGCAGGAGGGACCCCTGCTTTAATCAAACCCACCACCCTCAACAAATTGGACAGTGGTGGACTAACAAGTCAGTTACTAAGAACGCTCCCTCAACTCCAGCTCCTATAAACCCCCTTCTCCTCTTCCCCTGCCTAAAAGTTCTCCTTGGAAAAACTCCTTTGGCAGAGAGGATGGTGGGGAGGGTGAGTACGAAAGACGAGAGGGAGAAAGCATGAGTAAGCTTTAGAACAAGAAAAAAGATGGCAGCAAGAGAGAGGAATCCGCTACACAGGAGACATTTGTCCTGAAACCTCAACAAAATATTAAAGGGATATTTCAACAAAAAATTTACATTGTGTCATTATTTACTCACCCTCATGTCCAAACCGGTTCCAAACATGTTCTAAACCTGTATGACTTTGTTACTTTGTTGTATGTACACACACACACACACACACACACACACACACACACACACACAGACAGACAGACAGACAGACAGACAGTGAAAGTGAATAACAAAAAGGAAGGTGAATATTAAGCATATTCTATATTTGCAATCGATTCTAAAAATAATTACAGTATTATGTAGATAGAGAGATATAAGTATGTTTCAAATGCTTAAAATTAATTGAAATATATAACTTGATGATGTTTGTATTCCCAGCATGCACCATGGCTTGAAAAATTGAATCATTTATTTACAATGATACAATTTAGCAAACTTTAAATATTGAGATTAAATTGCTTTATTTAATATATAAAACACACATTAAAGCTTACTTCAAAAAATACTTTAATTGTCATTTTCTCTGTGTTTTCCAGAATAAAAACAAAAACATATAGGTTTGGAATGATATGAGAGTGAGTAGATGACAAAATGTTATTTTCTGAGTGAACTATGCCTTTAGCAAAGTCTTTCATATTTATATTATAAAAGACTTTGCTAATTTTTATTATTATTATTATTATTATTTTTAATCATGATGAACCTTCCCTCCCAAATGACTTACTGTAAACAAAATTTGATAAGCATTGTTCAAGAACAAAATCAAATCGTATTTATTAATATTGTCCACTTTTAATACTTTCCTCTGAGAAAGTTACCCATCCATTTATTCAATATAATTTAAAACGTAGCGTACAAGTATGAAACTGTATCAGTGTGATGAATTTGCAAAATGTACAAAATGTGATAAATCATTTGTCATTTATTTTCAGTTTGATACAGTAATGCTGTGCGGGGAGAAATGCAGAGCTCCAGTACTTTGATGAAATGATTACAGAAACATCCATAATATTAATGATGTTACTACAGCTGACACAGGGCTCTGCTTTTAAATTTGATTGTAAAGCAGGTCCAGGGAGGGATTTTCTTATTTAACTTCTTTCATTAATATTTTAGTAATATTGAAAATGCATGAGAAATATTCACTTAGCTCATGCCCTCGGGCATTTGATTTACTGCGGTATAACACAGTGGTTGCATTAGAATATTCATGTGTCTCTGTTCAGCTGTTGCATTATTGGCTTTTGATTGTGTAGCGCTTTGAGAGCTCCATTCAGCTCGTCTCACTGCCGCTGCCACGTACATCCAGCCAGACAAGGTAACAAAGACCTGGGTACTTTGCAATTCTCTCATTTGTCCTTCAAGTGGCTCTCCATATTGACTTTGTCACAATCTCTTTTTTTCTCACTGTTATTTTCAAATTGTTGCTCAAGCTGAGCACAATTGCAAAGCAGACAGTTTTTCAATCCTCGCTCCATTCCAATTGATTACCAATAGCCTGACACAGAATTCAGTATCATTGTGTTCTCCTCTTTGCACTCGGCCTGACAGCTCTCCCTTTTGATTTAAATATCCCACTGTTTTCTCTATTACATTAACATAGAAAACAGTGAAATCAATTAGATACAATCCTTAACCAATAGGCTTTGTTCTTGGGTTTGATATTATCTTCAGAATGTGAAAGTTTTTTTTCCCCCCGTCTATTTTCCTAGAACTATTTAAAGATGTTTTGGAAGGACTTTGTGTATTCTGTGCCTATGTAATGTTGATAATAATATTTTTTCAAATGTAATATGTTTCACAGTTTTAGCGTCATTAACACTGTTTTCATTTTCCTTTTTTAATGTTTATATGTTTTTAAATTTAGCTCATCAACTAATATATTATTTACTATATTTTATATATTTTTGTATAATATTATATAACATATAAAAGTATTGTTATTTTTTACTCAAATTAAATGCCATTTTTATATAAATTTAGTAAAATGAATGAATGATGTCACAAAATATTCACTAATTACTAAACATACTTTCACCAAACTATGATTTTTTTCATGTAAGTTATATTTTAACGTATAACTATGTACAAAAAAAAAAAAAGGTGTTGAAAATAGCACGGCATGATCGTTGTTGCTCCTCCAGTGCTCCTTCGAATGTTCTGAGTATGCAGCTGCTGTGTGAGTCTCCCACAAAAAAGTGATGTGGATTTATATGCCCATAAGAATTTGGTTTAAGTAACAACTATTCTGCTGGGTTAGCATAGGTTACTTTAGCTGCTCAGGGCTTGAGCCATCCCCTGTAGCGAAGCCCAAGCCGTAGGCCACTTCGCTGATGGGTACATGGCAACATTTTTGTTTTCTCCTTCCCTGTCTGTTTTCTCCTTGGTGGCCATTTCCTGCAGTAAATAAATTAGAAGGGGGAGTGAGCATCGAAGGAGAGCTCAGCAGCGGCCACCACAGATGCCTGCAGATGAGACGGGCTGCAGGTGACACAGAGGGTCTTCAAACACCAACACAGGCCCCTTCGTACCTAATGCTCTGACAGTATCTGAGGGAGGGCGGGTGCAGCCAGATTGATGGGTACCTCCGACTTGGCCGTTTCTGTGGAGAATGGCCGAGCTCCTTTGCCTAATGATGCTCCATCCATCCTGGGGGTGAGAGTTACAGAGGACCAGGGAGGATGGGTAACCTGCCTCTGATCACTCTTTATTTGGCAGTCAGCTCTCTGTTCACAGGGAACCCTCCACAGCGCACATTAATATTATATATAGATACCCTTGTCAAGGATTTACATTCAGTGATCTGAAATCCAGCAGACAGGGAAATAAGGAAGGGGGGCCGCTGATTGATTGTGTAGGACGTTGGAGACCAGGGGAAAGAAAAAGAGAGGGAAAACACAGGCTTAAATTTATCATGATGCCCCTAACATAATGCAAGCATGTGCTCTGTTACAGTACAATACAGTTGGTCCAAATTTTTTTTTTTTTTTTTTTTTTTTTGCAGACAAACTGGATGAATAAAGGGAATTCTAGCATGATGTTAAGAAAAACGATAATTATTCGTGAAAGTACTGTATGCAGTGCTTACTGTATGTCATAATGACAGTTTTTTAAGCTAGAATTTAAATTAACTTTAATTTTTTTTTTTTTTTAATTTTAAAACCTCAATTTCTGTATTTATATATTTTATTTTAATTTTATGTGGTAAAAATCACTTTTACACATAGGCCTCAAGTGGTATAAAACAATATATTTTCAATAAAAGAATATTATCAAAAAAACCATCTATGTTCAATAAATGATTATATTTAGTAATAATCACAAAAAAACATTCTTCTGATGGGTAATATATTCCATTATCTTTGTAGGCAAAGCATCATAGCAACTTGGTGCACAATATAGATTTAATTTTGTAGCATGGTTGCAGGTGCTTGGCTGTTTTACAAAATTTTTTGAGTTTGTGACAGCAAATGAAAATAAATGACATATTAGGCATTGTTGTAAGTGTGAGGCTAACACAGTGCCAGACTGAAGGCTGGGAAATGGATCAGACTAGCTATATTTTTTCCACTGATGTGTAATCTTGAAGAAACAATGTCATAAAATCAATAAGCTAAGGATGTAATGAAGAAATAAGTCTTTAGATTTCCCCCTGTGAACCAATTACACATAGCTTTAGCCTTAACCCACATTTCCCTTCACTACATTTCTGACCAGATGATGCACAGTTTTGTGTTTTGGAAATCCTGCCAATAAGTGAGTGGATGTGTGTGAGGAACACCAGGCACACGTCAGAGATCATTCTACAGCTGAACCTCAGCTAATCACGCTGCCATGCTGCATTAAAACATCTCCAACTCGACTCTATGATTGAGTAAGGCGTTAATTATCTATGCTGAAGTAATATATATATAGATCATTTTACTGACTTTATGTTAGTTTCCAGGACTTTATTGGTCAGGCTGAGCATAGAGTTCTTCAGATGAAGTAACAAAACATTGAGGACTGATAAATCATCAATACTGGGGGGCTGTATATTTTCTAATATTATTTCTTTTTCATTATATTCAGTGAAATAACTCTGTCGCACAACAGTTTATTAGAATGAACTGTATAGAAATGTTTAATGTTAGCAATTGTATGGCAAATAATCTGCTGAAACCTAAATCTTACTTTGTAAAGTAATTTAGTGACAAAAAGTAAACTGAATAGTAAATAGTAGGAAGTAGTGAAGCAATCTTATATATGTGCAAGCTACATGTGACTGTTAATATAATGTATTTGTGTGACATTTATAAATGTATTTAATTAAAAATTATTTAAACATTGAGCAGGTTAATTATTATGTAAAATAATGGCCTATGTAAATTTAATAATGATGGCTATAAAATGTCATGTTTAATGCCTGTAATCACTAATTTTATCCTCAGAAATATTAGAAATATTGACTTTGTATATTGGCCTTGACAGTACTTGGTATATGATTGAAATTAAAATAATTGATCTCAACCATAGTAATTAGGCTACAGAATTTTTTTTTTTTTTTTTAAGACAGTACTGTAGCATTTAGACATCTGTCATATGAATTGACTGTGTTTTTCAACCTGACTGTGTGTTGAATTGAAATGCATAATTCACCTTGAGGGGGTGGCTGTTTAAGTAATCTAATATTAAACTGAAGGTGTGAACAAGGAGGTGGAAAATCAATATTATTTGATGTTGAGAGACTTCTAACTACCTCTTGCAATTTTCTGCCTTGTTTGTGAGGACAATGTCATTCCTTATTTATGAATTGATTTTCATTTTAGCTTCTTGAGATACAGTGTGGTTAATGCATGTCTCCATCTTTCGATTAAGCCAGAACTTTTTGCATCGCACCAACCAATATAATGACATAAAGAAATGTGCCAAATGAATATAGCACTTAATTGTCCTCACTTCTAAGTGGTGCTTTATTCAGGTCGTTAAGCCATTTGTGCAGCTTCGCTTCCTGTTACTTATCCAGTACTTACTCTCCTGCTTGAACCCAGTGATGTGCTTGTCTTTCTGCACTGGCAGCCGAAAGCTCACCAGTGTGTGTTCTCCTCCTGCCAAATTGTTTCTTCTCAGTGAAAACACTCCCGACATTCCAGCCGCTGGGAAAAAAGTAGGTGAAGTGGCCTGGCAGGCGTGCTGCGCTTCAATCAACCAATTAGATAATCAAGGGCTTTCACATTGTGCAGGCTGACAATCAACTCTGCCAATTAAAGACCCGTCTGTGGTGCACACAGCCCTTCAGTGCAGCCCTTTACTGAGATCTTGCGTTGGAGTGGGCCCGGCTGATCAAGAAAAATTATGCACCTAATAACAGCGAAACGAAAGAAATTTGGACAAAACGACTCTCTGCATCACAGATTTTGTTTACTAGTGGGTAATTAATTCTCCACATATGCTGGGAACATCTGTCGCGATGACCTGCCATCGAATCAGCGAAACAACTGCTGTGCTGCTCCTCCTCAGGTCATTAGCACAACCATTCAAATTACTCTTCTTCCCTCTGCCTTGTCCAAAACTGCTTCCAACTTTATTTTTAAAGAGCCACCATCGTTCTTCTTTCACGCTCACAGTCTTCTCTTGTGTTTGCTGTGTGTTGTTGTAAGATGGAGATGCAGGTGTATGCTGATGTGTTTATGATAAGGGTAGGATAGTCAGAGAGGCTCAGTGACGGTGTACTGTATAATAGGGATAATTTGTCAAATTATTCATTACTTGGTGCATAACATTTTATTTATTTATTTATTTAAATTTAAACTTACAATATTGTTCATTAGTAGGTGCAAAATATTATTAGTGATTTATTTATTCTAATAACAATAGTTATATAAATTACTGATCATATTTTGCTTCAAATAATTAATAGTTTAGCAAATAAATAATAAAAAAATTGTTATCCAAATGCTGCTATTATTATTAGTAGTAGTATTAGTAATAATAATAATAATAATGAGTAATAATTATAATAATAATAATAATAATAATAATTGTTATTATTATTATTATTATTATTATTATTATTATGATTATTAATAATAAATAATAATAATACATTTTATTTATAAAGCACTTTACATTTTAAAGAAAATCTCAAAGTGCTACAATAAAAGCAGAAAAAAAAAACAAACAAAAAAAAACATTCTAAGAATTAAGTTAAAAATCAGCTGCCAACTAAAACTAACAAAATTAAACATGAAGAAAGTTTTAAACATTGAAAAACTTTTTAAAAAGATACGTTTTTTAAGTCCTTTTTAAAAACCATTTGTCGTTTGTGGAGCCCTCAAGTGTTCAGGAAGAGCATTCCAGAGCCGAGGGGCCGCGGGCACAGAAGGCTCTGTCCCCAATTGTACGGGACTTAGTCTTAGGGGGACGGAGCCGGTGGGTATTTGTGGAGCGGAGGGAACGTGCTGAAGTCTGTGGAGTTAGGAGTTCTTGAAGGTAACTGGGGGCATTGCCATGGATGCACTGATGTGTGAGAAGGGAGACTTTATACTCAATCCGGGCAGAAATGGGAAGCCAATGCAAAGATCGAAGAATTGGTGTGATGTGTTCATATTTACGCACTCTCATCAGGATCCCAGCGGCACTGTTTTGTATGTGCTGGAGTTTCTGGATGCTCTTGCTAGGAATCCCGATGAGAAGAGCGTTACAATAGTCCAATCTTGAGGAGACAAAGGCGTGAATGAGTTTCTCAGCATCATGTAGGGTAAGTGTGGGGCGGAGTCTGGCTATATTCCTGAGGTGGAGAAAAGATGTTTTACAAAGATGTTTAATGTGCGCCTCAAAGGTTAAATGAGGATCAAACTTGACACCAAGATTGGTGACTAATGATGATAGGGGAATGTCCTGGCCAGAGAATGTAATGCAGGTTATGGAAGATGATCTGATCTGATGAGGGGAACCAATGAGGATAGCTTCTGTCTTTGAACTATTCAGCTGGAGAAAGTTATGAGTCATCCATGCCCTTATTTCCTACAAACAGGCAGTGACTGTTGATAAAATTGTTGATGAAGTTGATGAATGAGTGTCAGTTTTGATGTATAATTGTGTATCATCAGCGTAACAATGGAACGAAATTCCCAAACGACTGATGACTCTGCCGAGGGGTAACATGTAAAGAATGAACAAAATAGGTCCAAGAACTGAGCCCTGTGGAACCCCGCAATCAACAGCGTGTAAACGGGACCTAGAGCTTCCCATGGCCACAAATTCAGATCTATCTGTGAGATATGACTCAAACCAGCGCAGGACGGTGTTATTGAGACCAATAGAGTGGTGCAGCCGTTTAAGAAGTATACCGTGGTCAACGGTGTCGAAAGCTGCAGAGAGGTCCAAGAGGACAAGGAATGATGGTGAACCCGCATCAGCTGTCATTAGCAGGTCATTTGTCACTCTCACTAAGGCTGTTTCTGTGCTGTGGGCGGAACGAAAGCCAGACTGAAACTTTTCAAAAAGGTTGTTGTACTTGAGGTGATCGTGAAGGTGCCTGGCAACTACTTTCTCCAAAACCTTTGAAAGGAATGGTAGGTTGGATATCGGCCTATAATTAGCAAGAGTTTGAGGGTCCAGGGTAGGTTTCTTGAGTAGTGGTCTGATTATAGCCGTTTTTAGAACAAATGGTATGTGACCAGACTGAATTGATTGGTTTTATTATCATAGTGATAAAAGGACTGATAACAGAAATATTTGCTTTCACCAGAGCTGTAGGGAAGGGATCAAGGGCACAGGTGGAGGATCTCATCCCCTTGATGATGTCCTCAACCTCTGGTTGAGTAACTTCTGGGAAGCAGCAAAGTAACCTCGAACCGGACTGCTGATCGGCAGTTGGGAAAGATTAGGGAGAAGAAACAGAAAAAGAGGAACGAATTTTAGCAATTTTGGTTCTAAAAAAGGTCATAAAATCATTACATTTTTCTTCTGTAGCTCCTGTGAGAGGAGCACTTTGGGGTTTAAGGAGATGATTTATGGTGGCAAACAATTGTTTGGAATTGCCAGGACTATTTTGAATAATATTTGAATAGTACTGTGACCGTGCTTCTTTGATTGACTTCAGATAGGCTTTTTGATGGTCCCGATAGGCCAGCTTATGAACAGTTAGTTCAGAAGAGTTGTACCGCCGTTCAAGGGCACGTCCAGCTGCCTTCATTTTTCGCAGGTCACTTGTGAACCAGGGAGCTGAACGGGAAAAAACGTAATTGTCCTAACTTTGACGGGTGCATGGAAATCCAAAATGCGGCTCAATGTCTGATTATAAAATTCCACAGATTCAGTGACTGATGAAATATTTGAAGAAAGGAGATGTGTGAAGGCTTAAGGTCACGTTTTCTGTGTTAATCTTTTTCAGATTTCTAAAACGTATTTCATGTTTAGGCTTCATGTAGGAACACGGAAAGGACAGCTCCATGGAGATGACCTTATGGTCAGATACACCCAGATCATATACAAATGGTGCGCTTAAAAGGGCTGACTCAGTAATGACCAAATCGAGAATATTCCCCTTGATGTGAGTGGGGACATCAACATATTGTCTGAGATTTAAGCAGTCCAGAAATTGCAAAAATTCTGTAGCAAGATGACAAGTAGGATTGTTAACATGAATGTTAAAATCCCCAAGTATTATTATATTGGAGGAGGTTGCACAGATAGTTGAAAGAAAATTGTACAACTCTGAAATGAAGTTTGAGGTTGATTTGGGTGGCCGGTAAATTAATAGTACTGTCATAGGAAATGGAGGCTTACAATTAAATGCCAGACATTCAAAAGAAGACAGCTCGGGGATGTCCAAAAGGGACAAATCCAAGTGACTGCGGTAGATGACAGCCAAGCCACCACCACGGCCGGAGCTACGAGCTTTTTGAAGATAACAGTAGCTAGGAGGGCAAGTCTCATTTAAAACAGAAAAAACATCTAGTTTCTGCCAGGTTTCTGTGAGGCACATCCAAACTTTTATCACGAATGTGATCATGTATAAAGCCGGATTTGTTAGTGAGCGATTGCGCATTAAACAGTTCAATTTTAAAGTTGGATGAAGTAGTAAATCTCTGTATTGGCCGAAGTAGGCTGAAATCCACTCCACGTTTTTCTATCCTTCTCCATGTGTGGCGCTGTTGCAGTATCTCCAGTGCTACTAATCCACAGAGTGTCAGTGCTCTGATGACGTGAAAGAGATGCGACAAGGCGCACAGCTGCCCAGACAGAAGGGATGGCGTCACCAGACCGGGAGTAAACAAACTTTTGCCGAGCGCTTCTGTGGATGTAACGAGGCCAAATAAGGAGACCAAGTTCTTTAATGACCGATATACATGATGGAGTGTTGTAGTTGTTATATTCCATCAGTTGAGTGGTCGAGTAGTTCATTATGCCAGCCGCACGGACTCCACGTCTGTTGTCAACCGCTAGCCACAGCGGCAGTATGTTAAGAAAAAGAAGAACTTGGCACCAAAATGTCATCCGTAATGTGGCTGGAAAAAAAAAAGTGGATCTTGGTAGGCGCCACAAAACTGTAAGCGCTAGAAATGCATGCAGAACTAGGAAAAGCCGTGGCTAGTTCGATACAAAGTTTGCCTCAGGCACTTGCTTCCAACCGCTACCAGTCAAGTGGAGTCATCTAAATCGGTATGATCCATACAACAGTCCCAGTTTGAATTCTGACGAATCGTACTAGTTAGTTACAGTCATTAAAATAAAACCATTAAGATCAAATTAAAACTCAAAACTCGAGTTTTAATACTACTACTACTTTTTATTATTTACCGTTTTTTATTTTATTTTATTATTATTATTATTAAAACATGTAGACCAGGGATCTCCAATCCTGCTCCTGGAGAGCTACCGTCCTGCAGAGTTCAGTTCCAACCCTGCTCCAACACACCTGTCTGTAATTATCAAGTAGCCCTGCCCCTGAACACCTTGATTAGCTGGTTCAGATGTGTTTGATTGGGGTTGGAGCTGAAACAGGGGTCTTTCAGCAAGAAGATGCAGAGACAGAGTTTGCGTAGAGAAGAATGTACTGACAAGTGCTCAATTAAAGAAAATGGCTTTGAGTGGCAGACTGAAAAGTGACAGGTCTTGGGCTGAGAAGAGCCTTTGAGCACAGAACAGAGAAACTAACAGCATTAAACCACTGACCTTTCCCATGATAGACCACCCTCACATGGGAAAAAGGAGTTTCTCTCCATAAAGTCTCATGAATTTCAGTAGCTTACAGTGTAAGACTCTCAAATACTGTCAAGAAGGAATAGCAATTCAGTATCTGTGCTACGTGGCTTTTCTTTTTTTTTTAGTTTAAATCTTCTGAAATTAGTTTTAATTTACATCTTAAATTAAAATCTAAAATTTCAATCTGAATAAAGTGAGATTTAGTGATAGAAACATAATGCAACGCAATAAGAACATCTTTGCTGCTTTTCTGTATTTTTGTCTGGCTCTTTGGGTATGCTAGAATGTTCTGAGCAGCCATGAGATGTCAGCGTGACAGACAGCATCCTGAAACCACCAGTGCCTGTACATGGCCAGTGGGCCGACACATATGGCCATCCCTGCACTGCGGGCCAGCCTCCATGAGGAACTTTGGAAGAGGGTGAGATTATCGAGGAAGGTCACGATAAATTCGGATGCTGTTGTGCCGGGAGGGAGGAGGATTAAGTCTGGGCTGGAAAAGAGCACTGAGGTAGCAGTGGTCAAGGTGAGATGTCACACATGATATCAACACCAGGTCCTGACAGCTGATGAACCACTGACAGATAAATGAGCCATGAAAGAAACCTCAATTCTTCCCTTATGTGTGTTTGTTTGGGCATGTGTCCCATGTCCCTTAGTTGAAATAACTGAGCCCTGCATAGATTAGGAACTGCTGTGAGGAAATCCTGTCTCACAATCTGCCACATGAACGAATATGCAATAATAAATAATTTTAAGGCAGTTTTGCAGGCAAAATGTGAGTGTGAATATGAATTGAATTGGCTAAGCGAACTGTATCTATCGTTCTTTTGTTCTCAGTTTCAAAAGTCTTTTTAAACTTTTTTTTTTCTAAACTTTCAAACAAGACTATAAGACAACATTACAGTTCATTTTTCTACTTATATACATACAAATTGCAATTTTGCATTGTGTTCAATTTAAATTCAGTTCAAGTTCAGTAATTGAATTGGAATTTAAAAGAAATTGCACAACCCTGACCTTCACACTTCTTTACTTGAAGTCACAAAAAAAATCAACATTTTTAATGGAATGTTTGTGTCTATTATAAATGATTTATCATATTACCATGCACATCATCATCATTGTTATTTAAATTCATGTGCGCTCAACATTTTTAATCAAAAACATTAACATCCCCTCCTCTCGGTAAAAACATCATCTCTGATGTTGTGTACACTGGCACAAGGGCTGGCCAATCAAATAATTTCCTTCCATCAATATGACACTGACATGAGATTGACAAATTAGAAAATTGAGAAAAACCGGAAACTATAAACCATTTTTGAATTCTAGACTACTTATAATACTTTTATGGTGCCTTTTTGGTATTGTTTGTACGATAACCCCTGGTCACAACAAACATTTAAAACATCTCCCGGAAGTCCCGGTCAGACATCCCAAGTCTCCCGGAAGTCCCGGGGGAGTCTCCCGCATATTGATAGCGGCTCCCTGATGCCCGCAAATTAGTTAAAATCTCCCGGAATCTAGAGCGAGCGAGCAAGAGCGCGCAAAGAAGAGACTGTGTTTCAAAAACGTGTAGCGCGCGCACGGCAGAGAGGGAGAGGGAGCGAGAGACCTTGAGTGTATGTGCTAGTGTGCGTGTGTGCGAAGCGCATGTAAGACAGAGAACATCCTGATTGGCCTGTTTCGGCAAATCAACCAATCAATTGTCAGTGTGGGCGGGCTTTTATCTCTTCTCCCGAACCAAATTAATCAGTTATGTCTATCTCTAGAAACAGGAGCACCCATGGCACAGGGAGAGTGCAATGGAAAATACATAAAAGCAGTTTTACATAAATAGTATAAGCAGCTTATATAAATAGTAAAAGTAATCTACATATTTAAACATAATTAACGAATAATTGCACAGGACTATAGCTATAGAAATAATATTTTATGCTTTTATATTTTTTAGTAAAGTCATGTTCTGTGGTGAAATGTCATATTCTTGTCCCCCCCCCCCTTTTTTTTGGGGGGGGGGGGGCTTCGGGATACCTCCCTGAAATTACTCTTTGCAGGTTGGGATGTCTGCATAATTGGATGAATTGTTCACAATAAGATATGCATATATAATATGAATTATAGGGTGAATTTTAATTTCATGCTGACTTTAACGGTTGTATACACCATAGTCAGTATTGGAGTGGATAGCCAAGTAGCGTGACACAAAACAAACTTCACAACAGGGGTTACAGTCATTAACCCTTCCACTCTGAGCCCTCTCAGACAGTGACAAACGCCCTCCCCTTTGTCCTCACTGCTGCCCATAACAGCAAAACAACACTCCACCAGAGATGGTCAAAGAAGTCGGGAGTTTACTAAGTGACAACAGCAGGAATTCCAAATCTGTCCCCACTAATTTTACGTGGACTCAATTAAATGGTTTCGGAGGGTGGAGCAGAGGGGGAGCAATTCCCTCTACGTGATCTCATCTGTGCTTTAATGCGATTGTCCACTCTGAGCCATGCCGCACAGCACATAATAAAGTAATAAGGCTAATCTTGTTTCTCTGTCGCCTCTCCAGATCGACATGGCAGTTATTGTATTAGATCCGTAATGAGATTCTGCACTCCATCAACACGATGGTGCGCCAAGGGGATTGATGCCTCTTTCCTCAGATAGAAATTTTGTCCATTTACATGCTATCATTAGTTTTATACAAATGTGCCCTTGAGTGCGCCGCACCTCTGCACCGCGCTCGTTTGCAAACACTTTACTTTGGCAGCAAATGATCATCACTGCCTCTTTCCTTACACACACACACACAGAGACCTCTTTTTTTAGGGAGGGATAGGTAAGCAGGACAAAAAAGACAAGGGCAAACACGCTGTAGTGTGCTGTTCTACAGAGACGGCGTAATATAATGTAAGCCCACACACAGGCGCAGAGACAGAGATATGCACTCCAGTGGGACACACTCTTAGGACAGGATATGAAAAGCACAACTTCAGGATGGAGCACATCTCAATCTTCTGATGCTTACATAACTAGACTATATGTAGGCAGCCTAGATATAGAGGAAGATTGTGAGGAGGACCTTGCTATGCTATTCACAGTTTTTTAACAATATTTTTTAAAGTATAGCATGGTCGATGTGTACTTATCCTGCTATTAGCCTGTAAATTGTGGGAAGCTTTTCTAACGTCTACCATAAGCATCAAACAATCTCAGCCTAAAGTGAAGAGTTTACTTATACATTATCTTAGACTTCTCAGTGGGAGAAGAGATCTAAACTTCCCTCAAACATCATATATGAGATAAGATTTCAAGGTATTAATGTTGAATATCTAATTATCACTTTATTTGAACAAAACAAGATTGCACTTAATAAGCAAATTACCATGATAATAAACTGTCTGGATGGGAGCCAATCTCAATATATTAGGTGGAAACATCTTTAGCCCCTGGAATAGGAAACTAAAGCAGGAATTTTTGCACTCTTTGAGCCACTGCCAGATATGAATCAATGGAAGCAAATGAGCGTGATCATATGACAAATGTTAAATGCATCATGCTCTGCTCATTGTGGGATGAAGGCACACTCATGTGGTGGCGCTGATATCTATGAATGCATTTATAAAGGAGAGCGAAGCTTTTGACTCGAAATTTGACTCGCGCTGTGGCGTGCAAATGAGGTGCGGTCTCTTTAAGACGGCTTCTAGTTTGGAGAGGCGATAGATCATATCTAAAATAGAGTGTTTGCTCTTGGTGCAGATGCCACCATTACTAACTACTTGCCGGGGATCCTTGAAAGCTAAATCGTTTCGCGATGCATCATTGAGCATTTACTTGCCTCACCAGCAGATGGGCTCATGTGGTCCATCTGTTGGTAGAGATGTCTTCAACAAGCCCCCTTCACCTTCAACCAAAGCGATGAGAAGACATTTGAATATTCATCCCATCAGAAGAGTTGCCTGGTGGGACTGGGGTCAGTGGTGTGGTGTTTTCTCTGGCCACCTCAGGTCACTAACCTTTAGACATTGAGTGAGGGGTCTCGCACCTGGTCTGCACATATATGCTGTTTGTGTTTACAGAGGAACAGATGAACATGTGGACGTGGGTGTATTAGAAAGAGAAAGGATTAGAAACTATCCTCTCCCCTGGTAATTAAGGAGGCTGCATCTGTTAAAACATCACAGCTTAATGTGCTCATTAATTGTTTGTTATTTTGAATAGTTCATTATAAGTATCTAGTCCAGGGGGGCATATTTCATGCACAAAGACTTGCTTAACTTGATTATGAAAGTTATATCATTTTTTTTTTTATTATTAATTATGATACTAGCATGTACATGGAACGCTTCAGTTCTGACGTGATGTGCTACATGGCAAAAGCCAAAGTTTGTGAGTTTTGTGGTATTAAATCTTTGAAAAATGTTGAGTTTTGTTTAAAAGTCTTTGCTAGGAATGAGTACCTGTGTCTATTGCATGCGTTCAAGTCATGTCGTAAAGATTGTATGATCATGCATAATTGATCAATTTAATTGCTACATTTTTAAAGATGATAAAAATTACTGTTCCTTTGAACTTTCTTATCATCAAATAGTAAACAAAAATGTTTATTTATTATTATCATTATTACTTTACAAAATATAAAGCAGCAAAAAAATAGGAAATGTTTAATAAATGAAGTAAATCAGCATATAAGAATGATTTCTGAATGATCTTGACACTAAAGTGAAGTAAAATTCAGCTTTGCCATCATAGGAATAAATTGCATTAAAATAGAGAGTAGTAGTGTAATATTTCACAGTACAGATTTTACTGTATTTTTGATTTTTGTGAGCAAAAATCTTACCAAACTTTTCAGTAGTAGTGTAATTACATCTGTGTACAGTTTTTAAGTCTTGTAATGTCAGGAAATGCTAATTCACGTTCCTTCTTTAAAGGATATTACCTGGGCAGTGAATACTGATAGTAAAAGGATGTGCGTGTGATGGATTGAGAGTTTATAGCCCAGTGTGGTCAGGAATATGAGTGGGTCAGCAGGCACAATGCTGCGGTCCTCAGAGGATTTCTGAAAGGTTGACTGACTTTTTATGATCAGCCCTCTCAGAACATCACTATTTGAAGTCTCATCATTTATATGATTATGGAGCAGCGACAGTAGGCTGAACCCTTGACCCTCGTTTTAGACAGCGTTGCATTATTCGCACCATAAGGCCTTTCAAAACTACTTCACTCTTCAGGGGTACAAAATTGATTTCTCCTCATACTATTCATGCATTTCCATGTTGCATACACACACACACTGTTTTACATAAGCCATTACTGTACGGTGTCACTTGTGTTTATTTCCAACACATGTCTGTGTTACATTGATATTTTGACATATACTTAGTGAGGGGAGGGGGGCTCAGATTGGGACATATCCTTTTCAGCTCCACCTGAACTGCTCTGTGCCCCACTGCCAATCTAATGAAGCTGTTATGGTGTGAAGACTGACAGGTTAATTATCTTTTATGAAAGTGGGACAAATTGAACTGTGTCTTTCCATCAGTTTTTGATAGATCAGAAGGCTGCTGGAAGTCCTGCGGCAACACTCGAGTGAATCTCAAAGCTAATCCACTCCATTCCCCCCTCCTCTGCTCTGAAATACACATAAGAAATACATTCACAAATGCGCTGTTCCCACACCTAGTGAGCTCCCTACCTAGAAAGCATTTTAAAAGATTAGTTCAACCATTTATTCACCTTCATGTTATTACAAACCTTTATAACTTTCTTTCCTCCATGAAAAACAAAACTTTAAAAAAAAAAATTCAAATGTGATTTGTAACTTAATAATGGATGAAAAGGCACCTTAAAAGTATTGAATGAATTTATTGGGCACCATATATTTAAAGTCTTCTAAAGCCATATTATAGTTTTGTGTGAGAAACTTTTAAACTTTGTGGACAAATCATTGAGTCAGTGAGTTTTAGTTAGTTGAATTTGTAACCCAAACCTTTCTGATTCTTCGACAAGATGTGATTCAAAGAATGATTCATCAACGAGTCAGACATGGGTACTTTTTTCATAAAATTTCAAGAACATGCTAAAGAGAACTAGGGTAGATGACAGTCAATTCAAATTTCAGTCTCTTTCTTACATATTTGACCCTTCGCAAATACCTGCACCCCTTAGTTACTGTTGCTACGTCTGACAAGCCATGGCGCTCTGACACCACACATCATGTCCTCATGCAGTGAAAATTACATTGTTGGAGCAAAGAGGACACTGTCAATGCACAGACAAGACAGAGCAGGTTACTTTTGGTTTGAAACAAAGTCTCAGATTTCAAAAGGTCATTTTTTTTTATTTTTATTTTTTTTAAAGAAATTCAAATAATAAATAGCGTTTTGTGGATCTTTAATGTGTCGTGACAGATCACATGTCATTTCCTGTTGTAATAAATATGTCCTATAATGTCAAAAAAGAAATGTTGATTATAATGTTGATACTAGATGTAAATATTGATAAAAAGTATACTTAAAATAATTTAATGTTGTATTGTAATTTATTAATTAAGAATACTAATGTTGATTTTCCACACAGCTCACTAAGTTTTGATACATTGGTAATGTTATCAAGTCAGATTCACTTCTTAACATTAGATATCATGATTTCTTTTGCTCCCTCTGCTCTTTGCCAACTCATCCAACATATCTGACCCTTACATCTCACTTCTTTTTTCTCTTTCCCAGCTCCTTCTTTCATACAGGCTGTGCCTTGTCGCCCGTCTGTTACCTGTCAGGCCCGGCCCAGTAAATGATGGTTATGATGAGAGGGAGATGTGGACAGTGGTTGTGTTTGTAAATGGAGTGTTGTTTGGATGGGGAGGCTGGGGAGTTTGGAGCTGGTTGGCAGATGTCAAACAGCGGAGGGAAAGAGAGATACGCTCACGAGATGACTTGACGACTTTCTCAGTGGCAGGCCAGTAGATGGGCACTGTGGAAGTGGACTTTCACCCCTTCGCTGTGTGACACCTGACAGCGGAGTCCTATCCCATCTCACTGCCTGGACACATCACTTACGTTCATGCACAAAATAAAGTGGGGAAATAGGAATATGTTAATCAGCAGTCAAGGGTCAAATAGATAAAGACACTGCCCATTCCTCAGGGCTCACAGTATGAATTTATAGACTGCTGGTCAAACCTTTAGGTCATTGTATAGAAAATATAATGTATATAAAATATATAATTATTATATTTTAAATATAAAAATTATACATAATATATTTGAATGCATAATATGTATTATTATTTGTAGATTGATAGTAAAGTTCTTGTCATGTGATTGGTGTTCATGAATGTAACAAAATTATTATATAATATATATGATTAAAAAAGGAATATGGCATTCAAATAAATGTGACATATTTAGTTAAACTTTGAGGAGTATGAACATTCATACAGATTTTTTTTTTCATGTTTAAAACAATAGTCTTGTAAATAATTGTAATGCATTTGCAACTTGCAAGCCAAGTGTACTTACTCAACACATTAACTAAACTTGTTTAATTATTTACCATAGTATTTACCATAAAATTGTAATATTGTCATTAGCATTTTATAGCTATTCTTTCAGTTCAGTCCAAAAGCTCCAGTGCTGAGTTATGCAGTTTGCAAGTGCTGGACATTTATAGATAGATGTGCATAACATAAAGATCTACATTTATCTTTGTACAGGGTGATGTTGCATAGTTGCTTGAGCTTTCTAAACAAATGGAGCCAGGTCACAGACCAGAAGGCAGCAGCCACGATACACTTCTGTACACGTGTGAGAGAGTGTGATTGACTGGAAGGCCTATCTCTCCTCAAAAGGGGGGCCCGGCAAGAAGCACCGCACCTCAAGCTCATCAGACACCCGTAGGCTGCACAGGCATTAGCACCGTCGCCCAGGTGACCGATAGCGTCGCGCTAACTGAATGAGCCACGCTTTTTACCTCTCGGACCATCTGGTCCCGCTGTCGGAGCGGCCTCCCCGCCTTCTCCCCGGTGGGCTTCTGTCTGAAAAGAGGAAGCAGGACGAGGGGCTGATGAGTGAGGCCTTGGGGCCCTCCATCATTCCTCGCCACCAGGAAGGCACCAGCTGTCTGCACTCATTTGCATTCTCTCTTTGCTTCCCCCCCAAAAATAATGAAATTAGCCACAAGTTTCCTGAGGTGATGCAAGACACGGACGCAGGACGTGTCAGTGTTTTTGTAGATGCGGGTGTGTGCTTCAGGAGCCAGAGATGAGAAGGTCATAGAGCCTCTGATGCTAAAGACAGAGAGAGGGAGAGCATACATGCTCACCTGGCTAAATGTAAGCGCTTATTAAGGTGTTTTTACTTGGCTGCCGCTGTTCTAGACTACCATATTGGGCATCAAATGAGACAGTTTATAGTTTGTATTTTAATTTAAGAAATGTTTGTATTCACATACACCCTGCTATAACAGTTCATGTAAACATCTAAGACTAATTTGGACCACCCTAATCATGTACCAACTTTTTAAGGGGGCACCAATGGCAGTCTGGGGTGAGATGAAGCATCATCAGAGGAAAAACCACTTGGATAACAACACATTAGTTTTTGTTCTGTATGCAAATAGTTTAAGAAAAAGAGAAGGGAAAAAAAACGTGTGACAATTGATTCTGCTTTGACTTCATTCTATTTTTGTTGATGGAGCAAAAATAGACAAAGAAACAATTAAAAAAGTTAACACAAGATTAATGTTTATTGAACTGTTACATTATATATATATATATATATATATATATATATATATATATAATATATATATATATATATTATATATACAATATAATATAATAAATATAATATAATATAATATAATATAATATAATATAATATAATAATATAATATATATATATATATATATATATATATATATATATATTATATATATTATATTCCCAAATGTTAATTTATTTTATAAAATGTCATAAATAACATTTTAGTTGATGAGCCAAATTTAAACTGCAATTTTTTATTTTATACTTAAATTTTAATATTAACAATTTTAACAAGTAATTTATTCCTGTGATGGCAAAACTGAATTGTCAGAAATCATACTACACAAAACAAATCAATATTTATAAATAAATAAATGTTATATAATAATTATATTTTATTATATATTAAAATCATATCTAATATATTTGATCGCACAATATATATTGTCTTTTGTGTACAGTGAAAATAAAGTGCTTGTGACTGGACATTTGTGATTTGTGTTCATAAATGTAACAAAATTCATAAAGATGTAATACTGTCTATTAAATGTATAACCAATGATTTGCCTTTTATATATTATTTTATATTAAAAAAGGGATATTCCATTAAAAGAAACGTAAAAAAAATTGAGGAGTATAAACATTTACTGTATGTATACATATATTGCACAAAGTTTCACAAATGTTGTTTAACTGTTGCAGGCAGACTAATGTGACCAATATAGCAATGCAAAGAAACGGCATGAAAGGACTCAAGGCACACCTTCAACTGATAACCAGGAATACTATGGTTTAACTAGCCATGTAAAGAGGTTATCAGCTGTTTTTATCAGCAGAGAAAAGCTTATATAAATACATTTTGACTACTATGACATCCAGATGACTTTTCCACCCAGAGAATTGCAGATACTGAGGGTTTTTCTGTTTGGGTGGTTCTCAGTATTGGTGGTGGAAGTGTGTGGAGTCCCTGTGGGAGCGTCTCTCTCTACCTCTCCATAGCCTGGCTGTCTGCTCAGGTTAGTCTCTGACAGCTGGGCTGATTGATTCTCTGAGCGGAGCCAGGCAGGGGCACAGCCTCACGGCGAGCTGTACCTGTCCACCCTGCCAGAGCCCGGGGTCACTGTCAGGGCCTGGGGTTGCTCGGTGTGGGCCACTGCTGACACGTCCCTCCATTGCCCATTAGCATTAGCTTTCTTGTTATGTCAGGGCATCCACCCCAGACAACTCATGTATCTGCTGCTGTCATGAGGGAGGCAGACACACAGTTCCTCAAACAGATATAATAGATGTTCAGTTTCTCAAGACGACTTCTGCTGCTTTGTTAGTGATCGTGTGCATTTCAAAAGTCTTTTTTGTTTTGTTTTCTCTATCTCTTCTTAAAGGCATGTCAGCACATCCTATCTATCAATAATGTCTTGTCACTCAGGCAGCTGACAATTGCCAGAGGTACAAACCTGTCGATACACCTGTTTAAGACAGACACCTGTCTCTTTGTGACGCAGCGGGCAGAACAATTGCTTGTCAATACCTCTTCTGATTGGAATTCATCATCGCCTCAGCTGTTGGATTCCATTTGTATCCCGTTTTGGTGTGTAGAGATTCCTGAGTGTTTGGTCTTAAAACAAATGGCTTTTTGTAAGTGTCCTACAAAAACAGAAATGTACAAGCTAATACATGCATGATAGCAATACTGATAACAACATTATAAATCTTAGTCTGCATACTTTGGAGAACCATGATATTCAGCTCAAGGCTATGTATGGTGTGTAAGCACATGCCATCTGTGAAAACATCATTTTCACACCACTTGGCTCAAGCGTGTCATGGATCGGTTTTATCTGAGGGGGCACTAGTGGCATTAAAACGCATTTTAATAGTTCTGAGATTCTTCATTTACTAGTAAATGCTAGTTCATAATGCAGCTACAAAGCTTCAGTTGTCACACACTCAAAATCAAGAGATTTTTATTATTGTTTTTTTTTTTTTTTTTTATAACATTTAATGTAATATGATGAAGGAAAGAAGACCAAATCCCATAATCAAAACTTTTTCTCCTTTTTTTATTAGCATAAAATATACGATATAAATAAAATGAATTCAATAATAATAACAATAATAATAATAAAAATAATAATAAATGGTAATAAAATATTTAATAGTAATAAAACATAATCTCAGGAAAATATTTAATAGTAATCTATGCACACATTTCATTTCTTTTTTCTCCCCCAGGCCATATTCCACCTGAGCAATACATTCTGTACGGAAGCTCCTGACACCAATCTCTTGTGACTGTACATCTATAAATAACTTATCAAAAATCTTTAACATGTGCCATCTGTAACATCTACACACACACACACCACACACATTCACGCTAAAAAATCTATAAACAATATTATTAAGAAATTTTGTGTTCAGTTCCTAGCATTGTTTTGCTAAAAAATCTATAATCACTGTTATTAAGAGAGCTGGTCAGATATTTGGGAATCATGGATGATCTGGAAAAAATTTCCGATTCAAACTCATATCACCCACACGGCTCAATGTGTTTCTAAATGCTAAGCCACAGCTCTGACTACAAATCATCATTAACCCAAAGATTCAACATTTCCATAACCTAAATCAAACTTAACCACACTCTCGAGCTCCAATTGACCCATCTTATCTAAGTTAAAACAGCACACAATCAAATCATGGATTGATAGCAGACCACAAACATCTGTTGATGCTTGCAGCTGATGTTTCGGAACATAAATCAATAGGATGATCAGTAAATCACACTTGCTACTGTCACAATATTACACATTAATCTGAGGGAAGTCAGAAGGGCCGAGGCTTTTGTTGAAGCATCATGAAATGCTTGCGCGTATCTGCATGCGAAATGTAATTATGGAATCACCCAAGTGAGATGGGCCACACATCTGCCACAGCATCTGGCGGGCTCTCATCTCAACTCACCCGCTCCGTTCTGTACAATTCAAATTCCATGCCTACAAGCACATTAACTCAGATTACAAAGCGCTCAGTCTCTACTTAAGGTTCATTCTTCGCTCAGGGGACAATAGAGGAGATTTGTGTCTTTTAATTTTGCAGATTGCCATGCATTAGTCTCAAATGAGATGCATTTGCATGAAAGGCTGCAAACGGTTTCCAGGTTTCGGAAAGACGGACGAAAGCCGATGTTACTGTATAGGCAGCAACACAGATTTGGCATTTAACCGTGAATTAAAGCAGACAAAATTCCATCAGAATCACAAATGCATGAAAGCATGGTTAGTTTGTTGATCATTAGCTTAAACTTCAGGGTAATATGATAACTGGCTTCACAGAAGAGAAAAACTTTAAACATCTTCCCCTCTCATTCTGCTAAGCAGGATTTATTTATTCATTTATTTTATTTAAATATTTAAAAAATACAAAACCCCAATATAAAAAATATAAGTAGTTATAATTTATATACAATTAAAAAACATTTTATTTAAATCAGCATATATTTATATCAACGGCAAATACAACCATGATGTATAAATACTTTGAAACTTATCAGTTTAAACAATAACAATAATAATTATTATTAAACTATTATTTTTAAAACATTTTAAAGAACATTATTTTATTTTGAATTATTATTTTTAGAATTGTTTGTGAATATTTTTAACAAAGTAACAAAATGAGATTTATTTATTTATTTGCATTACATTGATGAAAATTAAGTTTTTTTTTTTTTTGGCTAGAAAAAAAATGTCAATGCAAACACTAAATCTCAACCATCCTAAAATAGGCTTAATTTCCTTTATTGAAAATATAATTGGTCTTTCTTTTGATTTTGGGGCAAAAATATGATAACATGATGGAGACAGAGAATACACTCTTCTGAACTTTTGATACCTACACTTGAATTTTATGCTTGACTATATCTTAAAAGGATAATCCACTCAAAAATGAAAATTCTGTCATCATTTACTCATCCTTACGTCGTTCAAAACCTGTTTGACTTTCTTCTGTGGAAGATCTTTTGAAGAATGTTGCTAACCAAATAATGGAAGTTAATGTGAACCAAACCTGAAATTGTATCCCATTTGCATGCAGTGTCATCTCCAGGGTAATTACAAAAAAAAAAGTAGGAGAGAGGCAGAGAGAGAGAGATCTGCTGGATTTTTAAGTGAGTTGAGAAGCTGGTCGGGGTGGACAGACAGGTAGGAGGCGAGCCAGCATGGGCAGTGAGCCTGCAACTCTGACACATCCTGCTGTGGCTCAGCGGTGAACTAAGACAGCCCATCACTTCACTGTCAGCACTCTGACCCCCCTCTCTCTCTCCTGCTCCCCTGCACACACAAGCCATTGGCTTTGACTCCGAGTAGAAGGACCCCCCACCCTCCATGACTGGACCCCCTCTCTTCTCTGTGAATGATGGCCTGAATGATGACTCTGACCCCAAGCCCTGGACCGACCCAGAGTCTCACCACCAGCCTCACACAGTCATTCTCTCAAAGCCAGAAAGAATGAATGATAGCTCATGTTCATTAGAAAGAACTCCAGCCAGTTTTACAGCATACAGTCATGATGAATATCACAAGTAATTCACCAACAAAACACCTTTTTTTTTTTAAACTTTTGAAAACTAAATTCAAAGTTTTTTAAAGTAATCAAATTATGTATGGCACCTATGGTGCAGGATTGACATTTGAAAAAAAAAAAAACAAAAAAAAAATAATAACTTTGCATTACTATGAAAATGGAAAATAATCTGATATTTTAAAGTGGCAATGTAGCGGAAGAAGCAAGAGATATTTTCTTCCATATTGTGACATACATCAGAGTTAAACGGACTGAGAAAGAAAAAATGTAGGGCGGGGTCTTGGTTTTTTTCCATTGGTTTGATTGGATGGAGGGAGATCTAAATGGGAGTCGATAAAAAGAAAGGGACGAGGTTATATGGACAATTTATTGGAGAAGTCTATTAGAGAGCTACCAGAGAGGTGTTTAATTTCACTGGAAGATTCAGTTAAGACATTTTGATTAAAAATGATCAATTATGAGGTTTAAAAAATTTAAATAAAAAAAGGAAATGCATGCAGGAATTGTTTAATAACATCAATAACATGCTTTTTTGGTGGTTATGTTTTTAGAAAAACATGTTTAGAAAATTTCAAACTTAATTCATATTATTTTAAAACTGACCCACTTTAATTTGAATTCTAATTATAAAAGAGGCACATTGTATATGTATAAATTGCATCTTCTGTAAAAAATAAAATGCAATAAAAAACAACAAAAAACAGATTTGGACATTTTGTTGTAGTAGTATAACTGAGAAGCTAATGTATAAAAAAAATAAATAAATTACACTCCTATTTCATATCTGTTCTGGCCTTCTGGCCAGGGAAAAAGTTTTTCCAGAGACATGAATATGAAGACAAGGCTATTTCATATTTTTCCTGTCTCTACTCATTAGCAAGCTTTACCACTCTTCTTCATTCTTTCCCTCCTCAGTGGCATATCCTCTCACTTGCATATGGCTTCACTCTGTGAAGAGGACGTCCTGCCGTCAGCGTGCCTCATTCTCTTCGGTGCATGTTGGCTGGGCTCCACGGCAGAGTTGAAGCCAAGACATGTCTATATATCCCATCAAAAATCACTCTATGTGAGCCCACACTCAGAGATCGGTGCTTCTGTGAAATTCGTCATTACTGTAAGTCTCATTATTTTATTATCTAATAAATGAATGGCAAACTAGATGTATTTACACGTCATGCTATGATAGTATTGTGAAAAGGGAGAATAATGTCTTTGAAATGCTTTCAAAAATTGCACATCTATTATGTGGTTTTTAGCCAGGTGCTACATCATCAGCTAATAATCTTACTGAAAGCTTTTCCATGAACCATCACAAAGACCATCTCTTGCATCCCTCCACAAGTGCATCAGCTCTGGGATGTTGTCTAATGTCCACATATCCGGTAGCCGTAAGAAAGCACTGCTTTCCCAGCATGGGGTCAAACTTAGCGTTACAACAGGGAGTAACCAGATCAGCCAGCTAGGGCTTTTTGTAATCGCCCTGATGGAAAAGCGTGTTTTTTTTGGAGGCAGGATTCAGCAGCAGGGTGAGTTATTGTGAAGTGATGAACTACCTCAGACCAGGAGCAATCAAAGAGATAGCCCTTGAATCTCCAAATTACTGCTGCCCTTGCCTCGGATTCATCAATAGGGTGCTGGTGGTGATGCTGGCCAGGAAGCTTCGTACAGTTGTAGACCCTCACACACACACACACACACACACACACACACACACACACACACACACACACACACACACACACACACACACACACACACACACACACACACAATAGAACAAAGCACTCAGAATTATTTGTGGAAATGAAACCTCTGTAGCAGAAGACTGGATCACTGCCTTCACGTTTTCCCACTCACTGAAATTAAATGACATTTATTTTCTGTGGCAACAATGCAGGGGGAATGTTTCAAAACGACTGATTCCAGGAGCGATGCAATGAGGTGCTTGTCTGTTCGGCCTGAATGCGTTGATTGATGAAAGTGATGTAAGAATTTGCATGTGACATCTGTAAGTGTGTAAACTAATGGAGGAATTTCATTAGTCTCTTTACCAGGATCAAAATCGTTGCTGTTAAAGAATTCTTTCATCAACACTGCTGATATTGAGTGCAAAAAGCAATAGTGTGTAATACAAATAGCATGTAATTATGCTAAGAGGATGAGATGTTTTTACTCTGAATGCAGCACCGAATGTTTTCTTCACCTCATCTCACCTTTGCACTTTCTGAACCAGACAAACAAATGATGCATGATTGAATATTTAATTTCATTTATTTATTGATTCTGTCTGTTTTCCACTCGGCAATCTCATACAATATTACCAGCGCTGGAGTAGAGTCGTCCAAACTTGTCAAAGACGTGGCAGGTAGTGAAGACGGTCTTGAAGGGCTGGAATGATAAGCACATTGATTGGATGTCAGCATTCTGAAAATATGTTTTACAATCAGCAAAGATGGTGCAGTTATTAGAGTTTTTCCATTTAGCTCACACATGCACACGCACAAACAAAAATACACATGCTTCTAAAGGAAAATGTTATTGCTCAGAGCTTGCTCTTTTACAGCTCAGGAGAATGAAGAAGTTCAGTTATGTTGAAGTATCAACTTAATCTCAGATGTGTCTCTTTAAAATCTTTAAGAATAACTTTTGGGATCAGTAAAATGTTTATTTATTTATGTACTTATTTTTCATTTATTTACTTATTTAAAGAAATTAAAACTTTTATTCAGCAAGGATGCATTAAATTGTTCAAAAGTGACAGTAAGATGAAACAAATGTTATAGAATATTTCAATTTTAAATATATGCTATTCATGTTCTATTGATCAAATAATCCTGAAAAAAATATCACAGTTTCCACACAAATGTTAAGCAGCAGAACTGTTTTCAACCGACCATCCATCCATCCTATTTCCAAACATACATAACATTAAACTTAGTGTGTTCTATTATAAAGCTTTACAGTATGTACTAAAAGTTGATTCAGTTAACCAACTGTGCAGTGTTATCACTACAAGTATAAGCTATAAGCATCTAAGATTGTATATCTGTTTCACTTCCACTTATTAGTTATTAATTAGGGGTTAAAAGGTATTTAAAATGGCTACACACAGAAAGAAACACTACCGTTCTCTCTCTGCTGCCTTCCCTAATGCCTGGTTGTCCTAGCTGCTGTGACTAGCATTGGCTCTTTATCACTGCTATAAAACATTCTCCCAGTCAGCCAGTTAATGATGAATACATGAGCCACAACAAATCCTGCCCTCTTTTTTGCAGCACTGCACAAAATATCTGCGTCAGATATTTTTAGTTGGACTGGATTCAGCTTTTGCTAGTGGCCTAGTTGCTGCAGCAGCTACACAGGCTGTCTAAGAGCATCTCTGAAAGCACGCTGGCTCTCAGTGACCCCACCTAGAGGCTGACCTGGTCTAAAACAAGCCACCTTCATCTCAACAATCACTTAATATAAGAGCCTGTGAGGAGCACTGCTGCACTGAAATGGAAATAACGGGCTACAGTAAGAATGGGAAGAGGAAAGAGAGGTTGGGAGGAAGGCGATTTAATTATATATTTCATTTTTTAAGACTAAAAAAAGGCGAAGTTGAGCAAGGACAAACTAATGTCATAGACTTGGGAGGCGCTGACTGTTCCCCTCTGGCAGGCATGCATGTGATCTCTCTGTCAGTCAGCGTACGCCACCATGACAATCATCTGTGTGTCTTGGCCTTGGGAAATGCGGCAGCTAGCTGTCCTTGTAAACAGCACTTCGCATTAACCCTAACAACTGCACAAGAAATGCAAAAGGACACCGTCTCCAAAGTGGAAAATAGATTAATTCACAATGTTCACTATATGACAAAAATCACATTTAAAAAATAATGTGATTGCAAAATCTTTGATTGTTTTTCCATAACAAGGCATAGTTTTAGACACATAATTAGATGACTAATGACTGATGTGAGGTGTAGATTGCTATGTACCAGTTGAACTACGACTGGTTAATACATGGGAATGAGAGACTAGTTTAGCTCGCAAACTTACAGTGGCAAAGGCCAGAGGGAGGAGCACATACATGGAAATGAGGAAGAGGAGGTATTAATACATAGACTCTGAAAGATAGAACTTGTTCTCATGGACAGAGGTGAAACTGGGGCAGCAGAAACATTCCAAAAACACTCTTTTGTACTGAAATACACTGACTATTGGATAAAAAGCTATTTCAAATTAGCAAGTTACATAATACAGATCATATTCTAATTAACACTGTCAAAAGTTGATTGTCTTATGTACTGTTAAATGCTACAAAATTCTAAATGTATACAAATTTTATATTGATGTATTTATAATTTATTGATTTATTTTTATTTATTATTAGTGATTTCTTTAGATGCAGGAGATATATGTGTAAGTGTGTTCTTTTAAGTCAAATTATTTTATAAAAATATAAATGAATAGATTAATTAATAAACAAAAATGATAATAATAATTATTATTATTATTACTATTATTATTATTTGTTATAAAAAAAGAGTTAATCTAGTATTCTGCAATACTGTTTTACATAAATATTTATTAAAATATTTATTATATCTTTGATAAAATGTCAAATGTTTCAGAATTGTAGCATCCTTTCAACCCGACATATATCCTTTAACATTAACAAATGCTCTTAATTGACATACTTCTGAAGTACCCTCACTCCTTTTGAATGTATAAAATGAATCTCTCCTCTAGCTTATGTATGTTCTTATTTGTCACGTC